>NC_088115.1:14611163-14919240 GCF_036370855.1 Dromaius novaehollandiae | reverse complement strand
GATGTCTCCTCCAACAAGAAGAGACCTCCTTCAGCTTTCTATCTCCGAGCAAGGGGCTTCGGGCTCACTCCAGCGGGCAGTCTCCCCCAAGCCGTCGCAGGACACTGCTTCCTACCTCTCCTCGCTCACTTTCCTTTCTGGAAAGCAAAGCACAAGGCAGCTCTGCACTCAGCTTCTCCAGGGAGGGCAAACACACACCCTCGGAGAGCACCCGCAGCGCATCACGTGTGTGTGCACAGCCAACGTGCACAGCTCAGCGCTGGCAAGGACTGGACATGCCTCCTCGCTCCCAGAGCCATGGCGAGTCGCACAGCTACGTCTGCTGCCGAGACCTCAAGCCCAGCGCAAGGAGAAGTCCTTCTTACCAAGGAGGATGCTGACAGAGGAACGGGAGTGTGCCTTCGGAGTGACGACTTTGTGTCCTACAAAGCCACGCGGCAAGCGTACAACGGGACCACAGGACACAATCTGCCTTGCTGTGCTTTTCCTCCCATCAGTGAAATGCTGCTGCCACCTCCAAGCTCTAGAAGTGCTATGAGAAAAACTGCAGCCACTGCTGTGTCCCCAGGGAGGAAGATGGGTACTCCATGGTTTGTTTTATTTTGAGTGCTACAGGCCCATGGGACTTGTATTCAGTCAGCCATGGTTAGGACACGGGAGCAGGAACCATCTGTGGTAGTGAGAAGACAGCTGAGCCCTATCCGTGGCTGCTAACTCCATTACGGAGGGAGCAGCATTACCGCAAAAACTCACCTCCGCAGGCTGAGTATTTGTCACACGCTGGCAAACGGCTGCACAGCTTTTTGCAAGGGGCTGGAGTCTGCCGCCTTGGCAGCTTCCTCGGGTTCCCTGGAATACTGCATCCTCCAGCAGATCGCAGGCAAATATTTAGACACCAGTGCACACAAATGGCACTCCGTCAGCTTGGTCATACAAGGATACAATATTTAATCAAGCCCTGGACAAAAACCAGCAGTTCTGCATTGAATAGTCAGTATATAAAAGATTCTGCTGGCTTCTGGCTATGGAAAGGAAAGTAGGCAGTGAATCATGCTGATTTTTTTCCAGATGCAAAGGTTTCCAGTCCATTTCTGGGTGTAGGCCTTTTGGGGCCTCCTCATCTTCTGTCTCCCCTAAATTTTCCCCAGTCACCATTTCAGTTATGCAAAAATTCAGCCTATGCAACCGTATGGGTGTCTTCTAGTCCTACGACATAGACTCTTCTCAGAATTTTTTAAAACACTCAGATGGGTCCTGAAGGGTCCTGGACGTGAGGGGAGGTTTTCTTGCCTGCTGCCGTGTTATTGTCTTAGTGAAGTGATCACTGTAATTGAGACGAAGTCTCCTCTAATACGTCTTCTCATTCTGCAAGTGTTAGAGGCACAAAACAAGTGAAAGATGGGATCTATTGCTGCTGACAGCCAAGCAGGGACGTTCTCCGGCTCCAGTACAAATATTGGCTGACACCGTCAGTCCCAGCTTCAGACGAACGAGCAGGCGGGAACTGCAGACTGTTCAGCAGACAAAGGCAGAGCTGCTTAGCTGAAACAGGAGTCAGACTTGCCCCATCCTCTGCTCAACCAAGACAAACAATTGGTCATTAAGGTACAAGTATTGCTTGGGGTTTTGGTAACACACGCGCAGCTTGTCCTGATCAAAAGCAATTCCTCTGAGAGCCCTGCCGACGACGGCCCCTTGCCAGATCTTTGTGCCCCGGCAGATGTTTCCGCGCTGCTGCTGGGAATGCAGCGTGCAGCGTCAGATACGCCCCGCGGTCAGTAAGCAAGTTTTCCTCCGTGATAGGCAAGAGAAGGTTAAAGGCTTCTGGGCCTGTAACTATGCAAACACAACACAGTCTCCTTTGGGGATGAGGGTAAGTCATGCAACTGCACTTGGGTTCCAAAGGACCTGCAAGAGCACAGCGTGCCCAGGAGAGCTGCCGCTGAGCGGCCCTCGGGCTGCCGCCGCGCTCCGGCACCGCGACACAGCCCGTGCCTCCCCAGCGATCCGCCTCCCAGTTTCTTCCCAGCTGGGCCAGCTGATCACAGCGCTTCATTTCGGACGCTAAGCTCTGAAAGCACCTCGGGCCTCGGCCACCACACCTGCTCGAGAGGCATCCGGAGGGCCGCCTGCACGTCCCGACACGTCGCAGCTTTTTTGTCTTGTCTTTTCCTAAAGCAGACGGGGAGAAGTGCAATGCTCGGTAAATCACTAGCGAAGCAGCTTGTTCACCGGCAGCACCCGCTCATGTGTGACCCAAAGAGCTGGTCTGACGCAGCCGTGCTGGGGCCGGCGGGCAGGCGGCAGTGCAGCCGGCATCACGGCACCACGAACGTCAAATAAACCTGGCGTGGCATCAGGTGGAGAAACCATAAATCTTGCAGGGTTTCTTAGAAACTGCCCTTCTCTGTTTGCTTTCTCAGTTTGTCTTCTTGATCCCTCTTCCGCGATGTTTGACTTAAAGGAGCAGCTCGAAAAGTCCCACCTCGGCCCGGGTGCTGCCCTGGCGCAAACAGGAAGCTCGAGCGGCCGAGCGCGTTCCCGGCAACGAGCGCGTTTTGAAGCTTTCCAGTCTGCAACGCTCTCCGCTTGTGTCTGCCAGTGCCTGGTGTCAGACGGCCCGGATTTAAAGCACTAGAGTGAAGTTACCTAGGGAAACAGCTGGCAGCGCAGGGCCCTCTCCCCGGGGCTGAGACCCTTGGCAGTCTCAAGTCAACCCTGGGATGCCGCGAGTTCACACGCAGGCGCAGAAGCGGAGATGCCCTGGCTGCAGGTCTTGCTTAGGCCTGTCCTGGGCCTGGAGGGAGTTAGCACGAGCCTGCTTGTACGACGCAGCATGTCAGTCCTACAGCACTGTGTGCAATTGATTTTGCAAATGCATCTGTCAGGCAATGCCAAAGTTACTCACTCTATTCGAGCTACACATTTCCTTTTATCCTGAGAGATTTACTCCTTCATATTAGTTAATAAATAAATAATTTATGTTTTTGCAACAATTAGACCAGATTTGTGTGCGGTATCATCAACTTAGTATTAATAAGCATCCAATAACAATGACTCAATCGGTCTCCAGATTGCTTTGAAGCAATACAGAACCCACGGGTGTTTTTTTAACCCCAAACCTGGCCTTCCCAAGCTTTGTGCCACTGGAGCTTGCATCATGAACAGATGTGTAATATATTGAGGTCATGCTTTTTCTCTAAAATTAGTTATCAGCTGCCTGCTTTCAGTGCATGCTCTAAGGGCACACCGGGCCTCCCGCCACCTTCCCTTAATCACAGCAAGCCTACGGGATATGCAATCACAACACAACTGGGCTGCCCAGATGTGCAGAAAGCCATTACTCAGCATACGTCGAAGGAAAAAAACAGGGCTATCAATTTTCCTTTCTAAAAGCCAAGCAGAAAGGGAAGAGATGTACACATCTTACCGTTTAAAGGGGGAAGGAGAAAACCACCTAATCCCAGATAATTGTTCGTGTGTGATAGCCCGAAGCAGAGACGGTGGGGAAGCAGCGAGTCAGGAAGATCTCCCTGAATCTGACAACTGAAAGTGCGTTAAACTCGATGACCTAGGAGTACCCTTTTTTTTCCATACGTACTTTTCCAGATTGACTTTTGTCTGTAGTAGTTTTGCAGAAGACAAAACCTGGCCACATCCAAGGCCTTCATGCGCTCCTTAGTGGAGCGGGATAAGATTTCTGCTCTGAAGATTTGCAGATACGTGGCTCGACCGAGGGCACAGGGCAGAAACAGGAAAAACCGTCGTGGTCCCTACGGCATTCCTGCATGCTGTTCTGCCTTGGCACAGGGAGGATCCAGCTCGTAAATTAACCCTACGACACTACGCAGGCTTCCCGGACAAATGGGATAGACAGAGTGAACCTGTTTTACTGAGAAGTTACAACAGAAGTTAATCCAATATTATTCTCTAAGCGCACTGGCTATTTATTTTTGTTATTCAAAAACTTTGGTTGTTAGAATAACCACTGGAGGAAGCTCTGAGCAAGGCGCAAAGATTTACTACCTTGTATGGTGTTTGCCACGGTTCGCGAGCTAACAGCGAATGTAAGCCCAGACCTTTAAGAAGAGAAGGGATCTGTGTGAGGAGCCACTCTTCCAAGTCTACAGTATTCACAGGTCAACCTAGCTCCTTGAAGGGAAAACCCAAAATTGCTCTTACATTTTATTTTTCCTCTTAGATAAAGATACTTGAAAGAAAGTATTTCAGAAAGGGGCTATTAAGTAATAAAAATATTTGGGAAATTGCACAGTGCAGTTAATCCCGAGCTGCAAAAAAACTATTTCCAAGACCATGTCTCTTTCACAGATATCCCAAACCACCTGCAGTTTATAACACGCTTTCTAGTTCCTTTCCAAGGCTTTGTTTAATACAAATGCTTGTGCACACACACACGCACACAGCTCAGGGCTTCTCTGCCTCCTCCCCTTTTGAAACCGCACTTTGCCTCTGAGACGATCTCAGCTGAGAAGATTGCACCGAGGACTGACATTTCAGCACGCTTCTGCCTATGAATCTGTAAAAAGTGGAAAAGGAAATCCAGTCCTCGGTTTCTTACTGTCTGTCCTAGTCCCCGATGCAACGTGATGGTCAGTTGAGCAGCATGACGGCTGCGTCTGACTCCCTTGTTGCTGCTCAGAGATCCGAGCAGCAACGCTCAGAGCGGAGGGATCTGCTCCTGCCAGTGGTAATTCCCGTCCTGTCCTCACCAGCGCTGCGGCAGCGAGAGCCGGCGTCTCCGGAGAGCCCGGCCAGCGCGGTCTCCCGCAGGGCTCCCTGGTCCCGCAGGCAGCCAGCCGAGACAGCCCCCACGATCCGGACAGCGGGACTCGCCCACGAGAGAAAGACTATGTGAAACGTAAAGGCCTTCACGTTCGAGCTGTGTGTTGCATGTCTGAGCACAGAACCATCATCGAGTGCAGCGCTCAAAAGAGAAGTTAGGGTCAGTTCTGGTAAAAAGCCACAGGGAGCCACGAAGCGAAGCCCCGTGGCACTACGCACTTGGGAGAGCAGTCTGGAGGCTGCACAGGCTGCTCCAGAGAACACACAGCATTTCTGATCTACATCTCTGCCACCAAAGCAGACCCTCGTTGGACAACAGCAGCAGCCAGAGTCCTGATAACAGGTGACGGCGCTGCAGAAAGTCCTTGGGACCTCAGTTCCCCTATCAACCCACTGAAACAGCTCAGGGAAGGGGAAGGGAGAAGCAGCTAGCACTAAAAAAACCTGTTATTTAAACGTACCACCCTCGGGATATACCCGAGAGCTGAACAAGCTCAGACCGCGTTCAGCCAGCTTGACGGCTAAGCAGCCAGGCCCCGCGGCGCTTGCGCGGTCTGGAAGGGGTTAGTGCGAGGAGCCGTTCACGGCGGGAGAAGGAAAAAAGCCTCCTGCTATTCCCTACGTGCGCCCGGCAGCCCTCAAAAACGACTACCGCAACGCGGGCCATGGCGCTGGACAGCTGGTTTGCCTCTTCCAAAGCTGCGGGGCGGCTGCCTGTTTCCAGACCTCTACTTTACTGCTCCCCCAGTGCCCTCTGCAGCTCCAGGATAGGAAGGAGAAGGGACTCGAGGCACGGCACAGCCGGGATGGCGCACGCCCTCGCCGAGGTCCCTCCGAGCGGCTCCCCTTCACCGCTCGGGAATGACGAGCCGGGCTCGGACACTCGCTCCTGCTGCTTAGCTGCTCCCTCTTCCGATCGCGGAGGGATTCACCCTTCCAAGGCTCCAAACGCCGGCTACGACCAAAGTCCTGCGGGAGCACGGCACGTTCCTGATGGAAAACCAGAGCTCTTTCATCTGGCCTGTTCGTGGGCCCTGAGCTCCTGCCACGCAGGAGAAGACAGCGGACGTGCCAAGGCCCAGGATGCCCCGCTGCTTTAGCTCCAGCAGCAGCAGGACCCTCCCAAACGCCTACGTCCTGCCTAACCGCAGAGGCAGGGAGGGAGGGAGAGAGGGAGGACTCCGCGGCGTCACGGCACTTTGACAGCAGCGCGAAGCAACGCTATTTCCTCCTGGAAAGCCTAGACAGATACTTAACTTTATCTCTCTCCAATTTTAAACAAATCTACCCACAACACTGACGCTTTTAGCTAAGAGAGGCTTTTTCTTTCCCCCCCCCTTTTTTTTTTGGGTCAAACTACCCATATCCATTCCTCTCAATTTTCTACCCAAGCCTGCCATCTCACTAGACTTAACAAAAAAATACAACTTTATTTTGGCTGCAGAGCTTTCCTGCCCTTTGGGGATGGGGAGAGAAATTGTACTGTGTAGCCATTGTTTCTGACAGTTCATTTACTCGAATGAAACAATCCATTCATCACCGGGAGTCCATCAAACAGAAACTGTCTTCAGCTTTGCCTTGCATAATAAATATACAGTATTTCAGCACTATGGATTTACATTCAACAGTGTGTATCCAATACAACACGCATTTGCCTTAGATCCCCAGATAATATATTCATGCCATTGCTGTTTTTGCTACTGTACCAGCCTTTTAGTAGCTGTTCATTCAGCTCAAAGCTGCTCTCTCAGCCTGTTAGTCATACAATATCCCTTTTATCAGAACCAATTGCACTTTCCTGTTCCATTAAAAATATGTTGGAGAAAATTGATAGCAGCATTTTTTCTCCTCAACTGAATTTCATCAGATATCGTTTCAATTTCAGACTCTCCTGCACAGATGAGACAGGCTCCATCTTATTTTTAGCTTTCTAAAAGTTAGGAGTCTGGTCTAAAATAGTTATCTATGGCCGCTCCATAGTCACTGGGGAGAGAGGGATCTCTGGAGAGCGGCTCGGCCTGTCTGCGTTAAATGGCTGAAGTTAGCCAAGATGAAATATTGTTACATGAAAGGAATGAGGGAAAAGGAATTCAAACAGATATATGTGTATCTGTTTTTTTTTTTTCCCCTCAGTGAAAATTCATTCCCATGTGCAAGGTTAAACTGCCTAGCACTGGCATATTTTGATAAGAAGGAGAATTAAATCCAGATATAATGAAATGAGAAAAAAATTATCAGGGAAGAATCTTGTGATGCGTTGTTGAGAAAGAAACTTATTAACTAACTAAAGAAGCTGCTGAAAAGGTACATAAGATCATGGATTGAGCATTCAAAATTGATGACTCCGTTAGAATGATGGCCTGTAATCATGAACACTGAACTTGATACCACATTTAGTGTTTGGAGGACTAAAATATCATTTAATTGACAGCCCACCAGTCTCTATGCTAACAGGCAAAACACCCTTTTACTTACTAATATAGGAAGAGGAGGAAAATAGATTTTTACTTAAAGATGGTTGGGAAAATTTAAAAAGAGACCTTGACAAAAGACAGAGTAGAAGACAAATGAGGTTTTTTTCTCTTTTCCTTAGGCCCTGTTTTAATCCATTCCACTTGTAAGATAGTCAAATTAAGGCAAAATCACACAGTAAGATTTTTCTTTTCCCCAGCAGGATAGCTACCCGGCAAATGAGAAGAAAAATGTTAAATCCCAGAAACAACCTCCACCTTTCTCCCAGAACGCTGTCCTAGGGCTGCAATGCTCCTCGTGGGCTGGGCTTCTAAATCACCGCCCGCCGGCTCGCTGCTGAAGGTTCATTGCTGCTGCTGTTGCCCGACACGAGCTAGGTTATCTAGCTGCGTGCGTAGGTTTGAAAAATGTACACGCAGACTGAAAAAAATCCCAACACAACAACAAACGGTTCTCCCCAAAGTCTGCCTGTGTTTGTCAAAGTCCTTTTTGATGTGCTTACTTTTCAGAAATTATTACTGCCCATAGAAGTGGTTTCCTGAGAGACATGCCCTGCTGTGGTGGGTGGGTGGATGGTGGATTTTTAGGAAAAAAAGCAAGAACAAAAAGGTCTTGAAATTGAAATTAAATTACTTTTCAAGCTAAGATGAGAAGGCCAAACTGTGGAGAAAGTGCGGTGAGGTCAAACTGCAATGAGGATGGGCATTTAATTAAGAAAGAACAAATTGATTATTACAGAGTTTTTAGAAATCCTTTTCTTTCATCTTTTTGGCTATGTTCTGCATCATGAGAACACAGTCAGCCAACGACACTTCTCAAGCCCTGAAGCAACAAGGTTCACCCAACACCCACATGACTGTGCTTAGTAGGAAGCCTCTTCCATCAAGCATCCAGTCATCTGGTTACTTCAATCAACGTTTTAGATCGGAGAGGACATATGAGCTCTGCTTATCTTGCTTGAGGCCAACTGTGTCCTCTTAACCATCAGCCACACACATGCACAGAAGCAACGTGAAATCGGCTTCAGCTTCCAGAAACAACACCAGGTAGAGGGGCACTCTAGCAGCAGACAGCAGGACGGGTGTCCCAGAAGAACACAAATAACCACTGTTGTTCTTGTGTTGCCTCCAACTCCTTCAAAATGCTAGCCAATATGGGGATCGGCAAAGGTAGGGAAAAACTGCCTCACAAATCACTCCAGTGAGACCCCAGAGTGCAGACGGAGTCTGCTTACAATTGCTAATGAGGTGTCAAGCAATTTGTTTCTTCTACTGCATGTTTTATTCTGGGAGGAGATAAGTTCTGACCAGAGACTATTTTGCCTGATTGAATTTAGTGGGGTTATGAGCCTAGGTGACAGGCCTGACCTCTGTCCACTTTTGTTGTTTTAAAGGCACAGATTATTCTGCTGAAAACGGGAGGGTGGGTGTTTGCAGACCCTCCTCTCTGGGCACCACGGGACTCTCCGAGCCGGTGCAGGGGAGCTGCCCTATGCACTTAGGCAGGGGAGAGTCTGCCCAAGAGCCTCCTGCAAACCAGGGATGGCCAGAGGCTATGCTAGAAGACATTTCTGAATTCTTGAGGCTCCGTGCACTGAGAGCAGAGAACATTTTAGATCTCAGCAGGTTCTCTTTATTGAGCTTGAAAAAAGAAACATCAGCTTGTTCTTTAAGAGCCCTCCTCAAGCCACAAGGAGTTTCAGTTCACTTCATACAAGTCTGACGCTTATCCAAATGGTAAAAGCTTCTGAGGTCTGAAAATTCAACTATGTACCTTTTGTGAGATCAGGCTACTCAGTGTTTCCAGATAGGAAAAGCACAGGAGCAGCAAAATCTGATATATTTTGGCACTTTTGCTTCCATTGCAGCAAAATGAGAGCACTGCTGAACAGACCTGGAGTCCTCTGAAGCTGGTGGGAACCTTTTCTCAAAGCTTTGTATGAAGTGCAAAATGTAACTTGGAGCTGTAGTGATGTTCACTCTCCCAAGGCTTGCCATCCCTATCTCAATGCACTCAGCCCTCTATTTAGCTTTTAAACTCACAAAAAACCCTCAGCACCAGGCAGCACTGCTGGCTGGACATGGTTAGAGCTTACACGTGGGCTTTCTTAAAAACTTAACAGCAGGGTGAGAATGATCGGAGGCCCAGGGCCAGGCATGTGTCACCTCGCCCGTCGCAGCCAGGGAAGCCTCTGGGTGGGCACTGCCGACTGCTCACGGTGCAGGATGGGGCTCGGATTTTGGTGCCAGGAGGCACCAGAAGATTCATAAGAAGGAAGTCCCAAAGCTGAGAGCAATTTAGGGCTGAGCTTACAGAGCGTTGACAAATAGGATGCATGATGCTGTTTAACATCAGCAGCCCTGCCTTTGGCTGACAAAGGCCCAGGGCGTACGATGAGTTTTCAAAAAGTAAAAGTGGGACAATGAATGAAAATGTATAATAAATCTGATTAAAAAAATGAAAAACAAATCCTTTTGGCACATTCTTCCCTTTCTGTTGCATGGAGTGAAACAGAACATGGGAGGAAACATGATCATCCTGAATCTGGAATGAAAGACATGAGCTAGAATATAATTAGCTTCACAGAGAACCAGAATCACAGGTTTCAAACTTGAGCATCCTGGCCAATCCAAGCACGAAGCTTGCTCTTAGAGCCAAGCATGCTTACGCTTTGGGGTATTTGGATCTCAGCCTTCGACAGCATCGATGGTGGCAGAGGTCAGGAATACAGGAGCATGGTATAGCTCTGCTGACGTAACGGGAAAACAGACTGTGACCAGCTGAACCGTCCCATGGCGAGCCAGCTCCTGCAGCCCTCCGCACTCCTGGACATCCAGCCAGCTCAGAGCATCGTTAGACCAAACCCTACCGCCCTTTCACAAGCACAGCCCCGAAGCGAGACCCCATGCATCCTTTGCTTTCCAAACAGCCCGATTTGATCTCGAGTGCTAGGGAGAAGAGGGGGACAGGGAAGGGGGGGAGGAAGAGCGGGAGCGGTGGGAATTAAAAAATGCCAGCTCTTTGCCATACAGCACACTGGGAAGTTTTTTTAAAAAAAAAGAAAAAGAAAAAAGAAAGATTTAAGAAGTGACACTTTTGAAATCCAGCCAAAGCCAAACCATCAAAATGGGACACTGTCTCTTTAAGCGCAAGGCTGCACAAACGAAGGGAAATTAATTAAGTACGGGAGGCTGGTGTGGCGCCGCGCGCGGAGAATGCACAATCCCGGGACCTGCATGCCAAGGCCGGGATGGAGGGGAAGGTGATCTGTCATTTTCTGCTGTTTTTTTAAGACAGAAATACGTATTTTTGAGAATTGACTAAGCAATTACCCAAATTGAAGAAACTAGAAAAGCAAACAGTGGTAAAAATGCTTCGACTTTCTTTCGTTTTGGAAAAGGGAGTGAAAGACAGGAGGATAAGCGGGAGCAGTTGTTTCCAGTTGCTGTTTGTTATTACAACGCGCAGGAAAAGGAAACAACCACCGGCAAGAGCGGCGACGGCCCCGTGGCAGCCCGGCCCCGCGGAGGCCTTCCCGGCCGCGCGTCCCGCGGAGGCTCCCGCGGGCCGAGGCCCAGACTGAACGGAGGCCGTCCCGGCGCGGTCGCTTCGTGCTTTACCCGTGGCGGCTGCCAGGATCGCAGCCCGAGCCCCGCCGCTCGCCAAGCCCAAGGGTCGAGGAAGCAGCTCACAGCACTGACCGCCAGCCGGGAGCCTCCCCGTGCAATCAGTAACGTGACGGGGATTTTCCGGCCTCGATAAAAGATGCCTCTGCTGAGGGTGGGTTAGCCAGCGCTGGAGGCCGTCTCCACCCCGGCCAGGTCCCCCAGTGCCACCTCCATCCACGCTTTGTGGGACCCTGGACCCTCCGGGGCAGGAGGAGCACGATTGCCTCCTGACGCCCAAAGGCAACCGGTGCCCCCGGCGTCCGCGTCGGCAAACCCCAAACAGCCCCAAACCCTCCTATTTCATTCCCTGTCGTCTGAGGGGCCACGATTCCCATTTTACTAACTGGGTTTGGAGTACTCCCACAAACACCAGATACACAGTCCTCCCAAACCTCTCTTTTTTCTTCCCCCGCCTCCTTCTTCCTCATGCCCATGATGTTCTTCAAAGAAAGGCTTCAAAGTCACAGGCTGGGTCCGCTCACGCCGGGAGGGCGGCACTCGTAACTGTAACACCCAGACATTTGCTTAAAACCACGCTCAGTGTTCATAAACCTCAGCAGCAGGCAAACTCTGCCTTTTTTCCCCCTTACAGCGGGGCGGCTGCTTCCCCAGATCAATTCTGATCCCAGGACACGCGTTTCAACATTGCATTTAGCTTTGTTTTGCCTGTCTCAAAATTGCCATCCTCAAATGCTTTTTACTCGTTCGCTTTTCAGCCTCACTGACCACCGCGATGTCCCACCAGTCACTGCATTTTAATGCCTTTCCAAATAACTACCCTGCTGCTCCAAAAGAGGAGAGCTTTATTGCACAGAACTGGGACCAAACCAGTTGACTCAAAGGTCCAAGGAGGATTTCAGGCGAGGAGGTTTTTTTAAGCTGGCCATGTAATGTCTCTGGACTTGTCGGGGTTTTTAACCAAGTCTATTTTTTCCTCCTGTGCTGTCTGCGCTCACTCTCCCTAGACCGAGAGCACGACAAGACGCAACGGCTGCACAACCACGCAGGTTGACTAAGGACATTACTTTTATTAATAACTCTTAAAAAGTACAGTGCTAATTTAAGATCCGAATCCTGTGGGACCCAAAGCCCTTTGGGGTCAGTGGAAACGGAGAGGAGTTGGTCCTTGAGAGGATTAAAGTCTGTATTTTGTTTTAAAATTTTGTTTAGAAAACACACAAGGAATTGTAAACAGAGTTCAATTTTTCCTATTTCTGACAAATAAAAAAAAGTTACCCTTAGAGACATGTGAATTTATGACTCAATGGGTATCACGTATTCTCAATCAAATTCCCAAGCCACTAAAACATTCAATCTCATTTTACCCAAGTAAATCCACCCTAATATTCAAGGGTCAAGTAATATTTACTTGCAGTATACACTAAGTCTGTAGAAAGCCTTCACTCAAAAGCAGAATTATAAAGAAAACAAGCTTTTATGAAAGTTTTGAAAGTACCAGGAATACTTTTTTTCTCAATATAGCTATAATCAACCAGGGTCTTGAGGCAGAACGGTATCGCTAGAGCGGACTGAAGAAGAAGGGGAAAATCTGCGCATCAGGAAGCATTTTCCCCGCGTCCCTTCCCTGGAAGCGCTGGGCAGAAAGAAGCGCCGGCGGTTCCCGTGGGTCTGCGCGCAGGAGGAGCCCATCCGTACGGATGGGACGCGCTCTCCCCTCTCGCCGAAGTTACTCACTTTTTAGCTGCAAGTATCTTTAAGCAGAAGAATGTTTCTCCCACTCTGCAGCCTTGGCAGGGAAAAAAGTTGCTAACGAACTACAGAACTGCGTCTAGCGATAACCAGAAGCAAGCCGGAGCCAGCGCACCTGCAAACAGAGGCGAGAGCAAGCCTAACGCGGGGACGTCAGGCGCGGGAAGCACTGCCTGGGGCTTCCCCTCGCTACGCGGTCTCCCCTCGGGGCAGCGCGCGTGCAACGCGGGGTGCGAAGCCACGACGGCCCCCGGAGCCCCATGCCCAAACTACTGTTTTCTGGCCCTACGTTTATTTTATTTCCTCGTTGTAATGAAACTCAGCTGGCTGCTGTTTACGCTAGCACGGTGCAGCACCAGCACGCTCGGCTCGGTCCAATTAGCTGCAAGCAGCTTTTGGAATTAAGGCAGAGGAAAGAACAAATTGTGAGTAACTACTTTAAATTGAAGCCCTCGTTTATTTTCATTACGGCTAGACAAAAGCAGTATAGCGTTTCCCAGCCCTTCCACGCGAGGCCCTTGCCGGGCTGCAGCGGGGCAGCGACACGCGCCCGGGGCCGGGCTCCACTCCGGCACGCACCGGTGCGACGCCTCCGTCGGTGGTACCGGCTTCATCTGCGGGATAGCATCAAACCCAAATCCGTACTGGTAGTACGGCAGCGTGAAGCATTTGGGTAATGATAAAATTAAGTGCTTTGTAACGAATGAAGATTTCTGAAGTCATTTTCTCTCCGAGTTAGTAAGTGCGGCCGGCTGCGGCGAGGACAGGGTTTACTGGGATTTCTACAGCCACACACTGAATGCAGCTGCCATGAGCCACAGTCCTTAGGCATCATAACTGGCATTTACAGCTTGCAAAGTACAAATTCTTTTTTTTTTGCCTCTAGTTAGTTCCTATAGGGACAGTCAGGTTTTTTTCCTCATTAAAAACTACCAATGATCAGTTGGTGGAGGCTTTTTGGTAGCTTGTAGTCGATAGTTAGGATGAAATTGCAAAGAATTATCAGGAGACCGAGTCTGTCCCCCTTCCCCATTACCAGGTATTGGTGCTGCAATATCTTAATATCTGGCAATTTTAAAACTAGCTTTTCAGCTAATAAATACCACTGTGGTCACAGAAATATGGGACACAGCACGACAGCAAAGGCTCTTCCATCTCAGATTCACTAATTTAAATATTGTAACCCAATACCAGATATATAAAAAACCCCTTTTTGATTATCTTGATAAAATGCAACTTCAGCAGGTACATAACCCTTAGCTACCTAAAACCCACACTGCATTTAATAATGCACACATTCAAGTAGTCATGCACGCAAAAACCCTATATAAACCAGCTCCTGACTGTAAAGTAAAGACTACCACCGACTTTCAAAGATCAAGATTCTCTGTCTATATGGAGACATGGTCACTAGATTATGTATCTGAGTTACATGTTACTACAGAAGATACATAAAATACTCAAACTGCTCTGATAGCAAAAAAAGGTCTCCTCAAAGGAGCTCTGTGGGGCAACACTGTTGATTCAGAGGAGGTGGCTGTTATTTTATTTTTTTAAATATAGCTTTGCAGATACTGAAATCATCTTTCCAGGTCAAATAGCTTTTTAAAAAATATATTAGGTAACACATTTGTTAAAACTACTTTGAGCTAAAGCACGCTCAGATTAAGCTGCAATATATATTATTTACAATAGATCTATTTTCCAAAAGGGTTCCTGTGTGTTGGATGCAGTGTTGCCAACTGTCAGTAAATTTACGAACAGCTTGTAAATTTAAGTGCTTTCCAGAGAGCTATTGGTATGTGTGTAAAATACTCATTTTGTTCCTAAAACATGGCAAGGCTTTTTTTTTTTTCTCTTCTATGCTTGAAAAATAAGGAAAAAACCCTCATAAATAATATCACTGAAGTGATGACGTATCGGTTTCTATGAAGAAGAAGCTAAAGTAACTTATTTGGTGAGCCAAAGCATCAGCTTTCTCTTGCCTTCAGCGGCTCAGAAGATACTGGTACCTCGATGCACTTCCAAGGCAAGAGGCATCACGAAGCCCGGGGGCTGCCCCACTCTGCCGCGCGGATACGTGTCCTTGTGCTTCTAGAGCAGGAGGGAGGAAAGTCTGACAACAGTAACGAGGAAGAGAGGAAATCTCCGAGTCCCATTTTTCAGGCTGACAGATTTGGAAAGAAGACTTCAATCAAGACCAGTGGCTTGATGCAAAAATGGATATATTTCTAAAGAAACCCACTGAAAGAAATGGCAAGAGGCCATAAAAGGCAAACCTTACCATGTCCAAACCCTACAGAGGTCTGAAAAACCCAACCATTTTCATTGCCAAGCCTCGATTCTCCACTAACCGAACAGCAGCAGCCTGCTTTAGTAGCTACCCGGGGAAGTCAATCTTGCCCTGCTTTCCCAAGCCGGACTCTTATAATTCCAGACAAAAATAATCCCTCTTCCTATCCCAAGAGCTGCTCCATAGTGGATTGTTTCCTATGGACTTACGTAGCCAAGTATCAGGCCTCAGATCCAGGCCAATAGGAACAGCTCCTTCTCCTATGGAGCACCTGATAATAATTCCCAATTAGCAGGTTAAAAGTGTGGGCAGGTGCTTAAGTTGGAGGTGCCAAAATCCTAGAAAAAATATCTCTTGTTTT
This sequence comes from Dromaius novaehollandiae, assembly GCF_036370855.1. Lineage (NCBI taxonomy): Eukaryota > Metazoa > Chordata > Aves > Casuariiformes > Dromaiidae > Dromaius > Dromaius novaehollandiae. Next base: position 14,903,933 of record NC_088115.1, on the reverse strand, counting down.
GTTAACTCTGCAGGTCTCTTATCAAACGGTTTAGGAAATGGCCCTTTACACTGCCGTGTGCGAAGGTAAAGCACGGGATTTGTTAGCCTCTGTTGCCAGGATGCAAAGCCTGATCCCCGCTTTCTTCCTGGAATAGCTGATCACAGGGCCATTAATTCTTAAATCATTGCAGGCAGCTTTAGATCTTCAGGGTTTTATTAGCCATTTTAGTGGAAACTCAGAGGCCTGAACTCAGCGCCTGCTGGTAGGACAAATGGAAAACCATTCGCAGTGCTCAGTTTAAAGCATATTTGTGTTTTAAGACTTAATTCTATGCATCAGGCCAAATTCGGCCATCATCAAATTGTGAACTGGATTTGAATGGGAAAAACATTGACCCAGGATGATCTGAGAAGTCAAGCACATGTTAAACATTAGTATTTTACCCTTTTTTTTTTTTTTTTTTTTTTTTTAAATTAAAGGTGACATTTTGGGTTCCCCTTCGAGGTCCGGCAGCGGAGGCATGATCACCCACGCGGGCAGCAGCCACGGCAGGGCACAGAAGCAGCCTGGACCTCGTCGCGGTCATTCAGCTGCAGCCTGGGGAGAGAGGCAAAGCTCTCCGGAGCCGCAGGGTCTCCATCCCCTGGACCACACTGCCTGGCCTGGTTTTACAGCTGTTTGAAAACTCTGCTACGATTTCCGAAACTATACATCCCGCTGCAACAGACACAGCACCTTGGCTCTGAAGAGGGGCCTTATAATGCACTGGATAATACTAATAAACATGATTGTTATAAAAAGATAAGGTTACAGAACATTACACTTTGCCAAACTCCAGTTGACTGTAACTTTAAGTTTTGGCTGAGCAAAGAGCCAGAGAGATTTTAAAATTCAGCAGTAGTAGCTATTCGGAGGGTTGTTCTAGTACTCCTGCCAGGAAAAACTTCAAGTGAAAGGTCTAATTTATCACACGTTGGGGTTGCAAACCTGTGCTCCGGGTACCAAGGCAGTAGCTTGTCAGGTTTCAGAGAAAGTCTGGAGGAATCCCGGAGTTCGGAAGTGGCGAGAATTCCAGCTCGCTCTTCCGCGCGAGCGGTGCCAGCGCAAGGAGGACGTGCCCTGCCCACACAGGCACACGCAGAAGGGACGGATCTGTCCCCGCGCTGCTTTGCCGTCCTCCCTCGCAACGTTAAAGGAGGACTGTGCCGCTTCTGCGGCACGGCTGAGGTTATGGAAACGGTCTTTAGTATGGAAAGCTGGTGTGGCCGCCCGCTGTGCTGACACAGAGAGAAGAGAGTGCTGGAGAGAAGGTAACTCGAGAATCCTGTTAAGCTCCTATGCACTGCAGTATTGAAATTGGGACCTATTTTATTTTCTCATCTATTTATTTACATATCCCTTTCTCTCCCCATAGTTATCTCCTCTATTTGACACGGGAGAACTGCTCCGAGCCGTTCGACAGCAGCTGCTCCTCCTATCGTGTCTCTTCCAGGCTCTCTGTGAATATGAGGCCCTTATCAGCCACTTCAGACACGACCCTTTGATGGGGAAGTCAATGCACACCTCGGCCTTTCAGTCTGAGAAGCTGCTGCAAAACATATGGATATCATTGAAAAAAGCTCCTCAGGTATAACGGGATTAAGTACAGAACCCCTGTTTAATTTGAGCATCATAAACATCCTGTAGTGACAGATCTGCTCAGTTAAGTCACACAAAGATGAGAGAAAAAAACCAAAAACCAAAAACCAAACATGAAGTAGATCTAATGGGCTTGACCAGCGCAGTGCACCTACTGCACATAGACTTCTACCACCCAGGAACTTCGTATCTACAGATGAAGAACACCAATACCACTAACCCATTAAGCTGACCTGAAGGTTGACAGTCCCCAAAACATGACCTTTCTCCACCAGCTTCATAGAAGACATGACTTCCTATCCAAACCCTTCCCACCTTTATGCAGGTGGGCACAGACAGCAAGAGTCCATTTTCCATGATGTGTTCGCTACCCCCATTATTTTGGGAACGCGAGGGTATGAGGCAGCTTCAGATAATATGGGTTTCAGGTACAACACTGGATGGCCATGCACATTTGACTTAATTAGTACATTATAATAAGGTGTAACCTACGCAAACATCACAACACGAGTAGCCAGACCTCCACACTAACCAAGTATTAGAGCCCCTCTTGATCTTAAATACATGCACCCTCACAGAAGTCTTTCAAAGCTGGTGATGTTACATTGACAGAGAAATGAAGCATCTTTCCCTTCCAAAATTCACTGGCCTGGTGCTCTAGCTTCCCTCCAGAGTCAGTGAACAGGGAGACCTCGGAGAAGTCCTTTTCCTGGAGGACAGAGCAACCTCCGACCATTTTTAAAAAGAGAATAGCTCCTAACACCAGGAAAATCCTGGTCCGTGAACCCTAGGTGGACAGGGATGCTCCTGCCCTTGAAAGAGCTCAGATATAGACACGTCAGCCTGATAGTTGTGCATAGTTTTCCCCAGTGTGGTTTGGGATTTAAATAAGCACCCCCAGTTCAGCAGCTCGGTATTGTGGCGATAACGTCCTTCGTTGTTCTAGCACTAAGTGTCTCTATTCAGGACATATGAGAAGTCGGTAACCAGGCAGAAACGGAGCTGAGTCACGCACGCCCAGGGCTCATATCACACTAAAAGAAGCTTTTGGAGAAAGTCATTTTATCTGAGTTCTTCATTATTTGTAGAACATCTGGCCATAGCGAGCTCATTTCGATGGAGTCCACCATGCCCAGCTTGGTCGTATCATGGCATATACAGCATTTATTATGAGCGCTGCTGCGACTGTATTCACATACGTATCACAGGCTGGGGTTTTGTGGTCTAAACACAAGACTTAAAATGCCTCCAGCAGACGACCTGGAGCCACCGGCTGCAACCCTGGCACAGCAAGCCCAGCCCGTCACCCTCCCGCGCGGGAGAAGCCAAATGCTGCACAGCTCATTGCACGCAGAGACCTTTTGGACAACGTATTAAAAGCCGAGATCTTGGCCGTTTCATGCAGGTCACTAAAGCTCCTGTGGCATTTTCGGTAAGGCCGGGGTTTGCTGGGAGCCGAGGCCCCCTCCCGCGGCTGCACACTCCGCGTGCCGCTTGGCCCCGGCGCGGCCACCCACCCACCCGCCCCCGGGCAGCGATTCAGCCCCGGGGCACATGCAACACCCCGAGGAGCCTGCGGCGAGGTTTCGGATGGAAAGTGCAATGTTAAAGTTATTGCACTCCTATTAGCAAACCTTGAGATCATCAGCAAACAGAAAATAATGGCAAATCACACCCATCAGCCTAAGTAATTTTCAGACTAGAACAAAAAGGAATTAAAAAGAAAAAGGCATGTTTTTTTCCTCATTTCTTACTAAAGTTTCAGATTAACAAGAAAAATCCCCAGCACAGACCCGAACAAACCTCTTCACCATAAACCTCAGCTGAACATCACATGAGAAAACTCCTGCCCAATGATCCATTTCTGGTGAGAATTAGGCAAAAAGGGAAGGAAGTAAATCAGCGCAGCCATGAATGGGACCTTTCTGAGCCTCAGAAGAGACCGGTTCTCTCCAAATCCGAGAAGATAACACTCCACAGAGCAAGTCCAGGCCCCTCCATGCCGTCTCCTTCCCCACCTCAGCCCAGACCTGCTGGGACCACGTCTGATGCCGCCCGTCTCAGTGGCCCATTCAGCTCCGGCCCATTCATCGGCGATGGCCAACGGGGGGGCTAATTAGCACCAGTTGCGGCAGGCAGCGCTTTGCTGATGTGGGCAAGCATCCACTGGGAGCGTGCTGGAGACCACCACCTCAATTCGCAGCGATATTTTTATTTTAATGTTTTTGCTATCCAAGATACCTTGAGCTGTTTAGTTAAAGGAATCCTCCTAGGAGTTGTGTGGGAATACATGCATACCTATAGAAAAACCCAGGCATTATGCACAGCATATGCATATCACAGGCTAATTATAATCTCTCTGCCGATGCCAATCAGAAGAACAAGTTAAAGCCATTGAGAGGGGGAGAAAAAAGTGCCTCTGTGGTTTGCAAGCTAGGTGTACTTGACATGTCCTTTTATTAATTCTAATTATAGAGACTCCACAAATGGATGTCAAACATTTTCAAGGTGTTTTTCTAAAAAATTTCTGTGATGGAAAAAGGAAGAACTCCACCCCAGCAGATCATTTCTTCTTGTTTGTTTTACTATTTTCACTGTTTTTGTACTTTTAGGGCGACCAAGAAAGAGAAAGTGAAGGGGGAAGCAAAAAAAAAAATCCCTCCTGGCCTATGTTCAGTTGCTGGATGCTCCTCGGCTGAAACGGAAAGCAAACGTGCCCAAAATCTGCAGAAGGGACAGGCTGGTACCAGCCCCGGATAAAGAGTTAAACAGGAGAAGCAGAAATAATTGCAGTGGCTGGATACGAGCATCCTTGTAGCTTCTCTTGAGCATGGATGGTATCTCCTGCCTCTCACTCTAGGGCTAAGGGCCACATTCCTACTCATACTCTTCCCACAAGCTTTTTCCTGTCCACGAGTTGCAGTTTGTGATCTTGCAGGGTGCCTGCCCAGGCGACCGTCCTTATTCAGCAAAGGAAACACATGCTGAAGGATGTGCTCAGGTTCAAAGATGCGTTATCTCATTTAAGTAATGGCAACTATTTGTGTTCACACCTACAACAGGCGACTTGGAGGTCACTCCTTTCGAGGCTGAACTCACACTTTCGGGGGTTTGTCAGCACCTGCGGCTCCCTCGGCACACCACGATGCGTTTCAACGTCCCGGCTCCGGGCCTCCAGCCCGCTGCTCGCTAACCCTCGACACACAACCTCCCTGTCTCAGCCTCCTGGACAACCAACATATGGTCCCAGCCCGTCTTATCCAAATGCCAAACATGGTTTCCTTCCAAGTGAGGGCATGTGGTGATGGTGAGCAGTTTATTTAGAAATTAAGAGTTTCATCTGCAGCAGGAATGAACAGAGAGAACTCCACCAATGTGTCCATGGCCTGCTAAGTACCAGTCCCTACGCTAAACACACAAAAAGGATATTGTAATTGCACAGAATCAAAAGCACTGGAGATACTTCAGGACTTGCCCTTGCACAACTGTCAGCTACTACCAGATTTTCACCCAGACTTTACGCACAGCCAACCCACCAAGCCCTCCGCTCTCTCCCCCCCTTCAGCCGCCCACCACGCAGACCCGCCGTCTCGCGGAGGGAACTCCGCAGCCCGTACCAATCTGGTTACGGTAGGACTCCAAAACATCCCTTTCCTTCAAAAAAAGCATCTAAGTGGAGTCCTCAGCGGCATCCAGGGCCCCGCTCACATGCTCGAGCGAGCAGACCAAACCCCAGCGAGAGCCGCGCAGCTGCACGCGCTTACAGCCGCCGAGCACTTGGGCTCGGGCCCAGAGCCTCAAAGGCACAGAGCTGCCCAATTTCTACTGGAATAACTTGGGGTTAGACACCTAAGTACTTTTGAAAAGCCAGTCCCTTTTCTTAAATTAACTAACATAAGCCCAGACAAAATTAGTACTAAAACGAAATCTTAATGGGTTATCCCTAAGTAATACATTTAAGGGTTATTGCTCTTGACTGGCTAATAAATTATATTTTTATTTGCCAATAAAACAATAAGAATAATTTTTCATTATTCTGCTTTCAGAAGAAGTTATTTCTTGCCTTGTAAGTGTTGGCAAATGGTAAAACACACAATAGAGCATCAGACGATTCCGATATTGATAAAGTGGGAAAATAGCCTAAACGAACAAAAGCAGCAAGAACCAGTTGTAATCCCTACCTCCAAAACTCCTGTTGTTACAGCACCCCATCGCCAAATGACCTGTTAGAGGTTGTCTCAGAAAATGAGCATTTGCTGAAGTAGGAGGTAGGTGGGATTTACTGCGCAAGCCAGAAGGAAAGAAGCTGAGGGAGTTTAAGAGTTTTGGCTTTGTCATGGGTATTTAAGTGAAATGTTTTTGCAAACGACGTGAAACTTTGGAAGAATAAAAGATGCCTTTTGGTGAGGTCGCCTAGACCAATCTGCCACCCATCTGCTTCCGTAAGCAACAGCAGTTACGCTTTGCACAACGAGAAAATGCAACAGAACTGTAAAGAGCTCGTTGCTGATCCAAGGTGGCCTGGTGACCTTTCAGGAGGGTCCCCAGGACCCCTGCGTGTCCTGCTGGCATGGAGGTGGCTGCACCGCCTTGGGGGCCCCCCCCAAAACCTTCCTCAGAATTCGTGGCCCCCTATAACGTGAATTAAAGGTAATAACACTGAGCTCCTTAACAGCAACATGTCCATTCTGCAATAAGGAATGACTGAATTATCCTTTACCATCCAAGGCTATTTTCACCAAAAAGAATTTCTCAAAACCAAGCATAGATTCAGATACTAATCACTGAAAAGAACCAGACTGAAGGAGAAAACAAATAAGCAAGCAAAAAACAAAGAACAAACACCCCCCCACCCGAAAATATAAATATTATATGTGACCATAATGGGAAGGAGTAGGCGTCACACATCATTTTTATTAAATTTTTTGACAAAATGTTCTATTTCTATTCAAGATGACATCCCCTGATTACCCAACTCCAGCAAAACCAGTAATATTTACATTCAGGCAGCAATCTTCCCCTCGATATCTTCAAAACATTTTACCAAGAAACCGGGTTCAGAAATCATTTATTGCAACTATCAGTAAAGTCATCTTTAACCCACTGGATCCTGCAGGGTCCTGACAACTAGCTGGGGAAACATTAGGTTTTAGCTGTTTTGCACTTTTTCACGCCAGTCAGTAGGGATGTTCAGCTGGGACCCCGTAAACAGCTCCTGAGCTGGAGTCACCTCGAGAGCGGTCAGACCATGTGCCATGTCCGCAGGTTTGACATGACCAAGCATTTATTTTTGTCCAGACTGAGCTGAGCGCTGCACCATCTGCCCAGTCCGGCCCATGGCAATTTCCTGCAAACCTTGCTTGCTTTCAGAGACCCGGCAAAAGCACCTAGGCCAGGTAACGCAGCTGCTGGCAGCCACACCACCTTTCATTCATTACCCCTTGGGATAGGCCGGGTTGTTGACGCTTGAGTGCTGTTTGAATTAGGAAGTTATTCTTCCCCCAGCAAGCAATGACAACTTCTTGGATCTTTGGTCGTGACCAGAAACGAGCATGTTGTACCTAGCAAGGATTAAATAAATAAATAAATAAATAAATAGACGTTTTCTTTGTAATTCCTGCTGGCATCGCTTGCAAAAATTGGCAGTCCCAGACTGAAAAATTAGATTTAGCAGCTCCATTCTAGACAGGAGGGTTGGGGATATCAGACTTTCAGCACTTTCCAATGGCGATAGCCAACTAATCTGCTGAAAGCAACGTAATTATGCTCATGGTGATGAATTTTGCTGTTGAGAAACTGAGCTATTCCTCTGGGTACACCAACCAGGCAGAATACAACGTTCAGCCGCGAGTCCCCCCGACTCTCTAAAGAGTTTGTAGACACCGATTTCCTATCTCGCGGACATTGTGTCAGGGCTGAGGTTTCCCTCAAATTTACTTGTTTTTCCCTTGAGGGATTTTAAAGGTGAGGGGGAGGGAATATCCTTTTAACATGTTTTCTTGATGAATTTACAGTCATACATGGATTTAAGACTGTAAGATTAGACTTTTCTCTATTGCATTACATAAATGTGTTTCTGATAATTATAACCATAAGCCTGATAGTTTGGGCTTTTGTGATCATGTTATCCAGTGAAAAACTATATGCTCACAAAGGTGTACTAAAATACATATGTAAGTAACCACAAAATGAGTTACCTCGAAAAAAAGTTCACGAGGTTGGTTCTCTATTACTCCTTCCCTTGCGCTATTTATACCAATAGAAAGTGAGTTCAGAGCAGTTACAAAAATCGTACCACTCTCATTTAGCGGTATTTTGACACCAATCTTGAGCTCAGAAAAATGACAAGTTACATTACAAGAAAATGGAAAAATCTCATAGACTATTTGATTTTTTTCCATATGCTAACTTTACATTAATCAATCTTCTCCATGGACATTGGTAGAGCTATTCCATCCTAACGGTGGGAAATACCAGGTGTCCCTATCTATTGGTTGGACTCAACCTCATGACCGTAAGCACCGAAGCACGGGAACCAGACACCACGAGGGAAGATGACACCACACGTGAGCGGATCCGCATACAGATCGTCATGCTGCACCAGCTGATGAGTGGTAATTTCTTGTCCCACAATGAGTGGTTAGCGTGCCTGAGCTCCACACTGCCAAACACAACCAACACCGGGAGCTCTGGAATAGCCCAGAGACCTGACTTCTTCTGCTGCATGGTGACTCATCCACTGGTCTGACCTTCCTTCCTTCTTTCTTTCCTAATTTATGCTCAGTGCCTGTAGCAATAGTGTACATTTACAGCTTTCTTGGAAACATATTTAGAGAAAGTGGTAGTAAATGATACTGCAGCAAGCATAAATGGTTCCAGAAAGACAGTAATGCATGCCACATAGTATTTTGGCTAAAAATATATATGGAGCCAGAACGTCATTTGGTAGATTGGCATGGTCCAAAGGAAGTTGTTGAAACGGTGCCGATTTATGCCAACTGAGGAACTGATACCAGTATTTTTGTTGGTAACTAGGTAAAATAGAGCCAAATGTGGTATTTTATGTCCTGGTATTTTTAATTTTATCTTGAGGTTCTGGGGACAGGAAAAATAAAAAAACAGCACTTTCCTCATGAGGTTTATGTTTGTTCAAGAAATGCTTAATATAAAGAGAGACTCATATCATACGTATAGAGTCTCCCCGAGCTCTTTTGAATCTGGAAAGTACACATGCACGGTACGCACTGAGCCAGACTGCAACACTTACGGATTTGTTCTATCAACCTCCTCTAAATAGCTGAATTTAACAAATATATTGCCGCCAGGCTAAGGATACGGATAAAGAAATTCACCCTAACTTTTTGGCACTGATTTCTAACCCTGCTGTTCCCATGCTGGTACACACTGTTTCAGAACAACTTGTTACTTGACACCTAATTAATGAAAATAGACACATATAGGTGGTTATCCAAAGCCACAAACCTAAAACTAGAACAGAACAGACTGGGATGATGAAATTGCATCCAGTTTAGAGAAAGAAACAAAGGTGTCGGCCACTTTTCCAAGATCTCTTTGGAGTCCTTTGCCCCCAAAATGGGGGGTATTCCCAGTTGGTCTGTTGGAGTCATGAAAATTCTCATTTCCTTCTATGAATTTCAGATTTGATTTTTACATCTGCAAGAGAGCATCACATCTGCGGACAGATGGGCCAATGGCCAAAACATGCACTCAGTCTTCAGATTTCGGGACTAAATCGAAGGAGGGAGGGCAGGGAACACTCATGGGTTGTTTGGGATTAGAATCTAGATTTTGGCCAGAATTTCAAAATACATCTTGACTTGATTTGTAATTGGCTGGAGCAAGGTATTGGTAAGCCCTAAACCACAGATAAGCCCCAGCTGATGCTCCGACTGAAGCTGTCCTCATACCTAGTACCTTCTTGATCCCTAGGGTTGGGATTTAAAGTATAACACTCAAAGGTGATCCTTTTCTTTCTTTTCTAGTTTGTTCCTGTATTCCTATACATTTCTAGTAGGGGTGGCAACTGCGTTGGCATCAGTGGCTTGGGATGGAGTCACTTGCATGTAAGGTCCTTGAGAATGTTTTATGGCCAAAAGCCAGCAGTGAACGGTGGGTACCTTTCTTCACCTGCTCTTTTTTCCAAACTCATCTTGCGATTTCTCATTGCCCTCTACCAGCTGTCTTTGCCCACAGTATCATACACTGCAGAAGAGCTGTGGAGGGGATTCAGTATAGCTCAGAGCAACAGTGGGCCAAGTCCAGAGCCTCACTGTGGGTTGCTTTTCCAAAGACAAATGTAGGTGGGAGAACGCATGGCAGATCAGGATTTAACTAATCAAGAAAGCAAGAAACTTCCATGGGAAGGCCAGTTCATTCAAAGGCTACATGACTTGGCAGTCCGAGGAGCCTTTTTCTTGCATGCTAGTCAGCTCTGCTGGCAGCACGTGGGTAGTCCAAGCTTGTGCTTCATGGATTTCAGAGCTCCTGGATGACTTTGTACTGTGTGCCAAATGGGGACCAACAGCCTAAGAAAACCAAGCCTGTGCCTTCATGCAAACCGGGGGGAATTTAGTCTCCATGTAAATGTTTCCAAGGAGCAATTGTGTGAAGGTCACAATTTACGTGACAGTGATTGCCCACCACAGGAGGCACTAGTGTGGTCAGCCGCCTTCTCCACGTGCATCGCATCAGCAGAAATGGGATGGATTAGCGTTACGTTGTCACATGGCTCTTTGGGGATCCTGGTTTACATTTCAGGTCTGGCTGGCCAACAACATTCTTGGTTCCCGAATGTGAGAGCAGAGAAGATCATTTCAAGCCAGGCATGGAACAAAGCACCTGGATTTCAAAGCATGGGGGAGAATATTTCTAGTGGATCCTCTCTGTCCTCAGGCAGCTCAGGGGTATGTTCTTCGTCATTTATCTTTTGTTGAACCATTTTCAAGTATTCCTAATGCAGAGCGGTGGGAATTCACCTTTGAGGTTGACCTTTCTTATCTGTGGACTTAAAAAAGTGCGATTCTCCATTCCCACTGTCCCACCAGGTTTTTTCTAGGTCTACAGAGCAGCAGAGCAGGGAGGCAAAGTGCAGAATGTCGCCTTGTGGCTGCTGACCCCTGAAAACCTTTTTGGAAAAAGAGGCTTTTTAGCAGATGAGCTTTGATAAGCAGTTTGCAGCAGCCATGTTCTCGCTACCCATCTTTGCCTTCACTTCAGTAAATAACCCAAATGTGCAGGAGCTGGCTGTACTGCAGAGATTTCCTAGTTTTGCAATCTTTGCTTTTTGAAGTGCATCATTTTGTAGGAACTGGCCTCTAGGAAGCAACTGGACAATTCCAGGGAAAAACTGAGTTAAGTCAGAAAGTTTCCCCTGAGAAGCTTCTGCATTGCCTCCTCCTTCCCTGCCACACCATCCCCTATTCCCTCCCTCCTGTAAGGGCACTTTCACTGTGTGCTGTATTTAAATCCATCACTTTTGCAGCCTGGTAAACACATCTTGCTACCAGTGGTGTGGTCTGACTCGACTTTTGAAGGAGAAGGTGAAGTCAGCTGTGTTTGGCCAGCCTGAAGGGCTTCCTGGCCGTGACCTTCGTGGGAAGGAGTAAGGAGAGCTTCCCCTGGAAGCACGGGCTCCCAAACTGCAGAAAAGGCAACGTTAATCACATTTATTGGTGCTTGGCATGGCGCAGGATGGGCCTCATGTTGTCAGCTCTTAGAGAAAGGGACAACTCTTCGTTTGCAGTGTTTAACAGCCTGTCCCCATGACTGCTCATGAACAGGACTCCCTAACCATAAACAAATGCACGCGAATAGTAGCCATCAGCTGAGGAACGGAGCAGCAGTCAGTCCAGAAAGTGAAATATTTGTGCAGTTGCTGCAATCTCCAGTCCAACGCAAGGGACAGAATGGGGAGAATTAAGATTTGCCATTTGTCTCCAAAAAGAAGACTACAACCGAGTTTCACTGCTGCTCTCTTGACATCATTCCACCGCTTGGTGCTGGCCACGCACTGACTGGTGAGACCACCACAACCCGGCGAGGCCTCCACGCGTCCCCGACGCCAAATGCATCTAACCGGGCAAGGTGAACAAAACGAGCTTTACCAACACGTGTGCGTATCGGAGGCAGATGAGGATCGACAGGGAAGGACGAGCGAGACCCGCGCAGCCCCGCGACTGCCGAGGCTGATGTTGAAACTGCAGGCAGCCACGGGCTCGTTCCAGGAGCCGCTTGCGGTTGGATGCAGTTTTGATCATTCAGAGAAGAAGGAGGAAGAAAAGGGGAAAAAAAAAAAATCAAATTGTTCTTGGAAATCATGTTTAATGTAGAAATCTGGTTAATATTAAATTGTAATCTACAGTTTTCAAGTATACTATTCCTCGAGGAAAATGTTTCCTGTTTGAGGGCAGCGAGTATTAAGGGTTCCCCGATTACATCACTTCCTATGTCAGACCCAGCAAGCCTTCAACATGCATTAGTGTATCGATAATGGTAATTTCAAAATGATTGTTTAAAAAAAAAAAAAAAAATCTGGGCAATACTCCAGTCATATGGATCAATTTAGCTTCAGAATAATAGGGCCAAGCTGGTATTTTCGACACTGCATCCAAACAGCACTTCTACCAGAGCGGTAGTACGGGAGGTGTTCGCCGCCGAAATTCAATCTAAGGAGCACGTATGCGTTTGGCCACCATTTACAGCCCCAGCTCAATTTATACACTGCTAAACTGACTTTGCAGGCAGAACTCCCCTTAATCCCACACAGACTGCAGAAGTGATAACTGCGCATGGAACGAACATTATGCACACAAGTGTAATAATTTATAATAACAACCCACAGTACACTTTAACAAAAATACAGCAAAAACATATATTACAAATAAAGTAACCACTAATAGCCAATTCTGCCAGCAAATAGTATACACACAACCCAGCAAGCCTTACAAATTATGAATGAGGAATTTTTGCTGGAAGACACCAATTCTGCATTCTATAAAATGCTGATAGAAAGAAGAAAATGCTGACAGACAGAGATAACTGAAAACTTCAGTGTGACATTTCTTAAAAAGTCCAAATTAGCTTTTCATTTGAAAAAATTAAACCACAATACAAGAAGGTGAAAGTCAAAAATGTTTCTAAGCTATCTAAATGAAACGTTTTAATTAACTGCAGCAAGTACTGACTTGAAAAGGTTCTTGGTATTATCCTGTGACCATCAATTTTCGGGTGAGGTTCTCCTGGCTGTTCCTGGAATTACACCGATTTGGTCCCAACCAGCATCTTCCAGCACAAGAAGTTACTGTGCAGCTCGATGCGGACGTCGCCTTCTGAACCATAACCCTATGTCAAAACGCGCTGCTGCGGGAACTAAATCACTGCAGTTGGGTGACAGTCATCATAGGTGTCTTAATTCTTTAAATTTGCTGTCCCTCAAAAGGATTATTGTCAGCTGTTCTGAACGTGTTAGATGGTTATTCTTTTTGATAGGCAATTTAGTTCTCTATGAAACCTTAAAACATCTTTTAATACGACTATTGTCGCTTTGAATGGACACTTGCGTTCCTTGATGAAAAATTTTATTCCAAGATTTAAGTATAGCTGTATTTGCATCACCAGATCCTAAATTTTGAGTTTATTGGAGTCATTAATATTAGAAAACCTATTATTAGAACTGTCACTGCATTTAAAATATCTGCACTGAGTTTCACCACACTGGAGCAAGTTGCCATCAGTAGGATTTCAGTGGGCATAAGCACAACCCCTGCCTTTCTTAAGGAATAACGTGATGCTTACTTAACGTGTAAAGCTAATCTTAGAAAAATGGGTGTTCAAATCAACTAGAATGCCAATGATTCAAGCAAAATGCAACATACTTCTAAATTCATTGTCAAATTCTTTTCCCCCTGCCTTAGCAGAGAGCACTGCGGGTGCATTTCTAACACATTTAAGAGTGTCTAAACCATATGTTACGTATTACAAAATTGGTCAATTTTCATCCTGGTTAAGATATTTGGCAGGACGCATTATATTTAAGTGTATTGTGTCATAGCGTATAATTCAAACACAGTGAAAATTGACCAATTTTGTCATACTGCACTTTACATATATCACCCTCCTTTATTTACCTGCACAGGCAGTTTAGAAATGGTATCACAGACTTTCACAGATTCTTTTTCCCTTATTAATATTGGGGAGGGGGGAACTATTTTCTTTAGGGGAGATAAGGAAAGAGGTAAAATAGAAAAGTTGTCCTTTCTCTGAATTTTCTTTTATTTGTCCTGGTCTAATTCTTCTGAAATCAATGGCTTCCTACTCAGCTGATGAAAAATAAGTGGTGGTGTATTGAAAACAGGCTGAGGACAAAAATATCTTTTCCCCTTGCTTATACCAGGCAAGCACGGACAAATTCAGAGCAAGAGGCCGGTTTTTCTGCTGACATAATGCCCTGCAAGACCTTCCTCTCCCGCTCACGTAACATCTACAGGGACTGCACAGAAGCGGACCTGATCCTCCCGACACCCGTGTCCCCGCACCCAACCGCCCTGCCCAAGCCGGGGAACCGGCCGGAGCAAAACCCCCGCCGCGGATCAGAGCCGGAGCGCCGCATTTCCGAAAAACACTCCGGATTTTGAGCTAACTCAGGAGCCAGCGGCTAAACGGGCGCAATCCGAGATCCTCCACCAAACCCTGCTGCCGCGGACCTGGCTCTTGGCCCATGCACGGAGATTTATTTGGGCTAACAGAGAGCAGCCTTCGCCCCTCTGCTGGGCCGCCTCCCCCCGCCAGCGCGGACGGCCCGCGGAGTAAATCACGCCGGCAGCCCGGCCGCCGGAGCTGCCGCTTGTAAAGAGGCTTTTGCAGCCCCGCGGAGCCGTACCCTGGAGCAAGAAAACCCGTTGGCAACGGGAGCGCAGAGCGAGCGGCTCATTTTTCAAGGGCTTTCCAGGCGGCTCTCCGCTCCGGCTCCTTCCAGGAGCCAGCCGTGCAGACTGACCAATATTTTCATAATTAACTGAGCAGAATTTTCATAATTTGTAAACACAGTAAAACAGCTCCGAGACATAGGGCGTGCAGTCAGCGGGAGCGCGGGTGCGGCGGGGAGCGGTGCCGGGCGCGGGGCAGGAGGGGGACGTTTCCTCAGGCAATTTACATTTGACTCAGGAAACCTGGGAAGGTGCCCACTGCAGTTAAGTGATCAGGCTCACGACTCAAAGCGATTTTTCTTGAAGTGTCACTGCAGCACACAACCGCCATGTGTTCTCTCTTGGCTCGGCTCTCCGGGCCCATGCTCCCAAACTTGGACGGGCTGCTCCAGCCTGCCCGGGTTTCGGCCCATTGCCTTCAGCAGGGAAGAGGACAAAACCGCGTTTTGATGCGCGGTGAGCGCTCCCCTGGCCCTCCTGCCGCTTGCCCGCGGAGGGGCCCCTCCTGACTTTCAGGATTTGCACAGCCGTGCTGGGAGCTTGGGACGAGGTTTGGGATGTGTCTGCGTGCAGGAGACAAAGGCCATGCAAGCTCATTTCAGAAGCAATCCAAACTGCATCTGCCAGGCTTGCCACCTCCTCTAACCTTGCGCTGATCTGCCAGCTCCTAACTAAAAACCAACCAGTTTGACTCCTCATCCTCCTGCACTCGGCCTCATCCGAGTTCCTGGTGTCGAACAGGTACGAAACGCTCTCAGCTCAGAGCTGCACCCCGACTGGGACCCCGCGCTTGCAAAGGTGTGACGGGATTACCCGGGGCTGGCAGGGATCAGGCCATAAGCAAGTATTGCGTTTGAAGGCTCAAGTAACTCAGTCCCATCATGCCAAAACAGGACATTAATTTGGTGCTGCCTCACAGGCATGATTTAATCCTTCCCACCATCTGGAGCCTAGCTGGGGGCCACTCACCCAAGCACTGACCAGCTCACACATTGCTTAGCTTGGATGATTGGATATGATCACGACTGTCATGGGAAAGAAATAAAAAAACAGCTTCATTTACAAAACTGAGGCCAGTTTCAAATTCCAGTGGAAAAAATTAAAAAAAAAAAAAACAGAAAAATTTTAAATACAATAATTTTGAGAATTGCAAAATTCCCTGTGACTGACAGAAGTTTCTACAGGGCACAGGGTAGTGATTTATATCTTAAGAAAGGCAGCTGGCACAGCTGAAATCAGACCCACGGCTATCCTGACCACTAAGATCACAGCACTGCCAAGTCAGCATACCACTGACGCGCCAAGTCCCAGCGTATCTATCACCTTCCTTTTCTCCATCTTGGGTTTCTCCTCTTGGCGAGCAGCAGTGTGGCTGCAACACTGTTATGGCAAAGATGGATTCTGGACATGCTTGGCAGCAGCAGATGATTGAACTGGCCATGCATGTTGCTCAGCTTGGGCCACGAAGCGGGGGTCAGGTGCGAGAGGTGGTGGTAAGCAGAAAATACACATGCTGACCTTACTGTGTGGGTAAGTGTCTTGGAAGAGGCCGAGAACAAGCCAGCACATGGTTATGGATGGAAACACCATGCGACACTGCCTCTTCTGCCATGGTTTTTTTTTTTTTCCCCTCCCCAAAGAAGATATTATTTTCTCACTCATGATAAAGCAAGACAGCCTCAAGTCAATGACATGGTAGACTTATCCTACATATCTTAACTCCTCTGTTGCCAAACTCTAATGCTCCCCTGCTGCCATGCTTCTGGGGTCACCTAGATTTCTCTTAGCCCAGCCTTGCAAGAAAACTCATTATGTTCTTCCACATGGTGAGTCTCAAACAGATCTTGCTAATGCACCTATTCCTCACTTGCAGATGCTCTCCTTCTGCACGCTAAGATCTGTACAACTCTACTAATACACCTTAATCTTTACCTACCTTTTGTTCACTGCCAGTCTGGCTCCCCACCAGCCCCGACCTGTGGCAGGCATCAGATCCCAACCAGAGAGGACCTTAGCACCAAGCCCCTGAGCTGCCCCACCACCCACCACACCTGGCTTTCACTTACACAGACCATCTGCAAAAATGAGATCCCTTGACCAAGCATGGCAGTTTAACACTTGCGTGTAAGACCACACGTAACGATAAAAAGAGAATGAAGTCTCCAAACCTACCTTGTTCCGGACAAGGTGGGTGTGAGCATCTGCTCCCCACAGTCTGATAACCTGCAGTGACAAGTCTCCTAACCCAGCTGCCTAAATTAGGTGCCTCACACTCAGTGGTGCGAATGAGCCTCAGACTTTATCAGCCTGGGTGCTAATTGATCTAACAAGGTTGAAGGGAAAGGGCATGCCTGCATGCTCTCCAAGCTGGCCAGATACAAGCCAGCTCCTTTCTAGCAGCCTTGTAGCTGCAGTAACGTGGCACCTTGCCCGAGCTAATAAGTCCTGGGGAGAGGCGCCATGTTAAAAGGGCCATAAAGCTTCCAGGTTGGAACAGCTTCACGTCTGGCCAGCTTGATGGGTGGGTCTGCAGAGCAGCCTGGGTCTGTCAGCACTGAGCTAGGCAGACCTCATTTTTGTCCCAGTTCCTTAATTTGGAACCCTGTTTCAGCTGCGGTAGAAGACGACCGCCCAGCTTACGTATGCCCCTTAGCGTGGGGTAGATGTGCTGCCCCACTGCACTCTCCAGCACAAAATGCTAGATGTGGGGTGGTTTTACTTCCTTCCTCCCTCCTCCAACACATACAAAGTCCTGCACGTGCCTGTGTGCCCGGGCACACACACACTCACACGATTTTTGGTCTGGTTTGTTCAGTTTTGAAAGCAATCTGGAACAATTAGGCCAAATTAGAGAAAGGAAAGCCATGTCCTGTTTTCTTCTGAATTTTTTGCCTTCCATTAAATGAAAGATAAATGGCAGATAATGACTCACTCATCTTGATCCACCTTATAAACCCCACAATCAAATCTTATTGCGAAGGCATCTAAAGTATGCAGTGCTGAAGAAAAGTGCTTGTCAGGAGGGACAGAGAACAAAGAGTACCTGGAGGTTAGTAAGTGTTTTTCGTGGGTTCTGTAAGCTGTGGTTTCCTCTATTGGGGGTGTTATATACTTTCAGCTTTCTAGCTCCTCTGTCAGACACCCGGCCAAACAAGGGAGTGATTAGCAGAGCTCCCTCGTTGAGGCTATTGTTGTAGGTATGGTTTTAATACACCCACAGTTCTTGGCACTGACGTTCATTTTCTGACTCCAGGAAATCTTGAGCTGTTTATTGACTCAAAGGCAAGAAATAGAACACTGAGATGGAGCTAATTGGCCGGAGACGTAATCTGCGAGTCACCCAAACATACATTTCCATTAATTGGGACCCAGATTTGTGGGCAGAAAAAGTGGCCTGGTTTAATAGCGATAATTCCTTTCAAATCTACTTTTTACTAGTCTGTTTTTCCATGGATAAACCCTTCAGTGCAGGTTTAGTTGAAGATGCACTAGAATTTTATCACAAGACCAAGGTGCCCACAGGCTGCCTGACCCATGGCACTGAGGAAGGCTGGCCTACCTGAGGTCACTCTGAGGAAGGGTGGCTAGTCTGCTGGTGGCATTTCAGAGTTTGCATAGGAAAAGGGACTGCAGGGTCCACTGGTCCTGGCAACTCAACTGCTTTTTCTGCCTGTGAGTGATCTTCAGTCACAGACAGGATGGGATGTGCCTCGAATGCCTAAACTGGGTGTTCATTCTCCTGATGGGAGAGTCACGCAAGTCTATGTAGTTTTGAAAAAGCCTGCATTGAGCCCTAATAAACGTGCTCCATTGCTGGACTCTGTTTGGCCTTTTCTATTTTCGCCCTTCCACGCTCAGACATAACTACAGGCTGCTGCTTTGCTTCATCAGATTCCTGTAAGAGGTAGACATGGTCCCAAGCTGATCTGCGGAAGAAGGGTCCCATGCTTTGATGGGCTTGTTTTGTGACATGGGAAGAGGCACTGCAGAAGATGATGGCAGTGGGAGCTAACAGTCCCTCTGCCTTTTCCTTACACCCTCCCAGTAACTGGCACCTGACAGAAGGAGACGGTTTGGCCCTCCATTGCACTTGCCCTTCAGTGCTCTCTCCTCAGGCGTTGAGGAGAGCGGCAGTGATCCAAAGCACTCGGAAGAGAAATAGGACCAAAGACAGCAATATTTATAACGTTCCGTTCTTTGGAAAAGCAAGGGCTGGGTTATACGCATGAAAGCTCTTGCACTGGAGAGAAACACTCTGTTGGCTAAAGTATCTCAGCAATCCTTTTTCTAATTAAAAAGGACTCCTCTCTTCCCCACCTCTCATTTTACAGCAAATTAGATATGAAATCAGATCTGCTTTCTCTGCTTCTCTGAACTCTAATGACAGCTTACCATTGAGAAACATTTTGTTTGGGCCTAGCAGAGAGGGCAGAAGCCAAAAACAGTCTTCACAGTTGGAAATACACAGAGAAATGTTCAAGAAACTCCCCTATTGCTGCAGCAACAAGACCCATGAGTGCCACAGGCCTGAGACCAGAGCCTCCGGCCAAGGGGGAGAGCAAGAGCTGGGGGTGGAGGAGAGCAGTTAGGTCTGCAAGTGAATGACAACACAGAGCAAGATGTGCATGCTACGTTGGTAGACACGCTCAAACAATCAGAATTTATCTACTTGAAGCCTGGACAATAACAGATTTGCTTCTTATTGCTTGTCATGGTACATCAAGCAGGTCAGTAAGCACCTTTTGTACTTAATATCCCACTAGAAAGCAAAGAAAATGAAATTCTTCATTATCTCAACAAAGAGCCAGGTCTTCTAAGGGTATAAACAAATGGTTCTGCTCTAATGTCAATGGAGCAACCTCAAGTCTCCTTGTGCCTGAGAGGAAAGGTTAGATTGACCCCACAGTAAATGGGGCCTGGGAATTCTGCAGAGAGACCTTGTCAGGATTAAAAAATGAGGCCATCTGAAGGTATGCTATGAACAGGATTAAAAAAAAAACAAAACCAACATTACTGCATCTTTTCAGCAGCCTTGGTAAAGTGCCAGTGCTGGAAAAAAATCTTAAATTCAACCAGTTCATGGAATAGAAGGATGAAAAACCCCTTTTCAGTAAAACAAAAAAACAAACAAAAGAAGCCCAGCCATCAAATGACGATTCTGCTTAGCTCAACTGGTTCCACTCAACACCTAGTAAACACCAGTAAGGAGCTGGTGCTTCGGTTAGCCCAGAAGGTCCTTGCACTGAGAGGCTGATTCCTGAAGAGGTAACAGATGGTGTGTAAAGGACACCGACTCTGCTGCTCTCCCTTACGTATGCCCAGACTCTGCCCTGTGATATGCAACTGCACGTCCTCTAGAAGCAAGTGGGCCAGCAATGGGTCTTGCCAAAATTCATGGAGCTCCCCCGACTTGCATTTAATGACACCATTTGCCAGTAGAGTTTGGTTTCACGCTCAGAGCAGGCACTGGAATGGAAACACGCTATGTACATCCTGACTTTCCCGTCATGGCGCAGACTCCCAGATCATGGCCAGGAGGAAAGACTCAGGACAATACCCCCATCCCTGAGGTGCTGTAAACCTGCTGGCATCCAACCGGATTAGAAGGGCTGTTGCCTCAACCATCCTCCTTGACTGCTGTGCTGTGCTACATGGTCTTCTGCATCATGTCACAGCAGGGTTGTGTGGCTCCCCTGGACATCAGATCAGAATGACATTTTCTATTAGATACACTCTTCCAGATCTGATCCATCAACACTGTTTTGTAGTAGAGAAGAAAGTACAGCATCTATTCGCTCACCCATTTCTACTGGGGAAAGGAAGGAGAAATCCCTTAAGGTACACAGACCTATCTTCACCGTAAAGAATAAACACAGCCCTGGAATGCAATGGCCTGTCTAATCCTGTTATTTTATTTTTTCCCAAGTGCGGAAGTCCTCTATTGTTTATCAGGGTTTGATAAGCTCATACTGTAATTCGCCAATCACAAAGGACTGGCAGAAAGGGAAAGGATTTGACTGACTCTGAAAAACCAAGGAGTGCCTCTGTTAATCTCCCTGCCGTTCTTCCGGCATCCCTGAAAGGCAAATACTGGTGGCTGGTGATGATTGATGGGCGGCTGGCGATGGCAAGAGGTCCCTGAGCCAATGAGCAGGCCAAAGGCTCAGCTGCACCTCTGAAAGTTAAGCAATCTCACTAAATTGTGCGAGATAAAATTCTAATCTATCAGCCATGAAAACCTGGTCAAGGGAATGTTTTGGCACAGTTGTTGAGTAAGAAGATAAACAAGTTTGTAAGGGAAGAGGAAGTTTCTAGTTTAGCTTCTAATCACCTTTTCCCTCAAGGTTTCGTTAACTCTAAGGCCAACCTGAGGAAAGGCATTGCTTTTGTCTGCAAAAGTCCTCCACGCACAGTGCTTAATATCACATCTGAAAGAGAGCTTGCAATTAAGTGCAGGGAGAAGAGAATACATGAGCGCGCGCGCGCGCACACACACACACACACACGCTGGTCATTTTTTTCAGTGGAGAGCTCTGTAGTCAGATTTTCATCGAGAAACTGAAAGTTCAGGTATATGCACTAATGCCCTGGCAATTCCAACACGCGCCAGCATCACTATCGCTTTGGGTGGCTGTGCACCGACTCCGGCTGGTCCCTTGGCCAGTCAACCACATCCAGAGCCACCGGAACAGGAGGAAAGCTATGGCTCTTCCCAGGGGACATACCTACAGTGCCGTGGCAGAAGGCAGATTAAAAAGCGGGTTGGGGGGACTGTAGGGAAAGAGGGTAGAAACCCCTTTGAGCCCTTCCACAGCACCTACAGCACTACAACTGTTATCCACTTGAGAACGCTTTGCTTGAGCGCATGAGAAACCAGGAGGAGGATATGACTGGAGGCTATGGGCCCTTTGAGTTTGTACCTAATCATCCTAGCTTCCAGTACGAGAGCCTTGATGAGAATCTCTCTTCCTTCTACTATCCTGTTGCCTTGCAGAAGGACAAAAATCATCCTATTTTGCTGCTTCCCTGTGATCTGAGAAACTTCATACTGCAATTTCATGAATGTATTGCTGAATCACAGAAACACACCCAAATCAAATAACAGCAATAACAGGAACAATAACAAACATTCATTCGCAGGCTCTAGGTTTAGAGGTCCCCAAATGCCTTAATAGAAATAACTAAAAATCAAAATTAGAATAAACAAAGGCAATACACTTATGAAAAAAAAAATCCCACTTCGAGCACTCCTACCACTTAATCCCATCTGTCAATAACACAGCTGCACTGCAGGGACTGTTCAGCATCTTTCTTTATTTTTCTAGGCATCCTGACTGTGTGCAGCACATTAAATGACTCAGAGTTCCAACGGGCGATTCTGAAAGTCACTCTCTGTGGCTGCTACATGTTTGCTTTTCTCTTGACCTCACCACTCATATCTTGCTGTTGTTGCAAAACTAACTCATGGGTTGGATCCAAAAAAATGGAAACTGCACTCCCTTCAGATTCCTGCATTTCTGAAAAAGTCCTTCCTGCTTCCTGTTTGCACTCTCGGCAGTGTTTCCAAAACAAAATTTCCACTGCCTTTGAAAAGCCCCGAGCCACGCTGAGCGGGAACGCGAGCTCCAAGTCAGTGGCACATCCACGAGGACCCGAGGGAGCAAAGTGCTCATGGCAAGCCTGGAGCCTGGAATCCTCTTTTTAGTCACAGAACAGAGGCGTCACGTTCCCGGTGGCTGCTGAACGCCGGTGAGACAGACGGGGCTCACCACACCATGGGCTCGGGGGCTTTGCGCCTGCCTACCCGTGGCACTACCTAACCTCTCTGCCAGCCTGACTGCCACGAGCATCTATCTGGCAATACCTGAGACAGGCAGCTGTGGAGCTTTTGGCCCTTCTGTAGCAAGCATTAGGGGTGAAGTTAAACAGCAGCGCAAGCTTTCCCCGTAGCACGTGCAACACTAGGTTTTACCCAGAAGTTTGAGGTGCCACCCGTCTCTGCAGCCCCTTGAAAGCCGGCCTTGCTGAGGCTGGATACAGACGGATACGGATTGCTCTCCGGGAAAAGGGATGAGCTGGCGAATTCCAAAGCAAACTAGACTGAAACCAACAGACTTATTTTCACAGGAATTGCAGGCAATATTGATAATGTCAGGCACCGAGGAGTTACCAGCCAGCTGCAAGTATCATGAGATTGTCTATGCAAAAGACCAAGATACTCTTAGCTCTTTCTATATGCTCCATAGCTTCCCTTTCTCTGGAATACAACTCTCTGATTCAGCCTTTCAAGGTTACCTTTGCAGACACTTTGAAACACATCCTATTTTATTTTCGGTGGCTGCTTGGGCTCTTCTGCATGTACTGGCCTCCAGCCGCTGGGGGTGAGGAAACTGCTATCACAAAAGACTTCTGTAACTTGTAATACCCCGTCACGGCAAACAGAACCGGAGGGAGACAACCGGCAGCAGCGTCAGCGTACCTTACCCATCGCAGTTCCCTGCACATGGCAAATGATGCAGTGGCCCAAGCAAAATCCCAAATCCCTGCTCAGATGAAGAGTTTACACCATGAGCAGATGAAGAAGCCCCTGCCTTGGCTGAGAATAATATCAGTTTCTACTTCTGTTCATTTGACATTCACCCCAGCCTACCTACTTCTACGAGCTGTTTGCAAAGCCAAGATGTGAACATGCCTCTGCAAACTGAGAGTTTTGTTTTCTGGCAGTTGCTGCCCATGAAAACTGAAAGCTGTTGAGGCTGGTGTGGAAATAGGAGCATGAAGGCATCAGCAGCCGTGTGCTGCTCCAAGACTGCACCAAGTAAGGCCAGTTTTTCCGTCCCTTTGCCAGGGACATGAGG
This sequence comes from Dromaius novaehollandiae, assembly GCF_036370855.1. NCBI lineage: Eukaryota > Metazoa > Chordata > Aves > Casuariiformes > Dromaiidae > Dromaius > Dromaius novaehollandiae. The sequence goes on along the minus strand of NC_088115.1, from coordinate 14,880,511 downwards.
AGCAGTCTACTCACACCACCCCATCGCTAGCTCTCGGCACAGACAAGGCAAGCAATTGCCCAGGGCAGCAAATTGCTAGGAAAGAAAATGATCTACGGCTCAGCTATCTGCTTTATGCTTTCAACAGCCCTGGAAAGCCCTGCTGGCTGCTACCAGGAGGGGTTAAAGGAAAGCAAACTTGAATTATCGGTGCTCCCCCCCAACTACTCATCCTGCTTCATTTCCCCTACCTGCCTTTCTCCTTCCTGAAGCAGACACAACCTAGGCCGTTCCCGGAGCAGCAAAATTTAAATCTCCTTGGGCTGCTAAGAAGCCTCGAGCTGGCTCTGGATTTCCCTCTTCACTGCCTCTGTTTTCTTAATGATCTCTTATCATATGTTAGTTTTGTTCATTAGACGAGAATCCGGTGAGTCTTTAACTCAATTGGCACAAAGATCTCGAGATGATTAGACCGAGTATCACTACCGCCATCTCTGCAGGTACGACGCCAGTCAGCTGAAACCGGCTGGGAGCTTTGAGGATATCAGTAGATGGAAACTGCAGACACCTGGGTTGTGCAAATTATGCATGAACTTGTTTTACAGCTTCCGTTGATGCCAGATGAAAGTTACTTGGACACGCTAGAGAGCTGCAGGTGATGGTTTATAAGGGCAATTGAGATAAGCGTGGCTGGAAGAAAACATGATTGCACTTCAAACGTCCAGTTAGCTCTTTGCTTCCTTAATACTGTAACAGCTTATCTGGAACACCTTATTCTGTAATCCCAGGAAGAAGAAGCAAGCTAAATTTTAACATTTTTCTGTTTTGTTTTCTTGATAGCATTTCTTCCTTGTTAAAATGCAAGAATCTCTTTCACAACCAGGGATCTTCTGCAATTAGTGTCAGTCATCATTATTCATATTACCTAGATTTCATAATTTGTGTCTGGCACCTGGGATATATTTGAAAAATACCATTTGCTCAGACACTTGAAGAAATGTATTCTGTGATGGAAACCAGCGCTACAGTGGCTACAAACAAGCCTGGCCTAAAATATTTATTTGTGTTTATGAAAAAAATTGAAACAAAAAACCTTGCCACTTTTAAAGCGTTTCTCTTCATGTTAGCTCTGTGAAATAGGGAACTGTTTTGTCTGTCTTTGAATAAAAGAGAGGTTCAGTCACCTAACTCACATGCCAAGTTTGCAGCTGAGCACAGGGTGCAACTTGGATCTACCAGGTCCCGTGTTACTGCCCTGCCACACCAGCAACCTCCCTTCCCAGAAGAAAAGAGGTAGAAGCTCAGCTTTCTTTCCTTGCCATTTAAAAACCAGTTTTCTACCTGGAGCATCACCTTTCAAGAGGACATCTCCGGGCAGCCACTAGACCTCCCGCAACGTGATATCTCACAGCTTGCTGGTGAGAATAAGGTCTGCACAGAGAGTGCTGCCCAGAGGCAGCTGCCTGCCAGCCAGGCTACGGCAGAATGATTCTGTCATACAAGCTAAAACTGCCTAAAGGTTCAGGATTTTTCTCTCGTTATAGCAACTCTAGTGTGAATAGACATATTTCAGCGCAGTCCTTTTTCCCTTGCTTTAAAGGAAACATCTCCATCATCCTTTTATCACAGACAGACATGCACGAAACCAAAGGACGATTCCTCCTCTGCTTTCGCACTTTGGAGCTGCATCCTCAAGCTGGCGTGGCAGAGCTGGGGAGTCAAGGGCAGGAGAGCAGTGTGGAAGAAGTCTTTGTGCACTGAAAGCAGAACATCTACAATAAATAAGGAGATCTGAGATTTACCCGTAGATTTTCTGGGCAAAGGGAGTTTTCAGGGAGCCATTCCCTAAGGCTATTCACAGCACTGCTGAGGCTTTTCTCCTCGCAGTAGGCATGTGGTATTTGATTTGGCAACCGCTTGGCCATCTGTGATTTGAGCTTACACCTCACTACAAGAATTCACAAAGTTCTGTGCAATCAGTCAACAATTTTTTCCTCATTCTTTTATGTCTACCTCGCTCCACCAATCCACGCAACCTCCTTATCACAGCTGGGTTACACTTGCTATCAGTGGGACCACGCTTTCCACAGCTGCCACCGAATATGGAAATGTACCTAGGCAGGTCACTGTCCTCTTAGATGTATGGCCTTCATATGTTGGGCAGCACTGCAGAAAAGCAGCTTGATAACATAGTGATGAGTTGCATCTAAATCCAAACAGAGAGAGAGAAAGAAGATGCAGAGTCAGCATACAGGGAGTGCTTGAGAGCTATAGAATTGGTACAGGCAGTACAGATCAGTGACAAATTCGTATCTCTTCTCTGAAGTTGAGCGTGAATAGTTGGCGGGACACCAGACTTGGTACCAGGCCTCGTACACACGGCCCCTAGTCTCTAGTCGGCAGCCGCCTGCGTTGTTAGCCATCGCTTCTGACAGACGTCCCTGCGTGCTGTTGCACAGCTCTGTCGGGGTCACTTGTACCAATAAAGGAGAAGGAATTGGCTGTTAAATAGCTGTTAGTCCTGTCCTCTTTTCACCTGACATGAATTCCTCGCTGTTCAGCACTGAATCCACACTCCCTCGAAGGTTAACATGAAAAATGAAGATTAAGCTAATTCTCTTTCTTTCCCAAAGACTACGAGGAAAGAATTAGACTTCCCAGTGCCACTTTCCTTGAGATAGGTTATTATCTGCCCTGACGACTTAGGAGCTTTCCCTTCCATTTCTGAAAGTCAGCTACAAATGACCTGAGAATCGCACTTTCAGTGCATGTGTTCTGTGCAGTAAGAGGAGGCTCCTTTGAACTGATGCCCGGGAGCCGACGTCAAGCTGATGCGTGGGGTTATCTGCCTGGTCCTGTCTTCTGCAACTTGGCCCGTGCTGTAGTCCTTGCCCACTGCTGAACACAACCTCATCCTCATCACCAGATGCTCTCACTTCCGAGCGTCCTCCTGAGGCGGAGGGGGAACCGCGGCTGCTCCTGGCTCTGGAGGCTCCACCTTGCTGCAAGCTCCGGTAGTGACCTGCTGCGGCCCAGAGCCTGCAAATCCTCGTGCCCGCGCACGCGTACGGATCAGGGGCCCTGCTGGAACCCCCCAAGCCCTGACCTACGCGCGCGACCACGTAGGCACCGTGTGCGTTAACGCTGAGTGAAAGAGCAAAGCAGAGATTCAATCCATGTTTATTTTGAAATAATCTCTGGAAAGAGAACGTGATAGCAATGCGAGGAACTCCTTCCCTCTGGCACGGGCCACTCGTCTCGAAATAAACAGGTAAGTTACAGGCCTTGGGGGGATTTTAAAAACCACTTGTCCCTCAATCATTTTTCCACTTTCCGGCTACTACACTGTACAAAAAGACTTAAATGATATTTATGTTCCCGTTGAGTTGGCAGCACGGTTCTCTGCTCATAATGGGCTATGTTTTTGGGACTTGTGGAAGGGGGGAGAAATTTCCACTCATTTTGTATAATTATGATATAGAAAATATTTGTAGATCATGTTTTCGGACCATAACTAACGTGCTGTTCAGTCCTGCCTCCTACGTGAGCCCGACACCTTCGCGCTGCGGGGACCGCGGGGCGGGCGGAGCGGCACGTGGACGCCCTGGGGCCTTTCTTGGCGACGTCGCTGCGCAGACGCAAGACGCTGCAGCTTCGGGGCTGCTCTTCGGCGCACGGGTGGCTGCAATTCCCTCTGCCACAAACACAACAAGCCACCGAGGAAAGACGTTCCCCTAAGAAGCCTCGACTCACCTACGTGCAGTTTCGTTTTGTTCTGGTTTCTGTTTTCCTCTTGCGTGCGCGGGGTAGCCCACAGCGGAAAGCACAGGGGGAAAAGCGCGTACAGCTAGCAGGAACGGCAGTATTTAATGTTTTTCAGCTCCTCGAGAGTGGAGCTTTGATGCATGACTTTGGTGACTTTGGTGTAGCGTTTTCCTGGGGCTTGGATGATATATGTACTCCTTAGCTGTCCATCAGTGAAACAGGACAAATGAGGTGTCCTGTGTCCCAGGGTTCATCACAGGATTCGTTATCTGGGATTCAGAAGGAGTTTTAACGGAGAAGAAAGGTGGCGGGGAAAGGCTGAGCCCTGGCAATCCCTGGACGTTTCTCCCCCTCCCAGGACCCACTTTTCACAGGCTCCTCCAGGCACTGGGATACGCTGAGCATCCTCCTGGAAGTGCGGATCCGCTCATCCCAGGCCACCACTGCCAGCTCGTATTCGCCATGGGGAAGGTAGATGGATGCAGAGTTGACTCAGGTGGGCTGCTGAACTAGGAGAGGTCGAAGGCCCTCGGGCGTCCCCTCCAAAATGAAGCACCTTTCTTCTATTTATTTGTATACATCTCTGGAGGTCTGTCAGCCCCTCCTAGCCTATGTGAGGCGATTTAATTGCTTTTCTTCTGACTCCCAAACACAAAGAGAAAAGAAATGGAGAGCTCCAAGGCAAAGCAGACTGCTTTCTCAGTTTTCTTCATTCAATTAGCAATGCCCACAAATCCTGTCCATCTGATTAAATCTATAAAAATAATATCTTCCCACCCCACTAGTCCGCCATCCCCCCCAAAAGCCCTAAATTAAAATAAACAGTTCCAGGCTTGACTTTTTTTGTTCATTGTGATCCTGCTAAATCGGTGGCTCCAGCCTCTCTCACTGGCTTCTGTAAAAATAGTTCTCCTTTACTGCGAAACCAAGGCTTCTTTATGCAGCCTCCGAGTGCACAAACGCTGCTCTTATTTACATAGAGAAATTACAAACAGGCTCTTGATTCTTTGATCCCGCGTGCTCCAACAGCCCCGGGCTTCGGCCGGCTCTGGCTACAGGAATCAGGTGCGTGGCGGCGGGTTTCGCCCTCACAGTGGTGCTGGGAGCTCCGATTTTAGCAGTCGCGCTGCCCATTTGGGCGTAAAAGCCTGGGGGGGAGCAGCTCTCTGTCCCCCTCGCACGTCAGCGCTCCCAGGAGACTCATCGCCGTTCACTGTTTCTGGCACCCAAAACCGAATCTGTTCTGCTGGCCTTCAGCCCCGGGACCGGGCAGCGGCGGAGGGACCCGGCGAGGAGCTCCCGGAGGAAAACCCCTTCGGAAAGCGCTGAGCAGATGCTGCCCGTTTTCTGCAGAACGTGTCAAAATTCCATTTTCCCCTTGAAATATTGTTGGAAAAGTAGGAAAGAATTAAAATTGAAGAGGAGAGGGGAATGCCCCTCTGCCATTTTATCCTTATTTTTTACTGTTTTGAAACGTATTTTCAGTGTCAAAGATTCAAGAGTCAGCCAGGATGAGAAGAATTATTGTCTTAACTTTTTCTATTTTTTTTTAAAGTTTAGTCCAAGAAAAGAAATTGGAGCAAACGTCTCCCAAACTGAAAACAAACAATCTTTTTTAAAAAATTTCCAAATCCTGAGATAAATTCAAATATCCCGTCAAAATGAAGCCTACACCTGATGAACCAAAACCCTTTCTTCCTGCTTTACTCCCCATCTCCATGCACCAGATGCTTCACCAAGAACCAGTGTTTTCCTCGTGAACAGGGGAAACTGTGAACACAGGGCAGTTTTCATGTTTGCCCCGACGATATTTCAGTTGAACTGCTGCAGTCTTCTCATCCCTGCGCAGGAGAGGGAGCGGTGGGGTCTTCTAGCACCAAGCCACCTCTAAAATTGTCACTCCAGGTCAGACTGGGTTTGAATATCAGAATCGGAAAAACCTCAAATGTCCCGATTCTCAGCTGGGCTTAGTTTGCTGCTGAGAAAAGGTGAGGCCTAAGAGCTGGCCTTGAAACCCCCGCTCCGCTGCGGTGGGGATTAGAGCTGGGGAATATGTTCCTCCAAATCCTTCCTGGACAGGCTGCCAGGCGTAAGACCTGACTTCGTGCACAGCCTTGCAGGCTACTGGTTTTGCAAGCATGCATTTCTTTTTTTTTATTGTTACTAATATTGCTTAGCTGCGTGTGAGATGTTGGGCCAAATCCTGTGTTAATGCTGGCCTTAGCCAACAATAATCCCCATCAATTTTACATGTGCTTGCCACTGAGTAAGACCAGAGCAGAAGTGGGTGGGAAGATCTGGGTTTTTCCCTGAGCCAAAGCCACTGAAACCAAATGGAAAGACTCCCCGAGACTAGGTGAGGGATGCGGGCAGCGAGCAGGCGACGGCCCAGCAGCTTCCTGACTTTGTCATTCTCCGGCTCTGCCCTTGGGGGAATGCAGATACGTGCCTCTGCGCAGACAAAATCTTTATTCCTCATCAAGAGGGAGACTAATTCATAACTCCCCAGCACCGCATCTGCTCGCCAACCAAGATAAATAAATCTTCATTCTCTCCTGCATCTCCCCTCTGATAACCCTCATTCATCTCCCTTTACTCACACCCCACCAAGCCTCCTTGCTTCGGAGAACGGGAGGACCCCGCACAGCTAGATCACACTTTATCTTGGTTCATGGATCGCTCCTTATTTATTTAAACCTCCACTGCCTCCAGCTCCAGTAACGATGCTGCTGCTCTCAGCATCGATGCCTCTGCCAATAACAACAAGCTCCATTTAGTCTGCTACAGCTTCCTACAGAGAATTGTTTTCTCACTTTACTCCTGCTCCTCAACCCTTTAAAAATGGCCAAAGCCTAAAAATTATCCCCAACAGGCTTCTGCATTAATCCACTTTGAAACAAAGCCTTTACACATGTGTTTGTTCTACAGGGTCCCACTGAGTTTTTCCCCTTACAAACTTTTGTCCCGTTGCTTGTTCAAATTCAAGCCTTTTCCTCCAAGGGCTTTCATATACGGTATGAAATGCTGGAAGGAGGGGAGAAAAAAAAGGAAAGAAGAAAATGAATTTATTTCTTCTATTTGATTACTGGTTTCTTATTTATGCATCTACACACATACAAGGGCAGATGCTGTGTTTCAATCCTACAATAATTGGCTTTGGAAAAACAGTAGCTCATAATAATAATATTGTGAGTGGCCAGAATAAAAAGAGCTATTTGAATGATGGGGCAATTAATCATGTGTGCGTGGGCTAACGTAACAGTGCCAAGCAGCCACTGAGGGAAAAATCATCTCCCCTACGTCTCCTCCTGTCCTCAGACCCACCTAATTAGTAGTCAAAACAGACTATCTCACTTCTAAATTTATCTGCCCCGTACACACAGGCAGAGCTAAAGGTCCCACTAGGTCTGCGGTAGCGGGTGCTCTGGTGAAGACGCAGTGTTTATACATAAACCCTATATGAATAGCTAATTCCTGGCACTGCTGCTTTGCTTAACAGCAGCCTGGCAGCTGAGCCGCGCCGGGGAAGCGGAGGCCGCGGTTGCACGATGCAAAGCGCTCAGCAGCGATGCCGCTTCCCGGGTGGCTCTGCTGCTCTCTGCGGCACCGGCCCCGCGGTGTGACGGGGCTCTGCTGGGGCCCGAACAGGGAACTCGGAGCTGTCTAGAAAAACCCAAATAAATGGCAAAGCAACTTTTTTTTTCTGGTAGCTTTTTTTCTAACTCAGGATCTGAATTCTGATCCAATTCCTGGTTCAGCCTTCAAATAAGGGAGCTGATGCAAGAGAGGAGGAGAGACAGAAGAGCAGGGAGTGCAGAGAGATGCAGCAGGGATACGGCAAGCTGATATGGCCATCAACCCCTCTGCACAGGGAAGGCACAGCTTGAGAGGACTTTGTGGTGGCCTTGTGCTGTCCAGCCTCCCTCTCCCTCTCAAAAAGAGAAAAAAAATCAGAACAGTTTTGTTTTGGCTGCAGGTCACTGCTTTGTAGCAAAGTTTGCAAGAGGAAATCACTGCCCCCCTGAACATGCCAGGCTGTGAAGCGAGGGCAGAGCAAATGTTCCCCTGGGCCAGCAGCTCCCACTGAGCTCCCTGCAGCTTGTCTGTCCCCCTCGAATGCAAAGGTCCAAGAGGTTTTGGTGTTTGGTGATTTCAGTTTCTCTGGAAGCTGATGAAACCTGAGTTGCCCTGGGTGCTTTGGAAACGTTACTTGTGCCTTTCGGGAGGGCACCTTTGCTATGAGTATATCTATTTAGTTGTAGTATATGATTACATGATTGGGCATGGAGTGATCCAAGTCTGCTGCTGCTGAAAGGGAAGATCCTGCCCTGCCTTCTGCCGCCAGCAGCAGAGCCCCCCTGCCCTCGCCTGCCAGCACAGCGGCTCACGGGACCGCGCACCCAGCCAGATCCGTGAGCTGACCCAGCAAAAACTCCCCTCCAAAGACAGCTTTTCACCCAGCTGAGTCCTGTGGCTTGTGGCCATGCAGCAGCAATCTGTACCAGAGAAAGCAATTCATCTGCTTGGGGTCTTCCAAGTCTTAAGAACATGATCTCTAGACCATCCTTTCCTTCCATTTTGAAAAGCATCCTGGTTTTGCCTATTCCTGCCTCTTGAATGTCCTTACTATTTCTGTGCATAGTGTCTATGACCTCTATGCTCTTAGAAAGAAGTGGAAGGTGTTTCTCTCCCACCTTCTCCCTCTTCCACATATCCTCCGAAATCTCAACCTCTTGCTGGAGCAGACAACAAACGTTCTTGGTCCAAGCGGACAGTTCTGTTCTGTCACACTGCAACCAGCACACACAGGAACTTGTGCACTCCAGAAACGCCAGACAGACTAGATCAAACACATTCTACCCACAGCCCATTCCTTTTCCTAAGCCTCTTTTATTTGCTTCTGAGGTGTGGACAATTTGCCTGATTACACGGTAACCTCTCTGAAAGCAAGGGAACTCTTGCTGCAGCTCATTCATTAACTCCCGATAAACTATGTCAATAACCTGGATCAACACTGATACATCAACCCCTCCTGGAAGCCGACCTTCAAAACAGCTTTCTGGCATTTTGGGAAATTATATAATTAGCACTGAACGTTCAATCAGGCAAAGATCTCAGAAAGGGGAGCTTGTACTGCAGAAAGCCCAATGGAAAGAGACCTGGAGAGTGAAAGCGGAATGTCACAGCACTTACTGTAGATCGCTTATTGTAAGATCTTCAAACGTTTTATAATTGGAGAAGGGAACCTTCCCCCATATCCTCTGTTTACTCCTTTATTTGGGTTTTAAATGGGCTACAGGGAAGATCTCCCACTTGGTCCTTTGATGACAATTTTTGCAAAACATGCCATTGAGGACATGGCACTGCCAGCAGCACTCTGAGCAGATCCGAGTGTGACAGCCGCATGGGCACGGCAGAATGAGATCTCTTCCCCTCACCACTAATCACAGGAAGCCAAAAAAGAAAGGACGGCTCACAGCAGTGAGATAGCTCATTAATAACAATTCTGAGAGTACCGGAGTGACTTACAGCAAGAAAAGGGAACGCAGGAGTCCTGAATCCAAATCCTCAATACCCCCAACCACCAGATAAAGCCAACTCCAGAAGATACTGTCTTCTTCAAAGCTGCTTTTGTTCTCTACTTGCTGCTGCTGTAAAGCCCTTGCTCTGTCCTTACGAAACCCCAGTGTATGGCTACGTGATAACCCTGTTCCAGCAACACCAAGCTTTGCTAGGTGAGCAGCTGAAGTGAGATGCTGGTCTGCATAACACTTGCATGCCTGACCCCTCCCTCTCTCCATATCTTCTGGTAACTGCTCGAGAGGAACCACAACTCACTGTCTTCAGCACCTCCGAAAAACAAGTTATACGAAGAATGCAGCTGTTGCAGGTATAAAACATAAATGAACCAAATCTGGGCTCTACCCTTCATAAATTGATGTCCTGCACAGCAGAGCTGATATGCGATTTACTTTTGATTTAGAAAGGCTGGAAGAAACCTGTGCTCCTCTGATCTAGGAGATGTTATACTCTGGCTTGAGGTGATGCTTGAGACCCAACCTTGACCTTCAGGAATAGATGATGAGGAAGCAAAAGAAATGGAATGACTATGTACTTTGGAGCTCATTTGCAAAACCTGCGATATGAAATCCTCCACAAATGTCTGTGAATCTACCATCTCTTAAGAATATTTTTTAAAAAATCGTTTAAACCACGATTTCCCATTTTGCATACACAGTTGTCATCCAGATGCAAGAATGCATAAAGATAGCAGTCTCTTTGGAGAGTTCATCTGACAAAATGTTGTGGGACATAATTTTTTCCTTGGTTATACTGTAGAAACAGTAAAGTTGAACTGGAGTAATTGAGAAGAGAATCAGTCTCTGGTAGCATGTTGAAAAGTTTGCTCCAGTATGAAAGTCCTTTAAAAATACAGGCTGTATATCCGAAGTGAGCCCACCAGAAAAGAAAAATAATAAAGAAAGTAGCTTTGAAAGACTGGGCAAAGGTCTGGAGGAGCCACAGTTTTCCTTCCCTGCAGTAAAGCGTGGCTAAAACAACACAAACTCCTATGGCTTACTAATTTTTCAACCCAATATTTTTATATAATTTGTGTGCTTTATAAGCCTTGGAAAACCCACAAGAGGCCACACATTTCTGATGTAATCGTCTTTGAATTCAACAAAGACCATTACCATGTCAATGAGGGGGATGGTTTCAAAGAGCAGAGGGTGGTTTGCAGAGCACCCAGAGGGGATTTTCACTACAGCTACTGAAATAATAAACTCCCCTTTCCCCCTCCCTTGTCCCCTTCCAAATTTTGGCTCCAGCTGGAGACATTTCAATAGTTTAGTTCTAATCACAGATAATTCTTTTTTTATTGTGTCATTTTGGATGCTGTTATTATGCATAACAAATGTTGCTATGTTACTAGACTGTAAAGTCTATGCTTTAACTTGGTCCGTTTGAGCACAAACTCTTTGCATTTTGGCCCTTAAAGATGTTGGATGTTTGGGGTGGGGACCGCATTTGTTTTGAGGGACTATTTCACAGAAACAGCTTTCCCCTCTCTGAGTTTATTCCGGATTTTATGATGTCTGTGAGTTGTGCTGGATTTTTTTGCAAGCTTTAATTAAAAGAGGTTAATCACTTATGCTCCTAACCATCAAACACTTCTGCATGGGAAAAACTTTATGCATAAGTAGTCCCACTGGCTGAAATTGAGCTATTCATGATGGAAAATATCTTACAGACATTCAGTCTTTGCAGGTTTGGGACCTCAGGTGTGTCTTTCTAGAAGCTGAAATAAAAAGGAAGAGCAGGAGGTAGGAATACCATGACCAGGCAAACTGCTTCACAAACAAATATAGGGAAAAAAAAGAGAAACAAAAGAAAAAGATTTGCTGCAAATTATCACCTTAAGTGACAGCCCCTTGCAAAATGCATGTTGATGAAATACTTTAATAGTACTTATTCCAACGCAAAGTTTTGCAGACTGAAAATAATGGCTCAGGGCGAGAGAGCTGAAGAGCTGCATCTCTTCAGCTTATCAAAAAGAAGCCTGAAAAGGAATTCAATCAGAATCTACCTCCACAGGAACAATATACAGGATGTTAAAGGGTGCTTTGGTCTAGCGCAGAAAGGCAGAACAGTCCAGAGAGGCAAACAGTTCTGCCAGGAGCTGCAGGTTACATCCAGGCAACCTGGAGTTTCAAAAGAAGACAGTATTTTTAACAGCGACATTCAGTAACCACCGATATATCCCCTATTATCTGGCATCTTTCAGTTATCAGTGGCAGCTTTTCTGGAAGACACATTTTTGTCTGTTGACAGCTTTTTGCAGAAATAGCAAAGGGACATCGTGTGCCTTGAATCACACAGGAACTCAGGCAAAGTGATTTAAGGGCTTTGAGAGCTGGGAATCAGCTTATCTTTAACAAACGGACAAACCTGCCAACATACATCAGGGTGTCTTGATGCTATACTGAAAACATGAGCATCTTGGCACTATGTTATTTTACTTTATGAAGACGATAATCTACTTAAGCACCTTGTCTCCCTGCTGCTCACAGAACATTGGCCTCTGTTCCCTGTATCCACCGGCCCATGAAGTGACTACGGTGACTACGGTGATGAGTCTGAACCTTGTTGTGAGTAACCTCATGCTGTTTCTTCTGCAAGTGGTCTCTGAAGCTGCAAACAAACTCAGCCAGTTCCACTTCTCGTGGAGTTTCCAAACGGATGTCAAAATGCGCAGGAGAGGGGGAATAAGTTGTCACCAGTGGTCCTACCTCTTTCCACTCACTGTTGAAGGAGCCTAGCCATCCGACTTAGTCTAGACACTGAGGAGAGGATTCAGTTACCTAAACATAGGTGTCTAGTGCTCTTTGAGACCCCTATGGAAACCTGGATAGGTGTATGGGGTGGCAGATATGATATATGGGATCACATAAGCCCCTATGACCTGTCTAGATAGGTCACTGGAGGTTCCAGATCTTTTCAAAGCAGCTGGAGAGCAAGGAAGATGCCCCAGAGCACCCAACTAGACATGAACTGCCAGCTTCAGGCCACTGAATCCCACCCCTAGCCTGCAGATCGTTCAGCAAAACCACTTGGGCCAGGACCTACAGTTGCAGAGAGGCAAAACTTTTGGGGGACTCTGGGTGAGGGAAGGGCATTTTCCTCCCATATTTAGAAGACGCCACTCGCAGGGCTGAAAAATTGCGGCTCGCCAGAGCATAACCATTAAGGCTTTATTACAATTGAGTTTTATAACACACGTTCTAATAAGTCCTAAAAGAATGTGGCTGTATGCAGTAATCATTTCATAAATATTAATACAGCATTTAAAAATGGGGCCTTAATTTAAAGTGTTACCTTTTTATTAGCAAGTGCACAGTTTAATTACTGCAATAAAAATATAGATTAGTTAAGCTTTGCTGCTGTTCTATTACCTGGGAACCAGCACCAGCCTAGCTTTAATAAGCAGCTTCTGAGGAGGTGAAAGAAATTCCTCTGGCTGGAGAGACCGAGGGGGGAAGGTTTGCTGCTGGAAAGTGACTGTATTCTTTAACAAGGCTAGACTGTGGAATGACTTCTTCTTGCTGTCTGCATTTTTGTGTGCGTGTGTGTTAATTCACACACGTCTCCAGTTATTTCCATTAGGGATCGACAGGCTGGTTTTGAACAAACAAACAAAAATAAAGCAGCAGGACATTCAAACAGCATTAAAGCTAAACTCTAAAGGGTTTGATTTCTTTTCTGGTTTTGTTTTAAAAACAAATTCTGAAAAAATATTTACTCATTTTTCCATAAAATGGTTATTTTCTTTTGCTTCTGCACTCTGGGGTTGGAAGCTCCTTTTATTCCCTCTATCACTTCTCGCTAGCAGATAGAGGGCGGTGGGGAGGAGGCAGGACACCAAGTTTCCACTCTGAACCGCGCAACCAGTGTGCTCGGTTGCAGGGAACAAGCCAACCTTTCTGTATCAGTTTCCTAACACAACAGATAAAAATAACAATCCTGGAGTAATTTACCCTGCTGTTGTTATTTGGAATATGGGGCTAAGGAAGGGACAATATAGGCCTCAGCAACAGTTACAGTTTGAACCACAACGTTAGATGACCTAATTTAATTACTCCCTACCTTGAAGCAATAGGATACATCCTATAGCCTAAAATCCCAGGTAACTGCCAGCACCAACTTCCCCCTAAAACCAGATACTGCTCAGAGGCACCAGATGTGCAGACACATACAAGACACAGCCTTTTTTCAAAGAGAGGACAATCCAAACAGATATGATGGGAAAGTGGAGCGAGAGATAGTATCCCCACTTGCAGGAGCGGATTTCAAGAGCAGCCCACTCAGTAACTTGTCTGAGATCATACAAGAGGTCTGCGGCTATGCCAAGAGCTGAACTCATGTCTGTTTGGTCCCTGTCTAGTAAGATAAGTCGTTCTGTGAAAAAGCCCAATGGGTGAAGACAGCTATGTAAGAGCACAGCATTTGTAGTCTCTCCTGTTACTCACAATCTCCTTAGTGTTGTGATTTATTACTATACTTGCTTTGCAGACCCAACATCTTCTGGCCAATACAGATTTGAACACTTGGAGCCGTATGCAAGTCACGCCCTATCTCGGAAACATTTGTGATCACAAATCCTAAGCTGTCTTCTTGCATGTGCATAAGCGTGTCAGTGCGTGTGTGCACGTTTGGCAAGCGGACAGCTGGGAAGACAACAACCACCTACAGCTGGAGACCTGGGGGAATTCTCAAGCTTGGTTTCTGGAGAGAAGGGTGAAAAAAACTCTGAGTCATGCGAGTGTGGCAAGAAACAGAGCAAAAACCGACCATGAGAATAGAGAAGAGAGGAGAGAAATTAGGACTGAGCAGTAACTGGGAAAGTGGAATCCCAACAAGAGACATGGCTGAAGCAGGAGGAAGAGGGAAGAGATTTCTTCTGTGTTGTCTTGTGCAGCGCTCTCCTACCGCTGGGAACAACTAGCTTTTCCTGCGCTCTGTAAAAGCCTCTGTACAAGGACGAGCACCCATTTATACCAGGCATCCATACGGCTGCAGGCATTTCCTCCAGTAATAGGCTAGCTTAGGATGAATAACTGGTGGCCTGAAAGTCAGAGATGACTGGCAGGATGTCCGCGCTCTCCAAACTCTCTTGAAGGTTTCCTACTGCACATGCCCAAATTTTTATTTCTGCAGGCTGCTAACGGCACACCCCTGCGAGTCCAGGGAGCCGTGCAGCTCGCCAGAAGCGCAGGCGAACTGGGAGAGCCTTGTGCTATAGTGCAGTGTCACAGTCTGGTTTCTTCTGCTGAGAAATTATAAAGAGAAAAGGAGGAGAAATAACAATACCAGGAGACTGGTGCTGCATCCAGGGCAAATACTCAGCAGTCGTGTTAAGACTCCTGTGTCTTGATGCGAATGGGGAATCCGAGCGCTGTAACGTGTCCAGCGCCTTTGCACCTTACTCAGCCAAGCTGTGCAGCTTTCCCAGCTGTGACACACGGGTCATTACAGTATGTTGCCATGGCTGATTTCACAGTTAAAAACAAATACAGCTTACGCTGCGGCCAATGTTATAAAAATGAACGGAGCTACTTTGCATAACAGTATAATTAGGGCCTAATTGCCAGCTGGTCTGTTAAACCATAAATGAAAACAAACAGGGCTATAAATTTAATTATTAAAATGATATTATGGCTTGGGGAGATACTACAGCATGACAGCTTATTCTGAGGATTACAGTGTAAACAGAGCAAACTCCATCAGAGCAAAGGCTAAGCCGCCCCCTTCTCCAACCATTTTTCTCATAACCTTGGGGATCGTTCAAACAATTCATCATCTTTCCGCTTGAGATCACTAGTGCATCCTCTCTCCAGGGGAATGCCACAAAAGATAGGCATTAGTTTCCAGTGTGAAGAGAGGCAGCAAATGAAATCACATGGGAAGACAGACACAAAGAAGGAATATATCCTTACTTATTTCTTATAGAGGGACTTGGGGTTAGAAGTGAAACTGGACCCAGAGATGCTCGGGAAAGCCTACCATATGCTAAAATACACTGCATCTTTCAACCCATTTAAAATTATCAGCACTCCCAGTTCTGCCATACTGTTTTCTGATGCTGCTGTTCACTTTTGGGTCAACAGTTTGCCGTCACAGCGTACTTACATAGCACAGTTCCTACAAACCAAGGACTGATGCAGAGCCTACTTTAATAGCATCTTATCTACAAGCTATTTGCCCCCATGCATGGATGCAGGACACACTGCAGCGCTATTAGGACGAGAACCTAACCTCTACCATTACTATAAAATCAATTTTCTGTAAATATATCTTAAAGTTTGATACATACTAAGTTTTGTCATTTCCACCTGGCTCTTTCCCTCTTATTCTCACATCAGGATGAGCTTTCCTCAGTATTTTTATTAGAGGCAATAAAGATAGTCAAGAAGAGGATCCTGTCAGGCAGCTGTTAAATGTGAACTTACTCAGTGCAAACACAAATTCAGGGCGAGAGCTATTGAAAACAAAGCATAAAATATCTGCTAAAATGTAACAGTAAACATTCACAGTCCACAGGTGTGCTCACAGATGTCCTACGTGCATCTGTGCTGATGCAAAGCCCTGTGCTTTTACTTGCAAATGCTGTGATAAGGGGGACAGGCAAAAAGGCAACCCAAGGGAAAGCCACGGGGTTACCGCCGCGCGGCCGCGCGAGCCGTTTCTTGAAGAAGCTCCCACCCTTGTCACGGCCCACGATGGTTTTGACAAGACAGCTGACCCTCACTTCGCTATATAACGTAGCTAAGTAACATGAACCGGAACAAGCAGCAACCCAAGGGTCCTCAGGATCCTCCAGGGAGCTGGTAAACTGGAGGTGAGGGCGGCGGTCGTACTGGAGGGGCTTTTCCAGCTCTGGTGTTGCGGCCGGCGTTACAGCGTGGCCGGCAGCGTACTGCTCTGCCAGGCCGCGTGTCCCGATGGGCTGCTGAAGCGCCCGTTAAACACGTGCGTTATATCAGCGATAATAACGGCACTTCCCTCGACGGCATTAGACGCAAGAGTAGCTGCAGATGATGCCCCTGATTCCCGGCCTGGGTGTTAACTCAGAAAACTACCTCACAAATCAGCCTGAGCGCGTGTCCCCGGGGCCTCCCTCTCCTCTCCCTCGCCTCCCCGGGCAGGGCACTGCGGCCCAGGCTGAAGGTAAAACCAAGAGCTTCTCCAAATGCAGAACTAGCCCTTCCCCACCACCACCACGCTCTTCCCCCTCCTCCAAAACGTCCGCGGAGGAGCAGCGAGGCGCAGTGAGGCCTCGCCGGCTGCCGCCGCACGTCGCCGCGGCCGGGCGCACGCTGCCTAACAGAGCCCACTCTGTCGAGCGGCCCCGGCGCTGGCGGCCGCTCCACGCTCCCCGCTCCGCGCCAAGCCGAGGGGCGGCCTGCGGAGATAGGCCGTTTGATTTACTTCGCAGTTATTCCTCGCAGGATGAAGGGAAACTGGAGAAAGGAAATTAAAAGCAGACTCGGCTCACTGAGTCAGCAGGGCCGCACGCGCCTGCTGGGTCACCGGCTGGCACCGGCCGAGCTCCGCCGGCGGGAGCTTGTGCGCTGCGGCATGAAGCCTCCTGCCTGGAGCGGTTATCACGAGAAACGCAGGAGCAAAGGAAGCCAAGCGGGATAGGAAGGATGCCGTGAGGATCAAGGAGTCCTTTGTGTCACCTTTCAACTACTGCTCGTTATTTAAAACAAGGGAAAACGTCTGGGGCCAGAAGCTGGTGTAAATCAGCACAGCTGCCCCGGCACCACGCGAACGGAGCGGCTCCCCGCACGCCGGCTGTGACCCCATGCGCGAGCGTCTCGGCAGCGTTTCACCCGGCCCCTCCCGGCCGGCACCGGCTGCCCGTGTCGCGGCACGGTGTCTTTCCCCGCCGGAGGAACCACCGCGCTGCGGACACAGGCGGCCGCGGGCGAGCAGCTGTCTGCCGTCCAGCGCATGGAGCCAGCTGAGCACCTTCCAGGGCAGCAAGGTTTAAGGACAAGGTTTTAAAGAACATTTTGTATGAGCAGAGTAGCAGGAGGAGGGAGGTGGCAGCAGCTTATTTAATGTATACCAAATGTACATCTGACATAGCAATATCACCACTCCATGTACTTTCCCCATAGCCCCCCTCCCTTTTTTATTCCTTCAGCAACAGATATTCCTGGAGTCTGTTTATTGAACAACTGGTACTTGCTCTGTTTTCCCTCTGCTTAGAGCTACATCCATCTCCCTGGAGATGACCTAATCTCCTTGTTTTCAGGACTTGCAGGCAAGACAGCTTTCCTGGGGATCAGTACTACTTGTGAGTGAGTCTTTTTGAGGCCTGTTTTACTCGGACCGGGAGGTGTTCCCACATTTGTCCCAGGCGCTCTCCGAAGAGCCGTGGTGCCATTCACGTTTGTTTTCTGTTCTCTTTGGCCGCCTCTCGCTGCTCTCCTCCAGAGCTGCGCGTCAGCGGTTCTGGCAGAAGTGGGTAACTAATGACTTTAGAAGGTCCTATTTCATGTAAAGTTTATCTCCTCCTGACTGACAGCTAAGTGGACCCTTTCCAAAAGCTTCAGGTTAGTTTCCCCGGTTCCTGGTGTCCTCTTATGTCGGACACAAGGTTCATTCTCCTGCCGATGCCCAGAAGCTCTGCAGCACAGAATACGCCTGTCACGCTCTGCCTCGCCATCGGCTTTGATGGGCATACAGGATCTTAAATGGACACTTTCTTCCATGGGAAAAAGGGACTTTATTCTAACATGTTTGCTCTTCGCATAAAGTGGCATCCGTCGGAAGAGAGCAGGAGAAATAAAGGGGGAAAGAAGTGAGGAACAGACATGGAAAACATGAGCAAAATTAAAGGCAAAGAAAATGAACATGGGACTAACAAACGTGAATAAAAAGGAAAAAAGAGGTGGAGATCTTGAAATATCACATGGAAAAACTAAAAACATGAAACTCTGCTGATGGGAAGCTGTTCAAGACTGTGCCCGTCCCACGAAGGAAAGGAAGCCCCTCAGCTCAGGCTGGCTGCGCAGGAGTTTGAGGAAGGGAGACGAGCATTTAGAGGGGAGGTGACCTCCAAAGCATCCGCACGGCACGACCCGCCTGTGCCCGCAGCGATGCTGCTGCTGACCCCAGCTGCCAGAGAATGAGCCGGAGACCCCGAGCCCTCACCTCGCTTCCTACTCGAAAGACATCCAGAAAAATCTGCCGTTCCTAGTGCACCCTTGTAACTGCACCACAATAAAACAAGATAAAGGGCAGAGCCAAGACAAACAGAACATGCCTACTCTCAACGTTTATTCATATATATTTTTTTAGAAAAAGAAAATACAGACTAAGCACATAAATGGACAAGACTTACTTAGCTAAGTCATTTTTTTCCCTCCCTTGCACCACTTTGGAAAATAAATAGTTTAAAAAATTTTAGTTTTTTTTTTAATCCAAGGCCCGTATGTACAGTAACAGCAAACTTTTAAGAGCTACATTTTTTCCTTTTTTGCTGCTGTAATTATGGTCTCATTAAGATTCCAATAAAAAATAGTCAAGAAAACCGTTTTTTTCTTCTTTTTTTTCAGCGAAAACAGAAGTGCCCACAGTGTCTCTCTACATGTTACGCTTTTAAAATATTTGCATTTGAAATTCCTCACTGCAAATAATTCCAAGCCAAATGTAAATATAACACTTAGATTACTCCCAGAAGAACATTCTTTTGACCATTAATCCCTCCAATTTGGAATCAAATTTTTTTCTCTCTCTCCCCTTTTTTTTTCCAGGACTGCAATTTCACTGTATTGACTAGATCCTGCAATTTGACAAGCAATGTGTGCTAGCAAAAAAAATATATCTGAGAAGCCACTGGAGCTCCCTTGGTCTCCTCCGCTCACTTTCTGCCAGCCTCTGTCCGCTCGTGCGGCTCTGCCCCAGGCCCTGGGGAAGAGGCCGGCTTGGTAGGACAGGACGACCGGGATGAGGTTGCTGGCAGGAGGCTGAGCGGATTATGAGCTTCCAGGCATGAGACAAGGTGCATTAACACGCCGAGCTGCAGCAGGGAAACCAAACACGACACCAAGCTACAAGCAGGTAGCAGCAATGTTGCTCTTGCTTCTCGGTTGCATCTTCCAAGAACAGAGGTTTAAGAGACAGGAGAAGTGGTTCAGGCCCTCTAGACTGCCCGCTGCAGCATACGGGCCAAAAGATTTCACCAACAATTTCTGTTGGAGCAATCTTTTGAAGACAGACCAGTCCTGAAGTAAGGATGCATGTACTGGAGCTTCCTCCAGCCTTCTAGCTAATTTGCCCAACTCTGCTTTTCCTCACTCTCCAAAATGAATGTGTCGTGACAGATGGCTCCCAGGCAATTTCCTAGAGTCGGTGGCAAGTAGGCCCCTAGCTCAGGTGGGATGAACCCACACCGGCATGTTACTCTGAGCAAGACTCGAAAAGAGAGTTTTGCCTCCCTCCTGCAGTCAGCTTCCAGCTCTGGCTCCACCAGACCCGAACCCCGTGAGCACACGTACACCTGGAAGCAGCGGGGTAACTGCTAGTTCTGTGGCTCTCTCTCAGGCATGACGGACTCTCACACTTAAAATTCAGCATATGATGTTCTAGTCTAGTCTTCTCCATTGAATAAAGCAAAAATAGGAAACAGTGTAGTGATGACAACAGCCCTTGGGGCACTGCCAAGATACCTTCAGGCAAGCATGAGCCATCATTCAGTGTATTTTATCATCCATCTCAGCTACCAGGCCACAGAGCTTTCTAAAGGCATAAGAAAAAGATTCACTAACATCTGAGATGAGAATTGATAGTTAGCTGCAGTGATCCCGTATTTGGGTTATTTTTTCCTTTTTCTGCCCCAATTGCATTTTATCTTGTATGACCAAGGCCTGAGCCAAGGCATATATCAAATTGTTTTTCAGAGCCCCCACATCCAGAAGCTCCATGAAAAGATCCTCTTATAAAACTATAGTACTGTAAACCATACTAATCACTGCACTGTAAATTTAAGAAATGTATTGAGCATAGGGTGAGAAATTAGAAATGTGTGCAGACTGAATTTCTCAACATCTTAAGTAATTCTAAAGTGCATTAAAGCAGGGTAAATAACGTGAAATAAATTATTTTGGCTGTTAAAATACGCTAATTGCACCAGTCAGTAGATTGCACAAGTGTTTAACTGTTATAAAGATCTCTACCTTTTAAGAACTACTAATTACTATGATAAATATGCTACAGTTCTGAAGTACTGTCTTCAGCGGTTCTTGAAGTATTTCACAAACTAAGAATTATCTGTCTTGTCAGAGGAAGGAATACCTATTTCCTTGTCGTGGCAGTGAAGAGGCTGGACCGTTTATCTCCACAATCTGCCATTTATGCCAAAAGCAACTGAATTCTTCTATGTGCTAAAAGATGGTTTGACGTGGCACAATGCCAAATGACAGGGTACAGCCACATCCCCCCGCACGTCAGAGGAAAAGGCCCGGAGAGGCTCTTGCAGAGGGTGGTGCATGGTTCCCCCAGGACAGGCCTGACGGGATGACTGCCCAGGAGACGCACTGGCAGGTCATCGGCTCCCCGGGCCGGTACAGACCCTGACGCTGACCCAGCGGCGGTGGCGAGCCCTCTGCAGACCCACGGCATTTCCCTTCCAGACACGCATTTCGCCAGTGCCTTGCTGTCAAGCCACTTGTGTTGTCCCTGCAGGTTTGCAACCCAGAGCTGGCGCAGCGCAGGGGTGCAGAGAATAAGCTGCCCTGATGCCACCTCTTTCTGCCTGTCTGCTCCCTCTCCTCACCCATCCTCGTGCTGGGCACCACTTCGACGGACCAGGGCCAGGGCAGAGCGAGAGGAGAGTGGGATGGGGCAGAGGCTGCGGTACTGAGCGGCACAGCGAAACTCGTCTTCCAGCAGGGCCCTTTGGCCACATCTGGTAGCATCACTGCTCAGCATAAACCCCAAACTTGGCAACATTGGGGTGGTAAACGCATCTGACTACCTTAAAGCGAGCTAGAGAGAAACTGGATAAATTATCAATCCCACTGGACTGCAGAAGATACAAAATCTGTCTTTCACAGCTGGCATGTGCTACAGGTCCTCCAAATCCAATTGGAGAAACAGTCTGAACCTTAGGAACACTATCCTGCCTTCTTTAGGACTTTTCCTAACTACCTTCCTGCTGGTCGTTTTTGACAAAACAAGCAGCAAAGCAGACTCTCAAGGGCTGTTTCAAAGGGACGAAGCACAGTTTGGAAAGCAAGGGGGAGCAGGGTCACCAGCTCAGGTGCCAGAACGTGAGGAGGCCTTCCTAGCCCCAAAGGTTTTGTAATCTTCTCCCCAGATGCCACTGGAACATGCATATTTTTCCTTCTGGTGAAGTTCTTGAGCTGTGTCCCACATATGACCATCTGTTTCACTTGGTTTTCACTGCACTGACACCGGGCTGCAGAAACAGAACAATTTCTTGTCCTGGAAGAAGAATTTGGCTGCAACCATGCCAGGAGGTAACAGAAAACAGGTAATTTAGCTACGGTGCCCAAGGGCTGCCAGTATAATAATTTATCTCAGTATTTTTGACAGTTTCCCCTACCTTTCCTTAAATCCATGCAGGCTGCAGCTCTAAATCAAGCCTTGCTGCTTGTCAGTGTGGTTACAGTATACCTGTTCCTGCATGTGTCCACATCGCTCCTTTTACTATCCTACTTTTTGGACTCGTTGGCCCCTTAGAGCCAGACTTCTCAGAGGCTTGGTAGTTCCCATGGATCTTAGGAAAACAGTCATTGAGAGAGACCCTGTTCTCACTGAAGGAAAAAGCTGGTTTTAGCTTGCACCATACAGGCTCCACAAAGGAGCGAGATCTCAAGATACAAGAACGACTGTACTGGAGCCCATCACTGGTTCCTCTAAGCCACAGTCCATCACTGATGGAAGACAGAACATAAGCAACACCGCAGCTACAGAGCAACTACCTCCACTCGTACATCCTTCTGGCACAGCACGCAGGGAATGAGGTTTCGTTTGTTCTGCTCTTCACGGAAGAACTGTTTGACCCGCGACCTGGAGCTCTCTGGGCTGCGCTAGGAAGACGGGATCGGTCAGGAAACCAAGGCACACGTTCGCACCCAAACAACTGCGATGCCGAGGGGAGTTTGGCTGCCGGATTTGAATCTGGGTCTGTTGCGAGCGGAGAGAAACGAAAGGCCTGATCCAGCAACCTCTAAGCAGCGTGTTTATTAGGATTTGCATACTGTTTTGGTCATAGCCCTGTCCGGCAAGGGATGTGAATATCTGAACAGAGCAGTTGCCCAGGCGGCAGCCGGCTCCTCCAGGCAGCAGCGGCAGGCGCCGCAGACAATGCACTTCTATGCCGCGCTGCTCCGCGCTTGCAGGCTTTCCCCTCCCAGCCCGCAGGAAGATGGTTTATGAACTGTGTACAAATGTTTTCATTCAATGGGAGGAATGTTGTTTTCCTAAAATCAGGAATTAGGACTGGGGCTCATTTCAGGAATTAAGGTGTTAAGCCTCAGGAATCCAGCTGCAAAGACACACAGCATCCAAGGCACAGAAATGCCAACCGGCAGGAATCTGGGTGCGGAGACTGTGCAATGTTAATTAGTATACAGATATATTTTTTTAAAGATAGGTTCTTCCTGGTTCGTGGAAGGCATTTAGTGCACTCCCATTGAAGCAGCGCTTGGAAAAGGCCCTGGGGGACTTCTTTCCAGACCTTGTATTCACTGGAAGCAATTGGGTTGTATCATCATACTTTACCCATGGTTTTTCTCCCTGTGGGAATGGAGTGTGGTGGAGTTGGCACACGGCTGCCTCCCACCTCTGCGCCTGGGGTGGAATGCAGGGAGCACAGTCAGACCATCCCAGGAATGCAGTGGGTGTTTCCTTGGGTCTTGTTTCTCTGTTTTAATTGCTTTAAAAATAATAGCAAGTGCAATTTTTTTTTTTTAAGAAAGATAAAAAGTTGTGTTGTGAAGGGGAAATTAATTTGTAAGGCAACGAAGCAGACTGCATCGGCTCGTGCCAGGCCAGGTGAGTCCTGGAGGAACTTCCTCTGCCTCCCCTGCTTTGCATTTGGCCTGATGCGTATCTCCCACCTGAACCTGCACAGCCCTGCCGAGACACCTCGGGCCCAACCTGCGCCTCCCACCCTCGCTCCGGTTATGGGACCACTTGACGACAGGCTGATGCACCTTCGGTCTGGACCTGCTGTTTCACACTGACGTGGCACTGCTGACACGGCTCGGTCCTGATCTGCAGAATTTCCTCTGCCACTGATTTCCCTGAATAGAAGCTGTCAATCAGGATTTTAATCTCTCCATGTATGGTGCATTTTACATAAAATACATAAAAATACAACAAACTTCTTTAAAAGCATTCTTCTTGTTTGCTTGTTCTTTCAGGCCCCCAGCGTACTGCAAACTATTCATTAAAATGAATTCCAGTATGGAAACAATCAGCTAAGCTCAGATGGAAAATTAAAAATACATTAAAAAAATTGACTGAAGCAGCCACTGCTGAATCAGACCAGCATATATACTGAAATACTGCTCAGTCAGGATTTTCAGCTGCTTGTTTTCTTCTCTACGCATAGGAAACATATCAGACTCTGTCCTTGACACGAGGGGAGAAACAAACTCAGGAGACTCCCTGCTCCAGAGAGAAACCAAGCCATTTGATTTGCCTCTAATTTGGAGACACTATTTCTGCATTACATTACAGATACAATTGCAACATTTGCCATGAAAAGCTGCTCGGACAAGACAAGGTCTCAGAGTTTCCCCACCACTACAAAATGTATTTATTTATTGCCAGCTGCAAAGATTACCCCCGCACACGGAGTCCAAAGCCTTCTCTTTCTCTTCTCAAACCTCCCCTTCCCCTTGCCCTGCCATCCCTGCAGCTGGGCTCTCCGGTCAGCCGGCCTCTTTCCTTGCACTTGGGTTTTTTGCTCCGGTTCCCGAGCAGTTGCACTGAGATGTAGCCTAAGGGTGTCACAATTAAATTTGCTTTGTGTTTTTCTTCAAGAGATGTGCAAAGGGTGAGAGGATTTGCAGGAATGAAATGAAATGAAGAAAAGCAGAATTTAAGGCAACCTTCAAGAAAAACTTTGTGAGGATTAGGATTTACTTAGCCTGTAGAATAATTTGAAACTGGAGACAGCAGAAGTCACTCAGAATTTACCCTAAGGCCAACTGTAGGACAGCCCTATCCAACAACATGCTACCAGGACCATACGTCCCAGCCCAGCCCAACACTGAGCACATGCGCTAAGCTTGAATCACACACTGAATCCCAGCAAAGCTGATAGGACTTGTCCAAGTGCTTCAAATTAAGCAGATGAACGAACACTTTGCTGGAGTGAAGCCATCAGATCGGCCCCGAAGGCTTCGTCAAAGCCCAGTGCAGTCTGGGGGTGTTCTGCTGTAGATGCCAATGAGAGGAACAAGGATATGCACCTAGATAAAAATAACGTGATCAGATGACCTCCTTGTCCAGTGTAGTACAGCTAGCACCGCGGTACAAAAAATCTTCCCTGTTTGCATGCCCGAGCCTAGGAATTCATAGTCACAACCCTTCCCCCCGCAGCTCCAGCAGCACGGAGAGTGCCACGAAACGGGAAGGCCCAAGATCCCCCCGGGAGAAAGGTGGGAGAGAGCTTACTAGTTTCATCACCACCCCAAGCCGAGCCTGGTGGACAGAAGGAGGCTCCTCGCTGGGGGAGCGGAGACTGTAAATCCAGTCCGTTTCCAGAGTTTACTCAACAGTGCAAACAAAAATAAACGGGTGTCAGCTCGCCTGCTTAAAGAGGCCATGAAAGGTGACACTGTGTCACTAATCCCTTGTTGCCATTCATTAAATACATCCTCTAGGCTGTTAATCTTCACACCTTCCTTTGGGGGCCACCAGGCAACAAGCTGGGAGGTCTTGACCATGGCAGAGGATGGCAGGAGATGCCTAAGGTCAGCCTGAGCAAGCAAAAACAAGAGCACTGGAATTGTAATAAGATCATGTGTGAAGAATGCGTGTTAAATATGATCAAATTAGCTGTGTTATGAGAAGCAAGCAGCAGCCCGGCAAAGTCGACAGAGGATATCCCAGAATGCCTAGAGAAACTTGATAAGCCCAGCTTCCCACCGCTTCCCAGATGTGGCATTTCTACCACGGGGCGACAGCACACATCCCTCCCACACCGGGGACGAGAGCTTGGGCGGGTGAACTTCTGGGACTAGCGAGAGACGCGTTCACAACGAGAGCAGATCGCTCCGGCCTTCCTATAACACAAAACATCTGAAGGAAAAAAACCAAAGTGGACTGGACTGCTGCAAAAAGCAGAGCAGCTGGAGGAAGGAGCAGCGTTTCAGGCTGCATCCCAGACGGCCTTGCAGCTCCTGACCAGCCAAGAGAAGAGCAGACACAGGGACCTCCTGCGACCTTTGGGGATGGGGGAAAGGAACTTTTCACCTTGCCTGAAATTACATCTGGATCAGAATTAGTCTCATGTATCTCGTCTTTTCCATAGCAAATCTGTCAGCAAATCTTTCTGATTTGTGTCAAATCAGAAATGCAGTAGAGTGATCACATCCCATGGCAATATAACAAGGAAGGGCTGCCTGTGAGGTGGCCTAGGATGGGACAGCACTGGTCAAACCCCAGCAGACTGGGCAGAGGGCTCTGGGACAGACAGCATTGGAAGAACAGGTGATGCTGAAATACAGCATAAACCTGGCCTTATCTTAGGAGCTTTCCAGGTTGGGACCTCTACAAGCTGGTGCCTTTTTGTAGGTCCTTGGCTCTATACGTGGCTGTGTTATTTTTTTCCTCACCAGGCTGTTCATCCAAACAAACACGCTGTAGATACTCACCGCGAATGTGTGTTGTTCTGGGCTGAGCTAATCTGGTTGATGTAAAGACAACAAACAAACAGGGAGCAGGATTTGGGAGCCGGCTGCTGTGGTGGCTTGCCCATGCAACACTCGTGCTCGAGCTCTCAGGAATGCAGCGCATCTCGGGCAGGACAAACAGTCTTTATTCAAGCAGGGGCTTATCAGCCCCGTTATCCCTCCTGGCCTGCTCTAAATATAAGTTTCTGGGCCTTTCTTGGGCTTGTGCATGGAAAGGAGGCAAATGTTTAGGACTACAAAGTTTCTTCCTTTATTAGATAAATTTAGTAACATGTCTGCAATGAGGTTCAAAGGGACGACAGCAAAACTGCAAGGCATGGTATTCAGCCCAAATTCTTTCCAGTGTTGCATCACCATATAATTCCCTACAGGTGTTGTTATTACTGTTGTTTTATGCTAAATAATCCAAAGAAGTGGATGTTTTGCTATAAAAATAACTCATTGGCACATACATCCAGTTACTCACTAGCTTTCTGTGCTACTGTTGAAATACAAGAGTATTTCAGTATGCAGTAACACTGCCCTTCTCTGGAAACGAGAGCTCAGGCTTTATCACCAAATACACGGAAAATAAGAATGGCACCTGGCAATGCTGCCCTTCCCGTCCAAGAAAAATAATTCTGCCTGTCTCATCAGCCAGCCATGAGTCTGCCAATATTTTCCCACTTTTCCTGTAGGGACACTGAGGTATAAAGGTGACTTGGTTGGGGGACAGAAAGATGAAGAAGCTGCTGGCTCCCTGTCCCTTCACATACTGCAGAATCACTCTCCTCCGAAGGAACTGCCATGGTTCTCATGCCTCACCTAAAAGGAGACCTCTCATCTAGCTCAAAATGCTGCCAGCCAAAAAGAATCTGCACAGAGGAAAAATCCCACCCATCTTGGGATCTCTTTTGTCCCATCGAATTGACAGGAAATAAAACGCTCAGAAGAACTAGCTTATGGAGATCAAGCTGCGCAGCCGGGAGATGGACGTGCCCCAGCCTCGCGGGGAGGGCGGTCCCAGCCGCCGGCGGCTCCGAGTGACCCCGTGACGACAGACGGAGAACTCTGCCTGCCGTATCCAGCATCATTTCAACATGGCAACGAAAGAACATCTCCCCTTCCCCGTCCTCCCCACCGAACGCTTCAGAGGAGGAGGCAGAGCTGACACGCAGGCCCCACGAGCCCTCCTTTAGACGCTGGGGCTGCTTTGCCAGAGGTCCCTGCAGCTGCCAGGTTTTGCACACCGTGGTGTGTTGCCACCGTGCACTGCAACCGAACGTACTTCAGCCTGTCTTAATAAAAAAACAAGAGACAACCCCTTTCCCCACAAACCAACAGTCCTGTGTCTGCAGCCCTATTTACTATTTATCTTTGGCAAGAACATATGGTTCCACTTTCTTTGGCTGTTGGTCTCCTGAGTTAATGACATATGACCATATGGCTCAGAGCAAAGAGTGATAGGACCAATGTGCAGCTCAATTAATCTGAGGGGAAAAGAAGAAAAATTAAAGAAGAAACGTTGAAATGCTCCCCTTTACACATAAAACGTCAAATCCTTGAGTTGACATCTAGAAAGATGTTGTTAACATTTGGGAAGATGTTAAAAATAGGGTGGATTTTTTTTTTCGTTTTTACATTTAAATGTTCCAAATGTAAATATTACACATAAAACCATTTATAAATGATACTGTCTTTTTTATCCTGCTGAGGCCATGGTTGTCTCCACACCACTTACATCTCAGCTTTTAAAGGTTTTCCAGTGACATACTCTCAATGTGTCCAGTGACAAATGATGTAACGTGTTATGAGACCACTGGTGCTGTTTCAGTGGAGCCCTGGGTTTCATTAAAGTTAGCACGCAACGTTTCTTTCTAACCAGCTCTACAGAACAACAACAACACCTCCATGCACACAAAGCGATGCAAAGTCACTTTTAGGTACTAACAAACTGTCAAAAGCAAATAATCAGAAGCATTTTTCATGCCATCCTTGTCTCATGTGCCTTCTCTGGGGACTTGAGCCTTTCCGTTAGCGGGGGACAGGCACCCCGGGAGACATTTCATGCACGAGCACCAGCTGCAGAGCTTGACAGCAGGGAGGAAGCCCCGAAGGAGTCAGAGGGAATCCTTCCAGGCCAAACCCGGAGCACCGGGATTGCCCATCACTTTATGCTTCCAGGAACCTGGCTCATTAAACATGTAGGTGGATTTACGTGAGCCATGAGCAAAACGGGCTCAAACGACAGTTCTGTGCAAGCTGGCTTGCTCTGCAAAACGAAGCCTGCATCCTGCAAACGCTTTTGTTTGCTGCTTATCCTTAAGAATACAGGGCTGAGTCCGACAGAAACAATTGTTTTACTGGTGTCACTTAAAGGAAGGATTTTTTTTTAACAGTATATGACCATGTTTTCATACTTGTGACACTATGGGCAGATACAGCTTTACTGGCAGAAGAGTGCTTTTTCAGGATTGCTTATTTTGTTTGGGGTACTAATATAAACTGTGCTAGCAAATCCTTTCTCATGTAGGCAAAGGTTAAGTAGTCCATTGATTTAATTGGCTTAAAGTTAAGTAGGTGTCTACAAGATTAGAGCCTGAGAGGAGACCTTCATTTCAAGCTGGCTTCCTTCTTCCTCTGACATCACAAAAATGCCGCATGATTTTTTTTTCCCAGCTTTGAAACTTCAACATTATCTTTTGTCAACATCTCAAATGTTGGCAAAAAGATGTAAAGCAACGTTTCAATAATATTTTCAGCTCACTATTGCCTCATTGCTCATACAACTTTACTGACTCTTTGCAAACAGCAGAAGTCTGAATGAGCACAAGGAGAAGATAAGCTCACTGGTCTAACATTTTAATGGTTGGCATTCTAACTAAATTTTCAAACCCATCACTTTGGGGCAGTTTGCACAGATCACATAGTACGAACACAGAGAAACCTCTGGGGATATATGAGACATAAGACAGACAAAGACTGCTGCAGGCTCTTCCGAGATACTAGTTCCTTGAGGGACTTCCACTATTCCACACTGAAGCCTTTGAGAAACCCTCTACTATACTACCACTACCCTACGCAGCCTCCCAGCCCCATGAGGTCCTTGGCACACCTACCAGCCATCTACCTGGTCCACTACATTAAGAGTATGACGGCCCTAGGAACCCTCCGTAGCAAGTGCAAAAAGACAGTACATTTAGAGGACAATTCAGAGCTGAGCAGAAGAAAATAGAAGAAAAAAGAACAAAATAAGAGTGAACATGCAAATGATTTAGGGTCACATCTCACTTGAAGTCCAGAAAGTTGCGTGGGATAAAGCTAGGCCTGAGAGCAGTTGTTCTGAATGAGGGTCTATTTGCCCACCTACAACAGCAAGTTCCCGTCCCACCTACACACAAATTTGTCATTCAAACTTCTCACACAGCTCCTTCCTCCCTGCTCCCAGCAGCTCACAGAGGTACCTTCCTCCTCTTCTCCTCCTCCACTCCACGCTCAGCTCTGTCCTCCCGGCGCGGCCATGCCGCGTGTGCACAGCGGAGGCACGTTTCAGGAGGGCAGACCAGCCTGAAGTGGCCTCCAAACATGAACATAGATTTCACAGTCATGAAGGTCAGGTTTGCCGGGAGTCTGCTTGGCTCTTTTGGAAGTCCGTGCTCCGTACCGGCTCAGGGATGAACCTGCGAGTTAGGCTGGAGGGGGCTTGGCAGCCTGCTCAGGAGAAGATTCATACGCCAGCCCCCACCCCATCTGGCTGACTCGTGTGCTAGGCGTGTTGCAAGATAAACAGTCGGGCCATGTCCTGTAGATGATTTCTGTTTGCCCACTACATTTTTTTTGTTTGGTTACGTATGGCTCATTCCAACGCTATCCCTCTTCTCCATCGTCTGATGGGAGCAGCGCACAAGACTGTGCTGCTGGTCAACCAAGATCAGGCATTTTCCTTTCTTATATGCAACCCATGAGATGGAAGGCTATTTCATTTATTTCTGTTTAGAATGGCTATGCGAGAAAAAGCAAACAACAAAAATGAAACTGCCTAACCTGGGCTTTCAGGCCCTCTTGATACAATGCTGGAAAACATGAAAGGTAGAAGCAGTAATCTCCTTTGAGCCCAAAAGATGAGAAAACAGGACTCTGAAGGGTTTTCTGAGCCAGTCCTTGTCCCCCCACTGCCAGAATCAAAAGCTCATGGCATAGAGACAGTCGTCTCAAAATACAAGGGACTAACAACTCTGATGCATGTGCTTTAAGTAGGAAGATAGTTCTTTCACAGAAAACCTCCTACTCACTATTTTCGGTAATTCACTAGTACTCAAGAAGCTGGTTGCATTATAGAACGGTTATT
This sequence comes from Dromaius novaehollandiae, assembly GCF_036370855.1. Classification (NCBI taxonomy): domain Eukaryota; kingdom Metazoa; phylum Chordata; class Aves; order Casuariiformes; family Dromaiidae; genus Dromaius; species Dromaius novaehollandiae. The sequence continues at coordinate 14,849,974 of NC_088115.1, read as the reverse complement.
GTGTATGTCTGTAATGCATATCCGACTCTCTGGGGCCTATATAATACTAACACATAAGACTGTATGTTTAAATGTTTATTAAAGACACTTTAGTGATGTGCAGTTCCCCCCTGCAGCATATTTGAAACAGAAGGCAAGTATTGCTTTAGTGCCTCAAAAATCCGCCCATGTTCCTCAGCACCCTGTTTAGGATAGAAGCGGTGCTTGTGGAAGCAGGTAGCGGGTAACCCCCTCCCTCCTTGCCCCCCCAGGCAGCACCCCTGCTCCAGGGAGAGCACGGATGGCTCTGCATGGGGGTCAAACATGCCACCAAGCACAAGGCATTTTAATTCATCTAGCTATGCTCTAAACTCTTCAGAACAGGACCAGAGTTTATTTTCTCTTTGTGCAGCACCTGGCACATTAAGGCTCTGTTTTTGGCTCTCCCCTTAGGCATGTGCATTAAATATAATAACGAGATAAAAAGGAGAGCTCTGGAAAAAACACAGATTACACTTCAAGAGATGTTTAGATGTTAAAAGTGCAGATAAGCACACATTTGCAATTCATAAAAGCCACAAAGCGAATCAGGTTCCTAACTCCTATGAGCTAATCTTAATGGGAAGTTTTGCAAATCCCACCGAGAATAACTCTTCACCTCTAGGTGCCTAAGGATCTGCGGCGAATTTGCCCCCTTAACTCCTACAGCTATAATTTAAATGCTCTGAAACGTGCGCGAAAGCTTTGAGGAAACTGCCCCAGTGCGTAATTGCTGTGTACACATTTGAGAGTTTTTAACACCACGGCTCCTGATTCAGCTTGCTGAGTTGTTATGAAACCCGTCCTTCGCTGATGTGACTCAACGCTGCCATCGCCGCTGCTGGCTGCTTCCCCGCGAGCCGAGGTGAAGCGCCCGACGCGCGGCGGGTGCGTTCCTGCTCGGCAAAACCCGCCTGGAACTGCCAGGACGTTATGAGTGCAAAGTCACGTACGTGGGGATTTTAATGCCAAGAAGAATTAGAGCTTTGATTTGAAGCTGCAGATCCCTTAATGCAGAAATTGCCCATTAAACAAGATAACGCAGCCCAAAGCCCTGCTGGAATGAGCGCGGGATGTTTGGGTAAACAGCCTGAACCCGAGCAGGGCAACATCTGGAGGCTGCGGCTGTGTCTGCCGGCGTGTGACAGACGCACTGTTTTTCCTTTCACCTGGTACTTTGAACAGTTCTCTAATCGCTTATCACGTTGCCTAATCTGATTACCTCCGGCTCTGAACCCATCCACGTTCTGCCTCTTGTGTATGTTTATTAAAAGTGTTTTGAACTGTGAAAGGCCTGCAAAGTGCATACCCCTTACAGAAGACAGGTTAAAAAAAAGAATAAATACCTCCAGGGTTTGTCTTTTACCTGTTTCCTCAACTGATTATCTGAGAACAATCAGGCTCCACAATGCTTTCTTTGGAGCCGGCTTCGCCCTTACGGAGTTACCGGAGAATGCACAACGAAAACGGTGGCGTGTTGGAGCAGGCAGCGACTGTCCCGGACCGCGGAGCAGCTCGGCGCGTGCCTCCCCCCTCCCAGGAAGGCATCAGCTGCAGAGCGATAAACACACGGCCGGCCCTTGACCAAAGGGATCTCCCAATGGAAAACATAGGCGGTTTCTCATGCCAGAGCAGTAAGGTGACACCCGAGGCGCCTGGGCAAGGAAAGGTCCTCGGCTGGTCACCTCCGTCTCCCTAATCACCACCGACGCGCGGGCTGAGTTCTAGCACAGTCACGCTAAACAGGTTGGGTCCAAAGACACTCTGGATCACGAGCTTCATGCTGGGAGTAAAATATACGACCACCCTTTAGTACTGTATCAAAATAGTTTAAAGTACTATTTTTAACAAAAATCCAAGATTACTGAGAGTATTTCAGAGGTAGACACTAACCAGTGTGCACAGCCCTATAAAAGGCATCTGAGAAGCTTACAGTCTAAACAGAAATGAAATGGCACTCTGCTTTGCCTAAATAAATAACATTTAACTAAGACAGAAAGAGATGGGTATCCCAGCCTGACGATGCCAGCGCTCTGCTGCATGGCCGACTCCACCAGAAGCACCATGCAAGGCGGGGGCTGCTGCCCCGACCACTACCAAACCATGAGGTATTGCAGTCTTCTCCTTCGGTTATTCTGAGAACACACTTTACAAACCTCAGTTTCGTCCTGACGTGAAATGAGACAATTCTTGCATCTCAAAATATTTCATGGGATGGAAAAAATCTAGCCAAAATTATGACTCTTCAGTTATTCCAGGCTTAACACAAACGCAAGGTCAGCCTGATTTCCAGAACGGAATTTGACTTTGTCCTTTACCCGCTGCATCTTCATGCTTTATCTCCAACGTAACCAGGTGACCAGAAAAGAGCAGCCTTTCTTCCGTACCGGAGATTTTTAAGCTGGAATAAGTTTGGCTTCCCTTTGGAGCAGACATATGAAGCTGAAGCTCTTAGGGAGAAGTGAACTTAAATGCTCTTCATGTTTATTTGACTTAAACAGGTCCACTTTGCCTGCATCAGCTTAATGGTGCTTCAGAGGGGAAGAGAGCTGGGAAGGCTACAGCAAAGAAAAGCCTGCTTTACTGAGCGATTTGTGTGACAGGCAGTCGTTGAATCAGACAAAATAAATTAACAAAAATTTAATTAGCTTGTATCATTTCTGTCAAAACTGACAACTCAAACATGGAGAAAAGATCATGTTTTTCCCTGGGGAGCATTTTGTATTTTTTTTTAACTCCCTGTCTACGAGGGAACCTGAAGTCGGATAGCTATTTATAGGTTTTACATGGCCGAGCGCTTCCTGTGCTGTGGGAGGGTTCAAGAGTGAGCACATAAATGAATTCAATTTCCTTTTCTCCCTCTAGGACTGTGGATGTGGAACCTCTGCTTATTTACCTTCTGGCTGACAAGTTTTTCAACTGACTAAGCCATTTTTCTGTAATCCCCACTGGATCCCCGACACAGATTTCCATCACAGAACGTCCTTTCAAAGCATTATATCTTGGTTCCGGCCTAACTATATATTATATATATTTCTATATATATGTTTTAGTACTTCACTCCAGAGAAGCATGAAATAACTCAGGATGAACGTCCCAAGGCCAAGAAGAATTCCTCTCAGAGAAAAGCCAAAATATCACTCAAGACTAGATTTTATTACCAAACACCAAAAAAGTGCTAATGTCTTTAGGTCTTCCACTTCGAAATCCACTTCCCATCTCCTGCCAAATCCAATCAGACTTCAGTCACCGTATCTGTAGTGACAATATTTATGTGGATGGCGCAAATGGTGCAGTCTCAGCTTTATGCCCCAGATCCCAGCCCTACGCTCCCGTGGGTTATCCCGCTGAGTGGGTTACCTTTTCGTGTACCTACCATAAACTGGGCTGGCACCATCGAAGAGCAAAGCAAGGTATTATGGAGAGAGTAACTGGTGCTGTACGCTAGCTTGGTAATGATTTTGAGCTTTGAAAGCAGCTGCTAATTGCTCTAATTAAACAATTATCCGCAAGATCAAATAAACAGCAAATAATACATCTTGAAGTTTTTGAGTACTATGAATTCCACTTAGATAAATATCTACCGTGAAATACAATAGAGTTTCATTGTTGGTGTTAGTTTTAACTGATGACTTGGTGCTTACAAATCGGGGAGGCCTGAACCGCACGAGACAACACAGCTTTTCTCAGTATTTTTGCTCTAGGGATTTCCGTGCTGTTGGGCCCCACAGCAGCGTGCTCCACCAAGCCGACCGCTGCTGAGCGAGTGACACCGAGCTGCACGTCTTGCAAGGAGGAACTGGGAAAGCATTCAAACTGGTCATGGGGTGAGGGAGGGAGAGGAAACGCGTATGACAGTTCCCCGCAGAGAGGGACTTTTGGGAGCTTTAGGTAGCGACATGCCCTGAGATGCTGTAGTTTGTGGGTGGGTACAACTTGCACGCTTCCCGAGCCCCACTCTGGCTGACTGCCGGACAGAGGAGGAAGGGAAAAGGCCCCCCCACCCCGAAGCCCTCACGGCCGCAGCGGGAATCGCGGAAAAGCAGGCGCTGCGCAAACAGCACCCCGCTCCGCAGCTCCTTCCAGGGCTGCACGCGCAGATGCCTGTCACCAACACGACGGCTAAAGGCAGCCCGGTCCCCGCGCTGGCACGAACGGCCTCTGCACATCTTCCCCTTCAAAAATGGGAATTTTCCCGAGACTCTTTTCAACAGCTAACTCGGAGAAAAGTGAAAACTGCTGTTTTTCTGTTGAAGCAACAGCGGGAAGCTCTACAAACCCAGAGCAAGGAGGAAGCCGTCTCTGTCTCTCCTGGAGCAACAGATGTCCGTGGTTGCCTTGGGCCCGGCGGCAGTACCGTGGGGACTCTGTCTGCTCTGCTTTACCCTCCCCCAGGTACGGAGCCTGCAAGGTCACAGGACAGGACTATCATATTAAAGCTTAACTTAATTAATCCCATGCATCTTATTCAATAAACAAAAATCCATGAGGCCCGAGTGTTTTTTCTACCCCAGTGTTGGATTCATTTCTGGATCGGAGCCTCCAGCTTCCCAATCGGTTCAGGAGAGGCACAAAGGAGATCGTTTCCAAGGCGGTAACCAAGCAGTGATTTGTGACATGTCGGGAATATTTAGGGAAAAATGATGGTGCCAGCAAACCTAGAGAAGGGAAATCCATCTTTCAGTTGGGAAGTGGTAAATAACTCCTGGAAATGTAACCCACGCTACCCCCCCCTCCATTTCAGAGAGGTGCAATCCACTCCGAGATGGGAGATTAGTAACCTGCAACCGAAAGAATGTCACATGAAAAATAAAAGGAACAGACTACCAGGAGCAAAAACGATACTCAAACGAAGCACTGAACCACTCACTCTCTGTCCTCCACTGAGAAATACTGAGTGAACATTTACTTAGCAATTAGGTTTTAATGGCAAAGCTTTCGAGGCAGTGCTGGGCAGAAAGTCAAAATCTACATTTTAAGGAGATATTTTAAGTACCCTACAATGCACAGGAGCCCGTATGGTTTTTTCTTCACTGTAACACAGCACTTTGTCTTTCTACAAATACACGTGTATGAAAAGAGATAAATGCAGCAGTCATTATAGCTCATTTACTTAAGCTTCTCTGCATGGACTTCTAGTATTACCCACCTGAACCCCAGATGAGTTAGAGAAGGATGATGCAAAGTAACTATAAAGCCTTCAGCTGCGGAATAAGATAGGCCTTAAAAAGGCTTTGAGACTAAATACTATTTTCCTTATGTTAACGACTTGAGGGAAAACAAACAAATCAATAAACAGATAGATATTTTAAGTGGGAGAAGAAAAAAGTAATCAAAAGCACAGTCAAATATTTTCATGTTTAAACCAATGTTTGATAGATCTCCTTTACTGAAATTACGGAAGTGTGATAGAGATGATAATTTAGAAGGAGATTAAAAAGCTGCTCATTCTATGACCTATTTTCTGGTAGAGCATCCAGACACCTGGAGCTGCTGCTTCTCTGAGCATGATGCATCATGCTCAGATCTTCCTCCTCCTGGGACTCTCCTGCGTGCCAAGACCCTGCGTTCTCTCAGGCGGGGATGACGTCTCACCACCCGCTTGCCGAATGCCTCGCTTCCAGCATCCTCAGTGCAGGTACAGCAAGAGCAAAGGCCAGCGCAGAACAGCTGGTCTTATGGGGTTCCCCACACTGAGACCAAGAGGGAATCTTGCGCTGGCTTTAAAGAAAATCAGGGGAAGATGACTTACACCTTAGAGAGGTGAGCTGTGCCCAGAAAGGCAGGTAGTGAGAAGAGAGAGAAGACTGAGCATGAGATAGAGAAGTCACATCATCGTCCCATGCCTCGGTTTCCCTTTAAAACAGGGATATTAACAAAAGACCAGCTTTGTATGATGCTGATATCTGGCAGTTAGATGTGCCTGAAAGGATTCATCTCTCACTATAAATGAATTGTTGGTAAAAAAAGAAAGTAAGTTTTTAGGAGAGTGTGAAAAAAATAGGATATTTAGACTAGTTCACGAATGCCTCTGCCTAACTCCCAAACAGATTGAGATTGCTGGCGTTTACCCTTCTCCCTGCTAATACAGTTTGTTTATTAGCGTTTTGCAGTAAATGCAGCATTAGAGAGGAAAGGGGTGGGGGTTACGTTTCCATGAAAGCTTCCCCCATCCTTTTTTTTCTCCTTTCTCTAATGCTGCCCCGATACATTAAGCTACATTCCAGCCAGCTTCAAGGACATGTTTCTGAATCCCATTCAAAATGCTGACAGCCACTGAACGTGTGAGAGGAAACATGCCCTCAGATGGACTGCATTTATTCGTCTGGTTATACCTTTAATCTGACATGTTTAGTAAAACCTCTGCAATGACTGCTGAGAACGGTCCAAGAGAAGAAAGGAGGAGAAGCGAGGTTCAGGTGTTGCCTACAAACGCTGCTGTAGACTTGGTAGGACCGACTCCAAACTCAACAAGGAGGAACCAGTTCAGACTAAGGGACAGGGCTCTGTGCTGATGTAAGGCAGGTCCTCGCCGGGCCGGTGAGGCTGCCGTGGTTTGGCCGCTGCCAACCGCAGGGATTATTGCTGGTTTTGCTGCTCTTTTCTAAAAACGTTTTGTTACGTTGAACCACAAAGAAGCTAACGTGCTCTTTCATATTCTTTAATGCGAACAACTATATGTCTAATCTGGAACCCATTCCACTGTCAGCGGGTCAGAGAATCCCATTTCCCTTCTGAAATGGCCCAAACAGGACTTCAGTAGAACCGCTCTGCAGGAGTCACGAGCTAGGCTTGCGGCAGGTAAGGCTGCAGGCAGATACGGGCTTCTGCCCTTGTTCCGGACAGAACTGCTGAAATCCTGCCCACTTTTAAAAGAGATCTGATTTACACCAGCAGGAGCAGGGCAACTTTCCAGTCCCAGTTTTAATATATCAGAGATCTCCTGCAAACAGCTGCATTTTATTTCTTTTTTTTTTTTTCCTAGTTTGGACTAACTCATATCTTTCCCTTCTTTGTGGCAAGAATATATATATTTACTCTGTCCTGGTGAAGGCACCAGTTATTCCTGTTCCATTTGCATCAACATCAGTCAAGACTTATTTACCAATCTTAAATGAAGTGGACTGAACTTGGGATTAAAGACATTTTAAAATGACTCATCATATTCTGAGGGATCTTCTATGCTATCATAATTCTGAGCAAAGGGAGAAAGTGGGACAGCCTAATCTGTCCCCAATTTTTTAAAGCCTTCTCTTCTCTACTGCTAAAACGGGAGGAGGGAACTCGGCTGCCGGGGAAAACGATCACTTTGCAAAACACAAAGCAACTTTAATCACTGTGATAAGATTCTCCTTAAAGAAGTTCAGTGCTGTCCTCGGAGAGTGCTGCTGCAGACACATTCATCAGCAATCAGAAGAGACCTTGAGCTGCGTTAAACAGTATTTGCTCTCCCGAGTACTCCTGGGTACAAGTTCACACGGGACAGCGTGGACAGCCCGAGCGTGAGCTGGAGTTTAAGGCGCTCCGGCGGGACCCGACTCTCAGGGGCTTCAGAGCTGGGTCACTCCTTCCTCTGCACGCTGCCTCCCCTCCCTCCGCTCTGTCACCTTGCCTGCTACCCACTTTGGGTCACATTTTAAAAAGAGACAAAGATACCCAACTGCTAGTGAATCCAAAAAGAACAAGTGCCTAAATATGGGTGAAGACTGGCCCTTAAGCACATAGGTCTTCCGTACGCCCGGTGCGTCCCCCCGTCTCCGTTGGCACAGGGGACGGCAGGCAGCTCCTCCAGCGACCCAGCAGGGCCGGGAAGGGGCCCGGCCTCGTCCCTCCCGGGACACGGAGACCTCGCTCCGTCCGACCACGCAGGGGGAGAGCAGCCAGGACGCCCTCGGCTCCCCGGCGCGCCTGGAGCCAGTCTTTGAAGACGGAGCTACACGCTGATCCCCGTGGCAAACCTTTCACAGGGACGCGGATTTGGCAGCCAAAGCCAAATCTGCATTATCCAAGTGCAGTCATTTCAGTTCACAATGACGCGGGGGCCTCAGATCTCTATTTGACTCCTTTCTACCAAGTAGAAAGAGCAAATCATAGGACACCCCCTAAGCCTTTGAGGCTCATCCAGCACTGGTTTTACAGCCCTATGACTTAACTGCTAGCATTGCTTGCCACTCTCTACGTCTGGATGAAAAAGAGACAGAAAAAAGCACCTTTGGAGCCTCTAAGACTGATTAAAAAATGTACCAAAGAAAAAATGAGAGAGAGAGAGAAAAAGAGAGAGAGAGGGGGAGAGAGACAGAGAGATACATTTGGCTGACTGTGAATGAATCTTATAAAATGGAAATGGGAAACATGTGCAAACACTTTAAATATTTTTGCCCCTGCAAGATATTTGAAGACTTCCCTTGTAAAACAAATAGGGAACAAAATAAAACCAGGTTTCCTTCAGTCAGCACATAATCATTTTCATGTTAATTTTTATCTTGTTAACCCAAAAATCTATTAGAAGAAAATTATCTGCCTGAAATCTAGCTTGTGACTCATGCTAAGTGGTTCTGATATTTTGAGAAAATAAATCTTTACACTGTTTACACAAGTCTATCTGAAATTACAGTGTGTAAAAGAAATAATGGTTTCAAGTGACCATAGGTGACAAATGATCAGGCTTCTGATGTTATTCGCTTTGGCCTGGGCTACGCTGGGCTTTTTTTTTTTTTCCTCCTTTTAATCCCTGCTAGCTCTAACAATGGCAAACCCCTACCAGAGCTGAACGCAAAACTAGCTGAAGTCAGTCAACAGAAAGATGATCTTGGAGTCCACGGTGCTGTGGATTACGCTCAGGTGCTGCGCAAGGTCCCGTGGCCAGAAGTGTCAGCAAGGCACAGGCCATGCCCCAACGGTGACAAGCCTTCCTCTTCGTTATGCCAATTTACGCTACTGATTTAGCTTTCAGAAAAGATCATTTGTAAATACAAGGCAAAATGCTTTTTAAGCGAGCAGAGATTTTCAAAGCACAGTTTTGATTCACAAATGTCCAACCACCTGAGCCGTCACGGGGACCTGCTTTATACAGAAAACACGGGTGCTGCTCGCCACGAAACGCGTGTGGAAGGTGCACCGGGACGGGCACGTTCCAGGGTAAAGACTCACCGAGCGGGAAGCACGGCTCCGTTTGCTCCAGGATGCTCAAACAAGAAAACGAGCTGTAGGTGCAAGCCTGAACGTTGGCCCCTCTAAGTAAGTATCTTCTGTTCACACCTACCAGCAGGCATTTGGGGATGGAGCAGTGAATTCGTGTGCATGATTCTTCCTGTGGGGTTAAAGGAGCCCTTCTCTCTTTGGAAAACCTGCAGTTTTCTGTGGCAAATGCTGCCTGAAGTACCTCAAAAAAACCCAAGGGTTTTCTTGAGAAGTATATTCATACAGCTGACAGAAGAGAGTGAAGTGCTGCTCATGCGTCAGTCTGAGAGTCAATCACGCAAAGGCCCACGGTACAGGCCAACTACCAACCACAGTCACTTGTAACACAGGTAATAGGAGGTTGCATGGGTTGTCACCTTAATTCTTCCTTTTCTAAACAAGCCTATTTTTTATCATTATCACTGATGTTATTACTGAGGAGAAAAAAAAAAAGAGAATTAAAGTTCATTCATGGCTTAAACCCTCCTGTTTCTTTTCGCAGATCCTATCAGTCTCCACACATTCCTTCTGTCATTCCCAAATACAGCGCAATAACAATAATCCTACATCTGTGGCTAATCCTCCCAGCCAAAGACTATAATTAATTCTAACCCCTTTTTTCTGCTTGTATTTCAGCAGCATAAAATAATAGGGAAAAGAGGAGATCCAGTACTGGGAAATCTGGATGAATACACCACAGTTCTCACTAACCAGTAAGGCCAACTGGGGCGTTTGGGCTAGTAGACATCTTTGGGGCAAAGAGAAGGAAACAAACCAGATGAAATCCGGGCAATTTTATTCCAGGTCCTTTTTCTGCCTGCTGCAATATTGATTAATTAAAAGAGGCTCCAACATCTGAGATTTTCTTACAAAGAATTTTAACCAACTGGCAGCCTCCTCCCTTTGCGAGGGCCAACCCCAGTTGTAGCTACCACCAGACGAAACCACAACCTACTTTTGGAGGACTGTAACTTGACCATCAGACTATGCTCTTGCAGAGAAAGAGCATGAATTAAAGCTGAAGTTTCTCACTACCTGGTGCATGTGCTCAAAAAGCCCTCTCCTCACTTCGGTTCACAGGTCTCACTGTGCAATAAAGGAATTCAGCAGACGTTCACCTTGGAGGTGTAGACGTTCACCTTGGAGGACACCTTCTGCCAGCTGGACTAATCGAGGTGTTTGAGTCAACAGCAGACTTGAACCTGCCATCTTCTACGCTGAGTTGCTTTATACTTTATGGCTTGAGCTAAAGCAAGGGGGGGGCAATCCTGTAGGGGTTTACACGGCGGGCAGACTGAAACGCTGCTCTGGGCACCCCCACGGCTGCTGGGGAGGGCACGGTATCGGATGAGAGACACCGGCGGGTGTTGGGGTACCTGGGCCTCCTCCTGCAACGCGGCCCAGGACGGCAGCGCGGCTCCGGCGCAAAGGGGCACCAAACCCCCCCGGCCCGGAACCCGCTTCCCTTATCCTCACTACTAGAATTCACAGCTGCTTTGTAGCTGTTTTGCTATTTTGTAAACGTATTTACCTTCACTTTCACTAGCTATCTGAAAGTTTACAAACACCAAATGAAACTGATTTTTGTTTTTTTTAAAGAGAAAACAACCCTTTCCCCTTTCCACCCAAGTTCTCATGCTTCATTCCCATTCCAGCTCCCCCCCCCCACCCGGCCTTTGAGCCTGGCTGACTTAACAAATAAATTAACAACCAGATAAACAAGTACTCCTGCTTTTTGAACAATCCCCGGCAATGCCACGCGGGACCACGGCCATCAGCCCTCGCGTCCCCCGCCGGGGCCCACGCGTGAGCTCTCCTGGGTCCGGGCTGGGAAGGCAGCACCCGGGTGCAGGACGGGCGTGGAGAGATGCTGTGGATAAGCACCAGCAAGGCGAAGAGGACCCTGAAATGGGGGGTGGGATCAGGAGCACAAGGAGCTTTGCCTGGGGTGGAGGAGAGCCGGGGAAGGAGGTGGCGGCTGCGCCGGAGCGAGCTGTCCCCGCGGAGGCCAGGCCAGCAGCCCGAATACCTGCGTGAATTTTTTTCCCTGTTTAAAATTTACTCCTGCGGCTTGGCCGGGTACACTGGAGTTGTTTAGCAAGCAATAACACAGATGCTTCCCCCTTCCCCCTAGGCAAGATATGGCAGAACCCAAAAAGAGAGGTTTGTTCTAGCCAGAGAGAAAAACCACAAGCCGACTTTGCTGGTGTGGTATTTTCCACTGCACAGCTCCGGATTAAAGCAGCACCATAAAGCCAACGTTTCCTCTCCATGTGCGCTTCTCGGCCCCGGCCTCAAGCCTTGGCAGACGTGCGCGGTGGCACTATCTCGACCTGAGCAGAGGCGGAGATCGCCGGCGTGTCCCACGAGCACTGGGACCACATCGCAGGCGGCAGCTCCTCCTCACGCGAGCAGTTAGCCATGATTCGCACACAAACGGGGACGGGGAGGGAAAGCAATTTATTACAAATCAGTGCATATGCTCTGAAGACTGCAAATTCACAAGGTGACAATATCTCTAGGCGTTTGCTCTATGGCAGGAGGCACAGCACTGTCCCCAGGACCATATCCCTGCCTTCGGCGGGGGGGCAGAGCAGGCTGATGCCGCTACCACTCTGGGACGAAACCCACTGCTTTTTCTGCTGTATGCAATATGAGAACTTAGCAAAAATGCTGGGGGAGAGCTTCCCACCAAGACCGCTGAATTAATCCTGCTTAGTTTAAAATGCAGATCACCCACAACAACCAACACCAACAGCACCCGGTTAGCTGGCTCAGCAGAGACGCTCCCCACCGCAGGGCGAAGGACATCGGTTAGGTCAGCCTGGAGAAGGCTTTCCTGCTGCTGCCCAGGCAGCTCAAGAACTGCCCGTGCTGTGTCTGCACACGCACCTCATGGACGGGTTTCTTTCAGGTGCTTGAAAATTCGAGTTTAAAATACCCTATATATTCACAGAGTTTAGCCAGAAAGCAAAAAGCAGTCTGCACACCACCACAATGTCAGCCACAGAATTATACCCTGTGTTTCCTGCAGCAAGGGAAATGTTCTTCTCTATTACCTAAAACCGACAAAACTGAGCTCAGTGGCTTGAAGCTAATATCATTCAGAAACAGAAGCAGGAATGATTTAAAGATTTCAGCAGTGAAGTGCACTGCTTCTGTTAATAAACTGCGTTGGTGGCTATTTGACCACCATTAAAAAGTTATTCCTCTGAATATCTCTAATTTCAGCTTGATCTGCTTATCCTTATGCTCACTTAGATCTAGAAACCCAAAATCTTCTGTGTGCGTGTGTGACTCTTGAGGCTATTAAAATGCAACAAACCGAACATTAACACACTCCAAAAGGTCATAAACTGGGGCAAACTAGAGAAGCAATGCAGGCTCAGCAGTATGTACATCATTTACCCAACACCCCCAAAAAGAGAACAGAACACGGCTGGTACCGGGCCAGCCTAGGAGAAAGTTAGCTCAACGATGGAAGGACAGGGTTGAATAACAATATTCTTGGCGACAGGGTGTTCTCTGTAAGCACACATAGTTATCCGGATTCAGGAGAAATTCTTCCCCATAAATGAACTTTCCTTTTAATGTTGATGCCCATGAAGCTGGCCAAAGGGGAAACAAACGTTTGTTAGCATATGAATTTTTGCAGAAGTGTACCTGAAATCCTGCCCTAAAAGACCTCCCCTGGAAAAGGTCTGGTACCTTCAGTCAGAAGCAAAAGCTGTGCCTCATCCCCACAACTTCAGTAATTAATGCCACCATGGCCACTGCTGTTGATTGATCCTGGGGTCCCTAACAGGTGACTCTATTCAGACATTTCACCTGCTGTTGAAAGGCGTTTTTCAAATTGCTTATTACTCGAACGAGAATGGCAGGGCCGGGCATTATCTCAAAACCAGTGCCACCAGCCAAATAAAGCAGAGAGCTGTCTGCCAGCTACTCAACAGGGATTAATAAAGTGGCAAGATTTACAGGGAAGTCAACTCAAAATGCCTTCCAAAAAGCATGAATCAAAAACATTATATTGTCTTGAATATACGTCATTAGTAAATGGATTTGATGGTTTTCTGGCAGAAGGACACTTCTTAACCCTGATAGGCTAAAATATATTTTACTGCAGCTTTGAGGGTAAGGAAAAGGTAGATGTAAAGCATGTGAAGTGAACATTAAAGCTCATACTAAAATGGCTCCACTGAAGTTAATAGCAGTTTGCTGCTTGTCATTGAGGTCGTGGAGGTGTGCAAATGGAAATTAAAGGTAGTAAGACACCAAGGACCCTCTTAGAGATAATGGAATAGCCTTCTTTCTATCAATGTTTTTTAAATGACATCTTATTTTTCTACCTGGAGATACTCAGGGTGGAACAGCCTCCTGAAAAAATATTGATTCCTCCAGCATTGCCTTTCCAAACAGCCATTTTTTGTAGCCCTGAATACACCTTAAAAAAAAGCCTTAAGAAGCTATTCTAGGACTGAAGCTTTCCAAATTCTTATAACATAAAAGGAAACAGTTTGATTTGTTGAAATAAAACAAAAGATAGAAAGTGAATTTTAACACTAGTTTGACCAATCTCACTGAAAACGACTTTTCATCTCTACAGCTGCAAAAAACTCTCAAAGTATTGCCTTCAAAGTGCGGTTGACCAGAATAAGGGATTTCTGAGAAACGAAAAGACTTACAGCCCACGAGAGACTAAATACTAACATTTTTAGGAAGTTCTGATAAAAAAAAAAACACTAATCTTTTACTAAAGAAAAAATCCCAACTGTCCAGACTTTAGCTGAGCAGTGGCGATGTCATTCCATCGGTTTTTCAGAGCTACCCAGTTTATGTCCGCTGAAGATGCTGCCGGCATGGAATTATCATCATACATAGTTCAATTGCCTCAGTAAGACTGTATCTTTCTAGGGCTTTCTGTTGGCATTTGTCATAGTCTTGTCTAATTTTTATATACGCAAGTAATCTACGCTGTTACCGTGTCTGTTTGCTGTTAAAGAAAATGTAACTGAGAGCTGGTGTCTGGAGGTAGCAGATCTCGTTGCTGTGGATAAACCATGCCACGGTCCAGGCCCATCCAGCATGCTTCCGTGTGGTAGAAACAGCCCACCAAAACGCAGATTATCTAAATGTTCAACTTAAGAAAGATCTTCAGTTTCAGCAGTATGGATCACAGCTGATACACCTCTACTACTGAAGGTCTGACAAGCCAAAGGAATATGTGCATACACTGAAAGATTATTCACGGTTAAGAAAGGGAGAGTAGATGATCTGGAGAGGAGACAAGGCTTGGACAGCTTCTGGACAAATATTTTGCATTTTAAGTGCAAACAGTTGGTACTGGAAGGAAGAGGAAGACCAAGAAAGTGACAGAAGATCTATGGTCCAGGAAAAAGCAAAACAAAGCTTACACGTTAGAGAGCGAGCATTTTGTTAGGAAAGCTGAACGAAACCTTCTGATCTGGGCTCAGGGCGCTATCTGTATTTTGCAGAACTCTTCTGAATATATAACTGGATGCTGTGAGCCAAGACGTCACCCAAGGCACAATATTTTCTCAGCCTCTGAAGACCTGTATTGCCTGATCCTCTTTGGTCAGAGACTCGGATGCTTAGCAGTATAACGCCCACTGATACAAGATCCAGGCTACAAGGTGGTAATGACTGAGAGCTGCAAAGTCATTTAAACACTTTTATATGGACCTGGGGTGCTTAAAGTGTCCCTGGATCTATCTGTCGTTTTGAAATAGGACTTTGGAGTTTGAATCACTTAAATCCTATTGAAAATATAATTGCATTTTAATACATAAAGATAACTAAAATGGAGATGGTAAACAAAGAGGAATAGAAAGCAGCGCTGTCCTTAGCATTCAAAAGCTCCATAAGAAAACCCAGAGCTTTGTGAGCACGCTGGAGTGAACACCCGTACTGCGCAGCCCCTAGGAAGACATCTCTGGGTGCTTGTGCTTCGTAGAAGTTGATCTAGATGAAAATGAAACCTATACGGCAGTGAAAACGTCCCTGACAGGATAATGTTCAATTTAAATAAACAGTTCTAATGAGATCTGTTATTACCTGCTATTTTGTCATGCTCTGGCATGCAGTCTCAAGTCTAATGTTTCTAAATGCTGTCATAAATTTTTTCAACTTAATCTGCTCCTGAAAATTTCAGCTAATGTCTCTCATGGTTCACAGTGAATTATAGACAATGTTGCAGTCTGCGAGTGAATCTAAACGTCTCTTAGAAAGCCCCAGTCCACCGAAAACAGTCTTTACCTTTTCAAGAGGAGTTTATTGTGACTGTTAAGCTTAATAAAGAACTTTTAAGGTGGGAACGTTAGGTATACTATTTTGCTTCAAAAAAAAAAAAAAAAAAAAGCAAACTGTAGGGTTCATGTGAAGTTAACCACGTGCCCAGAGAGGGAAGAAAGGCTGGAATAATCTGTGCCAACCTGGCAGCACTTAGAGCCCGAGACAACTGAAGATGTCGGAACCTCTCCCCTCCTCTGCTGTCAAGATACATCTGAGAAAGCCCCAAGTAACATCCCTCCTGTCCTACCAATGCCTGTCCAAGCAGGTGGGAATGAAATACCGTTTCAGAGAGCTAATCTGTCAGCCTCGGGAGGGGAGGTCTGCCCATGGTACCATGGTACCACGCCTGTGGTCTGCCCATGGTACCACCACCACGTGTGCAGCTGAATCTGCCTTTTGATGCACATGCGTGAAGGGAGAAAAGGACCGAAGGGCAGCCAAACTCGAGGTGAAACAGGAGAGGAGGAGTTCCAGCAGAACCAGGAGTGATCCAATCCACCGCGTTTCACCTCGATGTAGTAACACAGCACGTGAATCACTTCATCGTGCAGTCTGGCCTTCGGGAGGGACGGTAGTGCAGCCCTTGCAGCCCCTCCGTGGGAGAAGAAGGGAAGGAACGGCAAGGCCGAACCAGGAGTTTTTTATGGTTAAGCTCCCAAAATAACGCTACAGACAAATGGTGAGGTTTTAAAAAATACTAGAGACCCAGATCTACTAAAATTATCAAATGCTTCTGAATTCTGCTGCCTTAGACCAACAGAAGCCGATGGCTTTGCTCTGGCAGAGAACGTCACCCTGAAAACAGACAACGAAATAGTGCTCAAAGCTGAAACTGGAAGGTGTCCGAAGGGACTGGACCTGCATCCAGGGCAGCCAGCACACAGATGACAAGAGGGTGAAGGAGGGTTACTGCTTAGTAAAATGCAAGTGATGTCACCTGTTGGAAAAGGAGACATAACTCAAATTTATCGATGAATAGTGTAATGCTAAATACGTTATCGCCACCACGCAAGGAAATAAAGGCAATGGGAATACATGTTTTGTGGTAAGAACGCTTTTCAGCTCGCTTTTCTGCAATATCTAAGCCTGCAGAAGTGTTGTCGTTTCCACAGCCCAAACAGTTTATTCAAAGACTAAGAGGAGTTTCAGTTTTCCACGAGGGTCGGTACAACTCGGCGTGGCGCTGACAATCCCCAAGCAGGTAATACCTCTAACGCTTTATTAACACAGCCTGGGGTCAATAAACACTTTATACTCCCTGCCTCCCCTATCTACGAACGCAACTCCCCAGCCCTAACGCTTAAAGACCAGAGGGCTCCCCAGGCCCGGACCAGGGCAGGCTCGGCAGCTCGGCTGCGTTTCAGCTCTCTCTGAGGCCACCGTGTCTGCCACCTTGACAAATGCAGTTGTTACTAGGAAAGAACAAAATCCTTTAATCATTTTCAAACATTAAATTCCATCATGTCTGGCCCATAAATGTAAAGTTCACTTTCCAGGAAGGATTTACCAAAGTTGATACCTTGTGCTGGCAGGATGTTAACTGTGCATTTAGCAAAAGGCTTTTTTTTTTTTTTTCTGGCTTTTGATGCATTTGCTTCCAAAAATACAATGATACCCTAATTTGCCCCAAGTGGCTAAAGCTGAACGCTGTCATCTGTACCTAATAAGGCTCAGCGCGTTGTTTGCGACGGGCTTATCCCGGGATAGTTAACGCTGCAAAAAAGCGACTGAGCTCCAAGCACGTTATCCTCCCCGAAATCCAGCCTCGAAAGCGTTACGTCTGTGCTGGTTTCTCAGAGGCAACGTACAACATCTGGTGCCGAACCAGTGGGGTCAAATAATGTTCTCACCATTTAGCGTAATTAACTCCAACCGCCCGTCTGCTGCAAGCCCCCGCCGCAGCCAACACAAGCAAAGCCGGGCCAAGACGAAATTTCTCCTCATTATTAAACCCAAATCTAAGCACTTGTCTGTCTGTAAAAACAGAGCAAAGGGAGGAAAACTGAAACCAGCGAACAGGGTCTGAGGTTTCAATAAATGTCAGAGAGCGTCAAGTCTGTTTGGATTGCAAATTATTGCTGGCTGATGGTCTATTATTTTACAACTAGCGATTGCTGTCAAGGAGTTGGGGAGGGGGGCAGGAGGGAGAGGTTTCTCGAAACCCAGCCAGAGGGGAACAGAAGTTACAAAACACTGTAACAATCGTTAAAAAAAAAAAATACCCAAGCAACTCCCATGTTTGCTAAATTTAGCACTCGCAGAGAGCGTCTTCAAAGAGCAAAGCAGCCGCCCCTCGGCCGCCCGCGACAGAAACCACCACGACAGTCGGCCCTGCCTCGGCCGTCTGCCCTCCCTGCCCGCTGCCTCCAAGCGCCGCCCGCGACGAGGCCCCGAGGGGAGAAGCCCCCCAGCTTTCCAAGGCGAGCTCCCAGCTTCCGAACGTGTTTGAACAAAATATACAGGCCACGTCGATGGCGGTTAAGCCCTGTTTGCAAACGGACTGCAATACGGATGGGCAGTCCCTCCCGGAGACCCAGTGCCCTGGTGGGCTCGAGTCCCGCCGCCCAGGAACGCGGCCGACCAGCCACAGCCTGTTCGAAGGACGAAGTAGCTGAGATAGGAACTGCAGACCAAGGACAGGTACCGGGACACGGCCAAGTGTTCCCGCAGTCATGGCTAAGGAGAGAGGCAGAAAGAGAAGGAGAAACTATATATGATACTGCCCCAAGTAGTGCTCTGTCCGGGCTCAAGCCAAAAATCTTCCAGTTGCTGAAACCCATCTGTTTTGGTCACTACTAAATATCTCAGCTGAGGCTTCGGACATTGGAAAAAGTCAGTGAATCTGTACCTCAACAAACAATGAAAATATCCTGAACTCAACAGAAAAAAAACAAACAACCCCCCCAAAACCCCTCTACTCCAACCACCTTGATTCCAGATCCAAACTTCTCAGCCTTTTTTACTGGAAGCAAACTAAGCCATCGAACAGACCTGCTGCATCCGAGCAGCACAGCAAGGGCGTCCTCCAAATCCGTAAGCTAACAAAACACAGGGAGATGGTTCATGTGGAAAACCTGGTTGCTCTAGATCAGTATCTTAGGTGGAGTAAAATAATTTGCCAGTGGCCCCAGGGACCACGTGGGAAGCCTCTCTGGCCTTCCTTCCCTGCGGCTAACGTTGTCCAAAAAATCAGGAGTGTCCTTATTAAATTTCTGAACATCTTTGTTCTCCACAAAACTGTCCAGATAGGTCATCAGGAAACACAGCCCATCAAGGATCCTTCAGTCACAAAAACACTGAATATTATGCCATTAAACTGCAGTGAATATTGTAACAAATGAGACTGAAGAGTATTATCAATTTTGCCATCTCCTCCCCAGATATTTTACTGCCGATTCCCCTTTTTGTGCTTGGGAAAATTATCTCTGATTCAATCTCTAACTCAATTCCCCCCTTTCATCTTGGGTAGCGCCTACTCCTGCAGCCCGACCCCCTTAGCCACACAGAAGTCCCGTGCTGTGCTGGCCCCAGGATAACTGCCAGTAAATCAGAGTTTATCTGCGATACCGAGACCTTCACGTTGCTCGGCTGATCCGCAATGCAGATAACACGTCAGCGTTTAGGCCAAATTCTCCTCCGGAATAAATCAATTACACTTCATCTGCGACTATTTACTGCAAGTTTTTACACATCACCTTTGAAAACGCTACATGTAAAAACCGCAACACAGGACTGAAACTTTAGTTTCTGTAGGATGTAACGTGGCCATTAGCACGAGGAGGGAGAAGCAATCCACCGAGCCCAGCGACTTCTGTTTTCATTTTCCAGCAACGCAGACTGAAGAATTCAGCGACTTTGAAGAACAGCAGACTTAAAAAAACGGTTATCACAACATGTCAAGGTTTGACATTATCTGGAAAGGCCAATTCTATCTTTCTCTCCCTAAAATAAAACTTGGTTTTTCAAAGAAAGAAAAAAAAAGAATGGATTCATAGTTACAAAAGAGCGGTTATGCTCTCCGTCCCCTCCGCCTCCTCCTCCCTCCCTCGCACACGCACGCAGCAACTGGTAATAAAACTGTAACTCGCAATTTCGCACCAATAACATCCCGAGCGGGGTGCCTCTATTTTACCCTCGAGCGAAGGAAGGAGGCCAAAACAATCACGCTCTCTTGTGCAGCCGCGTACCCGGCCGCGCGTACCCCGACGTCTGCGGAGCACACTCTCCCTGCCAAGCTACGCGGCCCAAAATGGGACTGTGCCCTCGAAGCTCATTTTGGCCCATCGCAAAGCCAGGGGTGAAGCTGGAGGAACGGGAGTCACCCAAAGGCCTCTCCCTAGCTTCTCCTCCGCAAATGCAACGTGAGCTTTCATTTGCAGCTGATTGAAATTTTTTCAGTGCAACAACAGCTTTCTGCTGTGAAATCCAAATGTTTCTACGACATGCATCAATTTTGCTGACATTTGTCAGAAAATTATCACAGTTTTTAGCTTCAGGAAGCTAGAAGATTTTGCCTTCTCCTCACTAGCTTTTACTATATGGTACAATCACGCATCTCAGAATGAAAAAAAAGTTAAATTTTATCGAAGGGAACTGCCCATAGAAGAGACATTCCAGATTTTGGTCAACTCTAGATGGAACCAAAAAAATCCCCGCTTTGGTAAGAAAGCTCCTGTTGATATAACAACATGAGGAAGCAATATTGCAGCCCCCTCAACCATAGACATGCAAAACTGGGAGCACTTGCAGCAGAACTGCTTTCATATGAGGTGGGTATTATATATAACAACTCAGATGCCAGCTCTATTCATAATAGCATAAAAAACGCCCCTCTTTACAGTGTGCTGTGATGCTGCCCGTACCGCAGCACTGCTAAGGAACGACCACGTTTGCTTTTGGCTTTACTAATAGCCGCACGCTCAGCCATACCCTCTTGCTGCTCGGCTGTCACTCAACGCGAAGTTATCCGGCAGGCCTGCCTCGTGCGTTGGACAAATTCACGGTTATCATCCCTGCGTAATGTGAGGCACTGCGTAACAAAGCAGAGATGTGCTGTTTGCTGCAGAACCTCTTAAAATATAACACACATTAATTAAATCGACACTAATGCACTACTGCATTTCTTACAGAAGCTTGTGAGAGTGACAGAGTCCCTTTCTGTCTTTCTACTAGTTACACTAGAGCTGCGCTTCACTTTAACTCTTGCTTTGACTGAACTAAATTAAGATGCACAGAGAGGGTTGAGAGTAAAATTTAACTATTATATTTTGAAATGCCCTTAGAAAGCTCCATATAACCGTAATCACAGCAAGTCCCCCTGTGACAAAACACGCACTTCCATGGCTAAAGAAAGAGTAAACAGAAAAACCTCCTCGAGTTGGTTTGGCTTCTGCTCTGCTCCCTCACTTTGGTGCTTGTTCACTTACAATGATGGATTAACAACTCCAAATTTCAACAGTTTTTTTTTTTCCTCCCCTCTGTATTGGGATTAAGTGTTTTAGTGTAATTAGTTTCTAATTGCTATGTCTAAACCATAGGAGTTCATGGATGTATATACTTGCATATCTCAGCTGGTTTGAGCAGGAAGGAGCGATTTTTCTTTGAAAGCGAGACTGGCTGTTGCTAATGAGCAGTTACAGTCTGACAAATGATGGTGTAAAACACTTCCTCGCTTCACATTCGCTCCCTGCCTGCCCGGTCCTGAGCGCGCCAAGGTTTCCGTGAAGTATTACACTCTCTTCAACTATTCTGTCTACTTGTCAGATCCTCAACCAGGTACAGAAATGACTATCTTTGTTTTTTGCCTGCACGGCAACATGGTGTTAATGGGCTACCCAGGTTGAGAGTGGTACAGAACATACTACACTTCTCAGTTTAGGGGGAAAAACGCACCTATCTGCACCAACCGGCAACGATAAGCAGGACTCTCAGCTTCATCTCCGACTCAGCATCTTCCAGAAACACACAGAGATACAGGGCTCTGCTGCTCCTAGGTTACATCTAATAACCACCTCCAGAATGAGACTATTTCGCAGGAAGGACAGGTAGGATAAAACAGCACAAACATATTGATTGTTACAACTCCAAGTAGATTTGCTACAGACACACACAACTGACCCCTTTTCATAAGGAAAGTGCAGGACGATTCCGGGACGCGGGCGGTTCGGAAGCACTCCAGGCACTGCTGCATCCCCTCTCAAACCGCGAGAGTGATTTTAAAAATCTCACATGGATAAAGACATTCTCGGAAAGAGAAAGTGGAAGGCAATTGATACAAAACCGGTTATTCTGTGTTTGGGCTTCTGGTCCTTTTTCTGTCTGATGCATCTAAAATTCTCTCTGCCCCTTTGAAACACTCGTGTCCGGTGGACTCTGTGCCCAGCCAGCCTGGCTGCCGCTCAACCGCCTGCTCTTACGGAGCCCAGCAGGACCGAGGGAAATCTCAGGAGAACAGATTCTTATACGAGATTTTACAGCTGGAAAATTCTGAAAATGAAAATTCACTGAATTTCCGTTAAAATGTGATCTCAACATTTCACTAGCTTTAATAAACCTCATTCTATTTGGCTAAAATATCCTTGGAACAGCTTCTCCGATCGTAACTGGGCACATCTAGTAATTGGCCCTACCCAGAACACAGATGAGAAAAACACTGAGAAAGAACATTACATTTTTTTGGATCTTCAAAAGATTTTCCAGTCAAAATTCCATCCAAACTGGGGGTTAACATTTAAAAGTTGAACTTTACAGCTTAAGATCTGGTTGGCTAATACCTAGTTTGGGACCAAAAAAACAAACCAAAACAAAAAAGACTGTTGATCAAAAACTGAAATGAGTACATGATGGATGTAGTCTTTCTCTGGTTGCACTCAGCATGTAAAACCACCCATTGGGCTGACCACCCTGAGCTCAAATATTATTTAATGCTAGTGTAAAAAGAAAATAATAATACTGTAGTGTGAGTGTTCCACAGCGCGGCTTCCAGTTCACCTCTGGCCCTGCCGACGCTGGGCAATGATTCATTTTCTCCTGACAGGAGGGGGACAACGTTCTCAGGACTTCTTGGGTGGAAGAAAGTTGGTAGGAAGCAAATCCATAGTGAGCCATTAAACTTGATGAGGATTAATACCCTCCCTTACTAGCTTAATGTACAAAATGCATCGATCGCTTTGAGAATTGTGCTTAAGTCTACAGCTGGGAGCAAACCTGTGATCTGGGGTTTTTTTCAATGTGTATGTACTACCTAACTAATGGTGAAACAAACCCCAGTGCAGCAGAGTTGGGTAGTCCCATTACAGCAATAACATATTGTAAAGGATCAAGTTTCAGGACAATTAGCTCCTGGCTGCAGTTTATTACCCCATCGGAGATTTAAAACATGATTTTTTCCCCCCTACTGCATTCCAACAATACTTAAGTGTCTGGAGCTGACACTGTAAAACAATAATAGAGTGACAAATATCTGTCTATCTAAAGGCAAACCTACTAGCTGGGTTTGTTCTGAGACAATCAATTGTAAAACATACTTTAAAAAAGTCTTTTCTCCTTCTTCTTACAGGTTACAGAATGGAGGTAAAACATTTGCTACGTGTTGTTTTGTTTTCACTGTTTGTTGGGACCTCAGGATGGCTGAACACCAGCACAGGTCGTGCTCAGCACTCTGCAGAGACACGGAGCCCTCCACGGTTTCTCCACGGACAAGAGCCCCAAAGGGTCAAAGAAAGGAATCGCTACTATTTCTCCATGGGCACTAAAGTACGACACTGGCTGAGATGCCCCTCATCAATGGGGAGGAAGAAGAAGGTGGGCTAAACTCCTTTCTGCAGATAGGCAGCTCTCTCCAGTGGCACGTCAGGAGCTCGTGGGGACTCTCCTGGGTAGCTCTCTGGATGATGGAAGTTGGCTGTGATGAGCCTAGCCTATGGGATCTGTCCAGGTTTTACAGAAAATCTATAGCGGATGAAAGAACTGAATGGAGATATTGATACGCAGCAGTATTTAGAGGTTCAAAGACATCTTAAGCCTACTTCCCTAATCCAGGGTCAGCCGCTTGCTAAAACAGAGTCTTTGATAAAAATACCCAAACCAAAACCAAACAGAATTTGTTCTCTGCTGGCAAAAAACAAAATTGCTCCCACGAGAAGGGAGTGGAAAATTCACTGATAACCACAGTATCCGCGACTGTCAAAAAGCTGAGCAGCGGCCGGGAGAGCGGACTCGAGGCAGTATTAACGCACGTAACGGACGTGTCCTCAAGGCCAGTCTCCCAGGCCGGTGTGCCTGGGGAAAACGTGGCTACGTCTTCTACTTTGGCACGTGCTACAGGGTGTCTCCACATGCAGTGTGGACACGATCCAGACCTTTATGTCAGACACACAACTCTGTGTATTCCCTCTGCCTTACAGAAACAGCATGTGACTGAGGACACTGTAGGTCCTTTTCATATGGGCTTTGTAGGGAGTTTAAGTTCATGCTGCCTTAGACAAAATGGTCCTGCTCAGAAGAGAGCAGCTGCTGCCCGTTGATGATAGGAAAAGAGGTGCAGAGAAACCATATTTTGTATCCAAAACATTTTTGTTCACTGCAATTATCTGTCAGATTGAACTAATCGTTGCCCATAAATGTCTTCTGCTAACCAGAATTCTCCTAGTCCGCTGTGTCTGTTTCTGAGCCAAATTTGTATTAGGTGTCTACAATTACAACTATAAAAGTTTTGAGAATGTATTTGCCCAGAGACTCTTCTTGCACAGCCGTAGCAGTGATGTCGGCAGACTTGCAGGATTCCTCACTGCTGAGCACCCTCATCTTCTACTGACTTCAAAAATGAGCTGAAAATATCTCCTGAAGCCCTGAACATATCAATACGCCAACAGACCAAACTGTGCCAAACAGGTAACTCACTTCAGTTCTCTGAGCCTGCCCTCTGCCAGAACATACATTAGTTTGAACAACAAAGATTAAACTGTAAAAGAAAGTATAACATACAAAGTTGCACTTAAAGTCCACTATACTGTGGATCACGTGCATCATTTAAACCAAGCTCATCACTTCTACGATTTGGAATAGAAGGAACATTAGCACATCAAAACAATTTTACTGCATTGGACTGGATGGCTGTTATATTGGAATATAATTTGCAGGATATCATGAGTAAAAACATGTTTGGGGACATCTTGCTATTCTGACTTTTAATATATACACCCTGCAGCCTGCAAACAGTCCTGCCACTTCCAAAGTAGAAAGCCAAGAACCATCAAGAGAAATGAAAGCACACGGGGAAAAAAGGGAAAGCTGGGAGCTGTCAAGGTAGATCTGAAATCCTGCTCATTGATTGAAAGTGAAAAGTATTGTGCATTTCGCAAAACATGAAGTTGCAATTACAGAAGCAAATTACAGCAATTGTAACATACATAATACTTCTTGGTGACAAAATAAACAGAAGCACGAAGTCATAAAAATTTAATTCAAGTACTATTTACTCAGAAATTGATGTCTCAATCACAACCAGAGGCTCCCAAGAGGACCACATTTCCCCCATTATTTTGGGTGTTGGGCAAACCTGCGTGTGTCAAGGTATGAAAAGACCCTCACTTCTATGGCGCTGACTGCAGACAGCACCCTGGAGAGGCTGCGACACAAAGCCCTGCTCTGTGAACGGTATCAGCCAGAGCAGATACTCGTGTCCTCAGGAATCGAGCTGCAGGACTGGGGCCTAAAAAATACACAGCAACTGGCGACTGACATAGCAGAAGAAGGAGGCTATTCAATATGTCGTTTTTTCTCCAATCACTTTGGGTGGGATTGAACTCACTTAACTCTACCCAGCTATAAGTCACTTGTCTAGTTTAAGCTACTTTTCTAGCCCACTTCAGAGCCAATGGAAAAGACGAGAGAGAAAGGGCCTCCGCCAGAGAGGGGCTCTCAGGATGGGCCATGTCTCCTCCGGGCGGGATGATGGAGGGAGCCTAGAGAAGCCAGCCTGGACTAGACACCTCATCATTAGACAGCTGTGGAGATGCAAGCCGAATCCCAGTTCTTCCGGGCAAGAACGCTATGCAGAAGGATTGCACAGATGCCACTAAATCTGCAAGTCCAGCCTTTGGCGACTGCTGTCTGAGTTTCAGAGCAGCCAGGGCAACAGGGTTTGGTAATCTCGCTGGCTGCCCGCGCGGGGCGGTTTGGACGGCAGGCCATGGAGACGGAGCCTACCCTCGTTTCCACAGGTCAAGGCTAAGGCACTTTGGTGGAGCGGTGCAGAAGTCAGCGTGCCCTGCCAGTGCGCTGTGGATAAACACAGGCTGCTCTCGGCGGATAAACAGCAGCCCTGGAACGTCATTTTCCAGTGATGTCGATCTGGCACCTTGCGGCTGCACTAAATTCACTTTAAAGGAGTAAAGCGAAAAAAGTGGGAAAACTAACAATGCTAAAAAAAGGACTGCTATATTTAGAATAAAGCTGAGGACGTATTGGTCAGTCTCCAAGGGAAATGGCCCAATGACCTGATTACTATTCAGTAAAGTAGATGGGAAAAGCTGAAACTGGAAAACTGAATCAGTTTTATGACCCGTAAGAACTGCAATTTAAAAAGTGAATTTAATGCCACTATCTTAACATTTGTTTATAATATTAGTCATTCTTAGAAGAGGGCCTGACTCATGTTGCCAGAGTTTCTCCTCTTGTATAAACTGAAATGCTGTGACATTAAGCAAGTTATTTAATTACTTTAGGCCCCTCCCAGATTAATGCTCTCCTTGAAGTACCTTCTCCTCCCAGTGACACCCAGTCTGCACAGAATAATACCTGGCACAAATCAGCCCACTCAACTTCAGACGCCTGCTGGAGATGGCCTAAATTAGAAACACATTCACCCTTGGCTCTCTAGCCAGTGCTGAGAGGAGGAATATCCAAATTCTACCCTTTCAGGTTTATTTAGGGCCAGATCTTTCCATGGTAGCACATCTTGGTATCTCTGCACTTAAAAACACTCTTTGGCATTTTTACCTTCCTGGGTTTATGCTTCCCCGAGCTGAGAAGGGATCCACACGGTCCTGCTGCGATGACTTCTGACCTTCTGAAACTGCTTTTTAGAGGGCTGAGTAACAAGGATCATTGCATTTAAAACATCACCTCTACCCCAGTCAGACTATAGAGTTCACATCTGATTTTAAAAGGCAGCTTGAAAATAGTGGTTGCATTTTATCGCTTGATCTCTTTTAGATACAACCTTTATTTTATAAGTACATTAAGAAGTATATTAAAAAAGAAAGTGCATTTATAAATTACTGGCTGACATCTGCACATAGGCATTGGATCTAAACTCACAGCCCACCAGTAACTGCAAGCTCCAAACGCCTCCTTCCATTCCCCAGAAAAAACGGTCTGACAGGAGACCTTTTAAAAATTGGCTCCTAACCAGCACACAGGTGTTTAGTTACTGGACTGCCACAAAGGTGTGAGAAAAAGCAAGCCACACCAGTGCAAACTGGCTACGACTTATTTTCTTTCCTGGTAATTGTACCTGCAGAAAGCAGGTTCCCTCATTAACCTTAGGAATACCGCTGAACCATCCAGCGCGCTCCCTCCTGCCCACACGCCGGAGAGTCTATTCCTGAAGTCTGAGGGCAAGAAAACTGGCCCAGGTCCAACGCCCAGCACGCACCAGGGACGGGGACAGATCCTCATGTACTAAAAAAGATGCTTAATTATAAGGAAGCCTGCAATTTGACCATGGCGGGGTGGTAAAAACAGACCACGGACTGCACTCAATTCCCACTTAATTCCCATGGAGGTGATTTGGGTTCTCAGAGCCTCAGGGTCAGCGTGTGGCTTTATCTCCTAGGGAGCGACTTGCACCGTCACCAAGTGAATGCCAGTTTAAGCCTAGGTCTGTGCCTAGGCAGCTGTAAGCAGCAGCTTTGAGGGCAAAATTGTCACCTACCCAGCCTGTTTGCTTGCTGGGCACAAGCTCTGCTTACACGCAGCAGCGAGGGAGAATGCAGGTTCGTTCTGTGCTCTAGAAAGCAACCAGGGGAACTCACCTACGCAGCGAACGGGCCCCAGTGCTCCGTGTCATCTGCTTGCCTCCTGGTGTAACCAACAAGCAGACCCAAGGTCCTTCCCGAAAGGTCCTTGACATTGCCTACAAACACCTCTTGCCCTGATCCTACCACTGCAGGGGAGATACACCTCTCCCCTTGCTTCTTTCCAATTCAGTGATTAGCTGCTTCATGAAAAGGCAGGCTCTAGGCAGGATTACTGATAGAAATCCCAGGGCTCAGTGGTAATTTCAAACAATTTAAATTTCTTTGCTTTTTCATAGCATGGAACTCCACCTTT
Organism: Dromaius novaehollandiae; assembly: GCF_036370855.1. NCBI lineage: Eukaryota > Metazoa > Chordata > Aves > Casuariiformes > Dromaiidae > Dromaius > Dromaius novaehollandiae. The sequence continues at coordinate 14,822,128 of NC_088115.1, read as the reverse complement.
ATTTTTAGCAAATGTAGGTTACAGATTGTAACATTTGGTATCACTTCCAGGTCCAATCAACTGTACGACAGCAAACTGACCTCCTGGGCTATCCTCCCCAAAGCCAATGCTCATTTCTGATAAAGTAGCACTCTTAGCAGCAGGCTCTTGGGCAGCGTATAATAGCAACCAGGACTAGCACTGCTTTACATACATGTCATTTGGCTTTGTCCTCCTTGCACAACCCTGACACTGCAGCCTTTTATTCAGACTGGAGACTTGGAGGAGTTAAGTGGCCTCGCACACATCAGAACCCGAACTCTCTCCTGGGACCCAGTCTTGGTACTGGGACAGCATGGTGGACCTTGCCTGGAGACCACCAGAAATAGCACGGCGGTAGATGGAAATCTTTTCTTCGGCTGCTTTCCGTATCTGCCGCATTTAGGTGTTACCTTCAGGCAATACCTAACCTTCAGCTTGGACATTTTTTACCCTGTAATTATCTCCTCTTCGCTTCACGCATTGTTGTTTCCTGGTCCCGTTTGGGGAGAAGTGCATGCGCTGGGCGGGCACGGGAAGCTCTCCACACCCTTCCCAAATCTGCTGAACCTTGCAGGGCATTAGGGTAGCACCAGTGACTGGCACCCTCGGCATGATCCTGGAGAACCGCTCAACCTGTTTGGGGGGCCCTGTGCACAAGGAAGAGCATTGTATGCAGGGTAAGCCACGTTACTTAATCAGTGCCGTCTCTCAGCTCCTTATGCTCACAACAGGGCTAATCGTGGCACTTCCTTTACAGTTCAGCTCTTTCCAAAGCCTCTTATATTATCTTTGTGGCCCCGATCAAATTTCTGGGTAGAGCTGGTGGCACACTGAACAGCGTGTGCATGTGTGAATGCCAGTGACAGCTGCCAGTAGACAATATTCATGTTTTGTCCAACCCACTATTCAAAAAGAAGAAAAAGTTTATGTTTGGAGGCAGTAGTCACTCAGGGGTGTTGTGAGGGTCAAATTAGCTATTACACTGTCCTCTGTGAGGGCAACCAGTAATGACGAGAGTCAAGCATCAGAGTGCAGGTGAAGAACATTAGTGCTCTTACATCTCTGGAGACATCCTGCAAAATGATTAAGGGTTCGGATGTGCAAAGAATAGAAAGCAAGAACTGCTACCAGAGTTCCTCCAAGCCACTGGGAAGCTGGTTCTACAACCAATGGTCTCAGGGTTTGTTTCTTTTTAAAGCTTGAAGAGTTGAGGGAAAGAAATTAGGGTTGGGGCTGTAGGAAGTCAGAGATCCACTTCTAAAGACGCTAAGGATCTCTTAAAAGATTTTCCCGGTGCCAGCCCGGTTTCAAACAGTTTGGGTTTCCTGCTGTGGCTGTGGCAAGCCTAGTGGTCTGGGTGGCTGGAAATCAGCAGGCGCTTGGATGGCAAACGCAGTCTGCAAAGCGAGGACGATGCGTACCGGGAGGGACTGGCAAACACCTTCAGCTCTGTAGCGAGCAAACATGCACAAGGGCTGCGTTTCAGGACCTGACTCTCATTAGCAGTAGTTCCCTGGTTCCAGGTCCTTTACAGGATGGAGGGTTTTAAGAACACATTTTACCATCCATTTAATGTAACAATATTAAGCTAGATTTGGCAAGGCCACTTCAGACATAAAACTTTAAAATGAGCTTTTTCAGAGCATAAAATCACAATTGGTCCTGCTAGTAAAAGGATAAAATAAATGTCTATTCACTCTAATTGCTGTCAAACTTGTGATTTTTTTGTTTTGTTTTCTTTTATATGTAGTAAAGCCAACTTGGTTTTATTGTATAGGGTGCAAACGCTTACCGTATAATATTATAAATCCTGCAGAGAATTAAGCATCTGCACATTTTTCCTGGCTGTTTCTTACTTTAACTCGAAACGTCTGTTAGCACTGGCACAAAAGAAAATTATGTGGGCGAGCCTGATCCCACCTCTTTTCCAATTCAACTCTTTCCGAAACCTTTGCTCGTGTATTGGCAGCGGGGACTTAATACTCTGAATGCAGCTGATGACATACTTAGGAGCATGTGAGAGTGTCAAGAAGGGATTCTGATACAGAACATTCATGTTTCTTATCCACCTCATTATCCCAAAAGGAGAAAAATAAAAGTTGGAAGGAATCAGACTCCTACGAGTTCAAGATGGAAAATAATAATTATTAGATCAACCACTCCTGCCTCGGAGCCAACGCAGGAACTGTCAGACCCGCAGTCCACGAGCTGACATCTCCGACCTTTTCTAAACTCTGCCTTGGTTAAGGAGTCCTCAGATCTCCCTGCGGCTCCAGCGGCAGCATAATCCTACCTCACTGCAGCTCCCGAAACAGCTCCTGCTCTGGCTTCACTTGGTTCCTACAAACACCTATCAGCAGCTGGAGGGCCTTATGATGCATTTGCCCAAGCTAAGTGCACTGGCGAATGCCGTGTTAAAGAACGTGGGCAGGAATTTTGCCCGTTTCAGCTGTTTTTGTAAATAGGTATGCCTATTAAAAGAATTACTCTGGCAGGCTTCGGATAACTTCAGCTAAAAAGCCACTGACTGAAGAGGTGCAAGACAGCCTGCCATACACATCCAGCAAATGCCACATCCAAGCCCTGGAGCACAAAACACATGTAAGCTTCTCAGCTATTACTGAATTTTTTTCCTTGAAGGCTTCTCTAACCTTAACTGAGATGGTCAAGCTGTCCAAGAGAGTTGTCCAAGAATGACCACACCAGAGATGGTCACAGTAAAATGGAACGTGAGAAGTTTGGGGGTGATTTTTTGAAAAACAAGCGAAGAATTTTGCAATATGGTCTTGTCTGTGTCAGGGCTGAGTGGGCGGGAGAAGCAAGTTCAGGCAGCGTGTGACAGACCCTGGGCTGCTTCTACGCTTCCTTTGCCTTCCACCACTGTTTCTCTTGTCTTTTAATTGCCTCAAGTCAGACACAACTATTCCTCCTTACTTTGCTTTTATGGCAAACAGCAAGAAATGTTTGCTCATTTGCAAATCCAGCAGATTCGCTGCTAACAGCATGAAATTGCATTTTCTCAGGTTTCTCTGGAACTTGCAGCCATCGTTAGCACTTGGGCACAGCAGCCCAAGACACAAGACACAAAAAAAGATATTTTCCCATCATTACCAGTGATTCCGAGGAGACCTAGTCATGCCACGCATGCCCTTTTAGCAAGTACTGCACAAATGCAAGCCAAAAAGTACTCTCGCTTCCAAAACAATTTCATCATTTCCCTTATTTACTTTATTATCACTTCAATCTGCAAAGGCAGGCTCACTGAAACTGAGGTGCTCTTCCACAAAAATGTTCATTCTCTACCTTATGTTTTTTAATTAGTTTCTTCCAATTTTGTAAAAGGAATACTTTTTTCTTTCCAAATTTTGTGTCTCTCCAACCTTTTACTCTTATTTAATCTTTGCCAGTTTGAAAACAGCAAAAAATGAGATGTTGGAGAATTCCTTTTAAAGTTATAAAGAAATTTACCATTTCATTTCTTTCTGTTCTCCCTAATGGGTGGATTTTCCATCACAAACTATATGTATTTGCAGAAGTTTCAATCTCTCAGCCAGCTCTAGCAAAGACGAGTGCTATGTAGTATATTATTCTTCCACTAGATGTCCCCAAGTAAAATATTATTTATATTGGTTAGGGTTGAAGGACTTGCCTGGAACGCAGCTTTTTTCTCCCCCGCTGGAAGGGTGCCGATAAGATAAGGTTGTGTGTCACTGCCACCGCCGCCCCAACGCACCGCGTTCTGCAGCCCCGCGAGAAGCCCGGGGTGCCCCGTCGCCACGCGGACCTCCGGGACCGGGCAGGAGCCAGACCTGCCCGATCTTGTCTAAGAAGCTCTTTCTGCTTGCCCTTGGCACGGGGACAGCCCCAGGAGCAGAACCAGACCTCCGCAGCCTGCCGTCGCCCCAGCCGAGAATCCCTCTGCGACAGCAACAACGCAAGGTCACGGGAAGGAAGGAAGAAAAGGCAGAAAGTTTGCTTTGCAGAAGCAGAGCACTGGGAGCCACGGAGTGGGCACTCACGGAAATGCGACCTGCTCTCGCCCAGAGACACCCAAGACCCTCCGAAGCCACAGGGTCCACCAGCATGTGAAACCAATAAAGCGTATCACATGCAGATAGCTTGAGAATGACACTCAGCATAACGTGTGTTTTTTGGGATGCTCTGCAGTATTCCCACACTCCCCCCTTTCCAAGAACAGAATGAAAGCCAAAGCTGCTTCACTGTCCCTTCTTTGTCACTAAGCACGCAGCAATAAAGACATAAAAGCAAGCGCCTTTTGAGTGTAAATAAGTTTCCCACCCACACTTCAGCTGAAACAGGTCTGTTCCCACATGCACCGCAACACAAAGCGGAATGTGTTCTCTTTGGGCACCTTTATGGCATCATCCGGATGGGACTGTTGGTGGCTTTTTAAGCCACAGGCTTTGTAAAAGAGAAGGGGAGTAGATCTAGTCTATAAAAACCACACAAGACATACTACCATAGAAGTAAAGGCAGTACGAGGATACTGTGCACATTTCTTGCTGGACAATGAAACTGCAAAACAACCGAATAATTGCACAGTGTTTATCGCGATTAATTATAGTTCCTCCTTTTACGGGAAATCTTATCACAATGGACCGCTCCAACACGAGCAACAGCAGCTCACATCAGGACTGGTTGGTTCTTCCAGATGAGAAGTGCTAGAAACATCAATGATAGGGTTGGAAATGATTCAGCCCGTGGCATACTGTTACAGGGGAAGGATTTTGTTTTTGTAAGAAAGGAAAATAAGAGACACACAAGAGCTGTGTTACTACTTTCCGCTGCTGCTCACGGTCTAAACGAGGTGGGTTCTGACACAGTCGTTGTCCTGAATGAGTCTCCTGAGCTACAGCCCTCTTATAACCTTCTGCGCATTTGGATGTTGTCCAAGCAACAGGGACATGAATTTCACCTGCCAAGACTGACCTCTCTTGAAGGAGGCAGCGCAGGCAGCAGCATCTGCAAATCCGCGCTGGCGGTCAGGCCACGCGCCCCGGCTGCAAGATGGGAAACGCACTGCCTACTCCTGCGCTAACTGTAACTCATTACTTTATTTCTCAGAAGAGTCTGGAGGAGTGAAAAGTAACACTGTAAGATACATATACAGTACAAAACGGATGTGCTGAGTCCTACCCCCAGCCGCATACTGTATAATTACAGCTGCTGGTTCTGGTTTACTTTCTTTTGTTCTAGTGCGGTGGTCTGTTCCCAGCCTGCCACAACCAGAAAAAGCACCTCACTTGTTTCTTCTTGCAAAGCCTTCTGCTGTCCTTTAGGAGGGGGAAGGCTTTAATCAGACACTGTAAATGTCTGGAGGCAAACTCAGCAATGCAGACAAAGCAAAACCCCCCAAAACTAAACCCCAAAATACCTCCATACCACTCCAGGTGCAGAACATAACACATGATGGGAAACATGTTAAACTGTGTTCCTTTCTGAGCTGAAATTAAAGGAACTGGATTAATGATTATATAGGTAGACACACATGAAAACAGACTGACTACAGATAGGGAAACAGGTGAGTACAAACAGGGTAGGAGATAAGGGGACAGGTGGCTTAATTAACTTGGTTTTTTTTATAATACAAAAGGTTTGTGTGAAGTAAGACGAAATGGAAACACAGCGACTGTTTCTTATTTTAACTCTACATGATCACAAAACCACCGTGTGTGCTGTCACTGCCAGTTTTATGACCTTTGAGGAGAAGATGCTCAAAGAGAATGGCACTGAGCACCTAGAAGTGACTTCGACAGACCAGAAACTACTGCCAGAACTCGTCTCGCCCAGCTTTAGCCTTCTGAAAGTGCATTGCCCAATCCAAACCTCATTTCCAACTCCTTCTCTAGTCACTGTGGAGAGACAGGCACTTGCAAAGAGTTTGTCCTAAAACTGATATCTAAGGAAAGCAAGAGGAATCACCAGCTCTTGGTGGTTGCCTGCTTCTCTCTCATCTGACTATAGGAGCAGCGCAGGTGGCTAGCTCAGATCAGACACCTACGTGGTTAAAGTCAGCAGCAAGTCCAGGCCTCCATTCCTCTAGAAAACAAGCAAATAAGTCAGAACCAACACTGAACAGGACTTCAGTCACTCTCTGGCACATTTCCCTTCTAGGGAGAAAATCTCTCCCTGCAACACTATTTTTAAAGTTCAGTGACTTATTTTGCTGGTTGGTAGCAGGATGCTGTTTCCTTTTGGGAAGACTTGTAGAGGATTGGCAATTCTCTCTTTTCCTTTTTTTTTTTTTTTTTTTTTTTTCCCCCTGGAAGAAAGTAAATCAACAGAAGACCATGGAAGCCCAGGCTGCAAAGGAAGGTCCAGTCTGGTCTATAGAGAAAAAAGACGGTGACAGTAGCAAGGCAAATCCTGCAAAAGCAGGTTTATATTATATTCATAGGGCAATAGGGAAAAAATATTGCTTAGCTTTTAAAACTGTTCTCTGTGTCTGCAGCCAACAATCTCTGACTCTACATTATTTGTGCAGTAAAAGTCAGTAAAAGATGGAAACAGACAAAATATGGGATGAGAGGGCAGTGGCTGGAAGATGATTGCTGTGGTGTTGCTTTAGTATAAGATGATATAGTAACCTGCAGAAATACCAGTGCATTTAGACAGTCTGATGTAGCTTGCCAGGATCTCCGTAAGTGGAAGAAAAAATGGACAATATGTTTTAGGTATTTCTCTGGGCTCAATTTCATTAGCTTTGAATGCAAGAAATCCTGGGCATCCTCTTCCATCTATCAACACAAATCTTTAGCCAAATAATATTCAGGCATGAACATTTAGAAGCCCCTCAAGAATGAGTTAGGTTACAGGCCAGCCAGTTCCTCTGTCTCCATGTATCTGCCTTTGCTTGTCTCAAAATTTGATGGATCAACAGCATCAAGGAGCAGTCGATCAGCACTGGGGATTCCCAGTCTCGGTAAATCCCTGGGTGCAGACAGCGACAGTTGCATACCGCTCTCCGACCGAAGGAAGAGAATTGCTTGAGACATGTACGGAACGAAATGACAGGGAGACAGAGATGAGGGGAGAGAAGAAGAAAGCTAGTGTTTCTTTAATAAGGAAAAGTTTTATAAAACTATCATAAATTGTATTACAGAGAACTTGGTAAGAGCATACGGTTTTATCTGCGGTGGTAGAACAACTTCAATACTTGGAAATCGTTTCCTTTCCTAGATTCATCACAGGCTTACTCCGGTAGTCTTTCAAAAATGAGGATTATGATATACCTCTCCCATGGGAAACTGTAAGGCTCACTTACTCCAAGTTTGTAATACTGTGCTTTGAGATTATCATATGGAAGATAGCTTAAATGGCAATACATTTCCATGGGGAAACAGATATCCAATATATTTGCAAAGAATCAGTGCAAGATTCCAAAGGACAACCGAAAAAAAACCTAAGCCAACACTGCAAACCATATTAAAGATTACAACTTTGTTTCCAACTATACAAGAAACCTCTGGTTGACTTAACCTACAAAAGATAATAATGTGCAATTAACATGTAACAAATGACAGGTCTTATTATTGCTGGAACCAAAAGCACTTCAAGGACAACTTTCCATTCTTGGCTCAGCCTGACCTAAGTGAATAGGGTTTTTTATTATTATTTTTTGATTCCCAGAATCAGGTTTTAAGAGCCCAGGGTGCAAGAAGGCACTATGGGATACAGCAAGAAATTATTTTAACTAGACTTCTTCCTGAAAGGCAGTTATTATGGAACTTGAAGAGATGTGTCTCTGATAAACAACACCCACCTTCCCCAGCCTGCAGCCTGTTTGAAGTGGCATGTGGCCAGAAATACGCTTTGTCAACAGGTTTAATTTGGGGTTTTTTTCATTCAGGGTTTGGTTTGCTTTAGAGAGAGGCTGCAGTTCCCCCACTAGGAATCCAACAGGCTTTCCCAATTTTTCAGTGCAGATAAGATACCCAAAAAGGTTCAGAGCACTGCAGGACAGCGTACACAAGCAAAGGGAAAACCTAAGCTGGGCTGAGATCCAACTGCATCCTCAAATGTCACATCAAAGTATTTTGTTATTCTTTATTTACAGATCACATCCTTACAAAACCTATCCATCCTCTGAAAGCTTAAGTCCAGATGTTGGTGCTTTCAGGGCAGATCAAGCAATCCATGCCTAATAAGTAACACTTCCTAGCACTTTATGTGGAAAACTGTTAATGGATGTCATCAGGTGTGTCTTTGATCCAAGGACCAGTTCAGTAGCCATGCCAAGCACTCCATCAGGCTCAATGGAAGAGCAATTAGGCCTGAGCTTGTGGAACAGCAATTAGGCCTGAGCTTGTAGCAAAAACAGCTATAACCAGTGGTGGGGCCACTCAGAGCACACACAGATAAGAATTAAATCTATGAGAAACTCTTCAGCCCTCCTTGAATTCAAGAAACAGAGCAAGTAATCAGTAGCAGCTTCGCATCACAATTTCAGCACTTCCTCTCCAAGCCTTTAAAATCAATGTACAAACAGCAAACAAGCTTCCTGATATCCCTGTGAGAGTTGTATTGTCATCTATCCATTTTGCAGATGAGCCAATTAAAACATAAAACTGGCAAAGCAGAAAAATATTTCAAAGCACGCATTAATTTTAAGAGCTGAGGATTTCCTACTTTTTCCTCCTGATTTCCAGCGGAAGAGGAAAATCAGTGGCTTCCCAAGGTGGCACCCAAAATGTAAAGCAACCTCAGTTAGTGGAAATGGTTGAAAAGCTTAGCTTCTGTGGCTTGACCCAACCTTAAGAGAGAACCCCAACTATAAAACTCACCTAAAATTTCCAGCTCTCAATTCCTTTCATGACCCAGCTCCAGCCCTCAAAAATCCTATTGCCTGGAAGAAGAGCTCAGTGCCCATCCTGCTTGTCTATTCATTTGATTATATTTTCCTTCTTTTTCCTTTTTGGTTAAAAAAAAATGGTTCAGGACATTAAAATATTTTCAGTAACTAAAGCAAGCTGCTGTTAGGCTGCATGTGCTGCAGAGCACTAGATTTCATCCACAACTACTGTAATAATTCTTACAGCAACCATTATGATACTTCCAGATGTTGGTACATGCACTATGCTTTCCAAGTACAACTCAAATCCCACATGTATCCCAAAACCACATGGAAGGGAAAAGTTAGATCTGGGGGTGGACAGCGTGTGTAATTTCCTTAGCTCTTTGCAGATGCATTTTCCCTATTCCCTTCTCTCTCTTGCCACTGATTAGCTTAATGACTGCACACAGGTATGAACAATTTGCTACAAGAAAGGTAGCATGTCATAACAAGCAAGACTGAGACAACGACCTTGTTTTGCATGCTAGCACCCACAGATTTGTTCCAGATATTTGTGACACTTCATAATGAATGATACCCTACAAATCAAAAATAGACCCATTATAGCTATTTTGATGCAGTTGAAATAATTCCTGGAGTTTCCAAAATGACTATAATATTTTTTTTCCTTTGCTTTTTCAGAAGATGCAAAACCCAAGGTGAGGATTCTAACCAAACAAACCAGCTACAGACTTTGCACATATTCCACTTAGCTTGCCTTTGGCTTATTTGGATAGTGGATTTTCCCTTGTTCCTCCTTTGTATTTTGACCACAAAAAATATATAGTACAGAAATATGGAAGTCTGCAAACTGAAAGCAATGTTGCCAGACCTTTCAAGGATAAACAAGCCCAGCTGCTCTGGAATTTCCATATTAAAAACAGACTGTGCTGTCATCTATGGGTCCAGATTAGGCAGAGTGTTGGGGAAATACTATTTATTTACCCCTGTATAGTCTACCCGCTTCTAGTGCCCTCGCAAAATAGGATAACTCTTCTGTGGACTGACTTTACAGTTCACAGGCCAGGCAACAGCATCTCATGCAGTTTTTGGTTAGAAGCACAACCACTGCCAGAGAAAGAGGACCTCTTAATCAGTCTTTGGACGACTGACTTTAGATATTACACTGTCATGTATTACCACATTGCTCTCAATCTGATCTTAGAACTTTTGTTGGCTTAGGGATGACGTTTTCATGCTGTCCCTCTTCGAACTGCCAGACATCTTGATCAGACTGAAGCAAACCTGAGTTTTAGTCATCTGTCCCCGTAAGAACCCTGATTTTTCATCACATCACCTGGTACTGCAAGCCCAACATACTCTGTCTGAACTGGTCCCAGTCACTCAGCAGGGGCCTGGGCAGCTGCCAGGTACTCCAGCCAGTCGAGACTGCTAAGGGGACGGCTCTTCTGGAGCCTGGGCTGCATTTAAAGGTGAAAATATTACACGAGATAAATAGCGGGTTTTAGAGGAAGGCCCTCTGCGGTGCTGCTGGCTTCGGTGCATGCCACCGGGCAGCGTCCTGACCCTTTTGAGCAAATCCCCTAGTCCTTGCATGAGTCATCCTTACTCCACCGTACACACCACGGAAAGATGAGCCCTCAGGGCTTCCAAAGCAGGAACAAGGTTTGGTTCTCCGGCTTGTCAAGTGCTCCGCTCTGGTGCCCCGCCTGACAGCACAGTGCACTTTTACTTGGCCACCTACTGAGAGGCAGCGTGTTCTGAAGGTGAATCTTTTTCTGAGCCGTTCACAGCACTGACATCAATTGCTGGGGTTAAGTACTGTCTTCCCTAGGAAATATTTTCTCTCGACTTTCATTATATGTCACTGAGCAAAAAGCAGCAGGTCTGAACAGGAGAGTGAATAAAAAAGAGCCCCATTTGCTACCTTGCGGCATCATATACTGATCAGAGGAGTAGATAACGCCTGTCCTCCAAGTTATACAATCATTTCAGAAGTGGAAGTGAAGACCACAGGATCAGTGTTGTTCTTTATGAATGATTTATCACGAGAAATGCTCATTTCTCCTCTTGCTAACTGGAGTGTAAATATAGAATAAACAGAAACAGAGTAGGGAGGAGTGAGAAAAGAACGTATCATGAGTTAGGAAGAGTAATAACAATACATTGCCAAACATCAGTATGCTAAGTGCTGCGCCTAGAAGTGTGCTCAATCATGTGCAGATTCTGGAAAGAATCGTACCAGGCCCAAGCATGAGGCTGGAAGGATGGGAGAAGGCAGGACAAGCCCTGGGCAGAAGACCGCAGGCGTACACCAACCATGGCGTGCTCTGTTGTCACCTTACCTCTACTTCCCAGCCTCTAAGCCAAGGTAGGGATTTCTCAGCCTCTGCACCTCTCACTGGCCTGGGGAACGAACGTGCCCCCGTGCCGTCCCCAGCAAGCTCCCTCCCCATGGCAAGGCTGGATGATAACTCGGTAACGTTTGCTGGTCTGGGGCTGCACCACCAGCTCCCTGTGCACAAGAAGCTGTCCTGGCTAGAAAACGTTTTAATTGAACTGTCTGCACTGACGAGGCTGCAGCGTTACCAGTACAGCAGTGCTGGTCAGTGTGGGAGGGCTGGGGGAAACCGTAACCCACGCCAGTGACGTTTTTAAATGCAGATCGTGACTTACCTCACAGTAGTGTGGTGAGGCCTAGTGCTTATAAAATGCTTAGGATAAAGCGCTAATAGGTGTTTTCTCCCCTTGGCAAGCACGTTCTTTGGCTCTCATGCAAGAGAGCAGGGGATAGTTTTTCATCCTGGACTTAGGCTGGTGGTAGCTGACTGGGAATAGAGGCAGAAACAGTTTGCTCTTTCCAAGCAGGGGAAAAAGAGTCACCCACCCAAAGACCTCAGGGTTGCACTGACAGGAAAGCGTTCCAACAGAATAGCAGAAGTTGTACTGGAAATTTCAGGCAATGGCAGTAGGTAATACTGCAATATTGCTTTTAAGTTTGTTAGTTTTAGTTCTCCTTGCTTGGCAATTCTACCTCATTACCCGCTAGCACTCATTACCTTGCAGATATGGCACATGTTTCACCAGCAGATTTCAAAGCACGCTATGAAGGTGATCAGTCAAGACATCCATGCTCTGGAGGTAATGGCTTTCTCTGAAGCACAGGGAAAAGCAGCAGTCTGTTCAAGGCCACCCCCCCCCCCCCCCCCAGAAGGCCTCTAGCCAAGGCAGGAATACAGCAAACACCCCCCCAATGTTCTAAAACGTACCATAATTCACCTTAAAACACCTTAAAATCAAGTGTTACACCTGGGGTGAGATGTGGGTATCTGTAAGGATTCAGAAATGACAAATGTGTGTCCTAGAGCTGAAATACATGAGGATAAAGTAGGGCTCTGACCGCAGGGCTGGCTCAGCTGCGACACCGGCATTCCTGCCAGAAGACGACGCTCTTCTTCTCTGACCCCAGCAGTATCTGGAAAAGTCTGTCTGGGCAGTTGTGTGAATACGTGCAAACACAGCATGGAGGAGGGCACAAGAGAAAGTGTTAAGTAAGGGTTAAAATTCAGCTTGTTCCATGGTCGTAAGAGCTCTGCGGTTCTGGCTTTGTCCTCCTCTGGCCTGATGCCATCTGTACATCTTAGAGCTTGCAGGTAAGTCTCAAGAGGCAAATGAAATGGGAGGTAGAAGACCAAAATGGCTAGTCACCATCTGCATTTACCACTAGGGATGCAGGGGTGGACACGACCGCATGCACGTGGGCAGCGGTGGACGAACAGTGGAGAGCAGCTTTTCAGCAGAATCAGAATTGGACCAACTCAAGTCCATTCTGAAGTAATACTGTGTTTGCTCTTCATGAATGAACCTCCCTGAACAAACCTTTGTTTTAGAGCTTGGCGCTGCTTTTTATTCTCTGCCAGCTGACTTCTCACATTCTGATTCAACAAAGCACCAAAGCTTGAACAATTATTTATGGCGAAACTCCTTTGTGCTAAGCTGTCCTTTGCTGGATCTGGTTCCCAGAATCTATGCAGGGAAAGACACGGCCTTACAGTGCCAGGAAAATTCTCAGGAACACAGTCAAATCAGATATAGACCTGGGATTCACTTTTGTATCTCACAATGACCGGTATTTTTTCTTTGAGCTGCTGAAAAACTTGGGCAGATGAAGGGGAAGGAAATCATGTAAACACAGCCAAGCCATAGACGGGCAGAGCCTAGAATGTGTTTAAGCATTTTATATAGGACTGAGGCATCCTATGCAACAGGGAGAAACAGCAAGGGTTAGACTCCAAAGGAGACGTTTCTAGTTCAGAAGAACCACGTTTCATTGACACGAATGATAATGATTGAGCATAACAGGGATTTCTTGCTTTAGGCTATGCATGAAACGGAACCTAGAACTGAACAGAGCTCCCATTTTGCATAACAAATGCCACCACTTTTGCTTTATGGAATCAAATTCCAACCCAAGATCATTTTTCTCCCACTTTACTTTTCGTCTTGTGAATGGTCAACGAAGTGCCTTTTGTTGTCCGGAATTGGTAGCAAGCATTAAAAAGAAAATCCGGGGGAAAAACCATCAGAGCACTCTGATGCGTACATGGTGTGTGCAGCACCAAGCGCGGTGGGGGTGACATCTCCCTCGGATCTGCCAGATTCCCCCGACAAAGCAAAGGAAGTGGGCAGAACAAAAGGACCTGATATTTTTCTCTAAGACGTCTGCCTAACGTCTCATGCATGAGGAAAAATATTTCACAAGAGACAGTCAAATCCATCTCCTGTTGCGATTGTCAATTTTCTGGATGACTGGAAGTCTGTAACCTGTACCTGAACCTTTCTGGTTGCTCAGACTGTGGGAATTATTTTGGTGGAAGGCAAGACAAAACAAGTCCCTGCTGACTGCAGCAGAAACACTGACAGCCAAATGTAATTCAGGAAAACCCACAAGCTTACTCAGGCACCATAGCCTGCGGATATCAGGGTCGGATCCTGTGGGGTGCTGAGGACTTCCTACCAGATCCTTCCACCCAGGTAACAAAGCGGTGGAGAAGAACAGCAAATGTCCCGGGTCACAGCTTGGTGCTCCGCTGCCTGCCGCCTCCGTTCCGGCTAATCCTGTAACTGATTCACATATTCTAACTCTTCATTAACAAAGTTCCCAGGGCTTCGAAGCAGCAAATGAAAGACAATGAGAAGGAAATGCTTTGGAGGAGCACACACAGTTACAACAACAGTGAAGGTAAACATCAGATGTTTTCTTCAGTAATTCATTGTTTACATACTAAAAATTCTTAAGTTCTTCTATGAAGGTCAAAGCTATGTTTTGGATATCGCATTCTTCCTGTTTGGTTTGTTCTAACTTGTGCCTGATAATTAACTGCAGAACACCATAAAACTACCCCTCTTGGAAATTATACATTTACACTTGTCAAAAATGTCATCCGTTAATTACTCATGGTGAGGATTTGCATAATTTCACTTTGATGATGTGTTTCATTCTGGCCCTAGATAAGTTGCCTACTCTTGCCCCAGGGTCACAGACAAGCGTCCAGGGAAAGGAAAGCATAAGTACGTAGACACCAGCGACATTTGCAGCAGAGGATTCAAAGAAACATCATGAAACAGTGAAAGTAAGGAATCATTGGATAAAGATGCTTCTTCACTGATGGTGTCCAGAAGCAAAATCAATCATGAAATATACTTTATTTCATGATTTAAAGTACAGTGTGCTATACTTTCAAAATACCCTCGCATTGCTGGTCAGCTCATTTCATCTTGGGCACAATGTTCCCACTCTCCCAGTTTAACACTCACAGGTGGAAGATGGCTCTCTGTAAAGGGCCATCTCTGCACGGCGCTCACTAGCAGAGTGGTAACTCAGTTTGTAAGTTTTGAATCTTGCACATGCTTAATGAATCTAGATGTGCTTATACAAACACTGCAAGCGCTCCTGTGCGTTCCTGTCCGCCCTGGGGCCCGAGAGCTCCAGCAGCAACGCTGTCTGGGGAGCAGAGCACATCCAAGCCCTGGCCCCAGCTGCAGGTTTGCATTTGGACTCATTCTTCATTCAGAACTTTTAGTAGGCATCAGTCACCTCTTTCTCACATTTATCACTGCTCTCCATTTCCAGCCTAAGCAAAATCACAGCATTACAGGAGCTTCCCTGCTTTTCACCCCCTTGCTCTCAGGCCCCCCAGCAAAGGCTGCACCAGCTCCGCCAGCTGCTCTGTGCCTGCTCCTCAGTGCAGACCCCTCTGCCACATACCGGGAGGCTTCCCATTCCTCTTCTCCCTGCCCTCATGGTGCTTCTGACAACCATCTTTTCATTAAGGAAAAAAAGGTTGACAATTAAAATAAACTGGGTTTGTCTGGGCCGCTATAACACACAGAATACACTAAACTGTATAGTAGCAGTATTAAGAGTCCCCTGTCAACTGCAGATAGCATTCATGGAACAATTGATTTTGATTTAACACCACTGTTACTCTCTGAAAAATATTTAAAATCTCCAAATCTTCTACAAGTCTTAGAAATTAGCACTGTTTAAACACTGAGCAGAAGAGAATATGCCTCTCCAGACGAAAACTGTAAATCCTTTAAGAAGTCAGAATACATTTATTAGAGAAAAAAAGAAAAGTTATGGATGTCAGGCAAAAATGCCTGAGAGACCTATTTCATTTGATCCATGGAGGTCAATGTTTATATTTTTTGCTATTTATGTGTGAAATATTATATGAATGCAGGGTATTATTTGACAATTTACGGCTGCATTTTCCCAGATTTTCTCTAAAAGGAGGTGGAAGAACACATATTCCAAAGGCCTGGGTCTAAACACAGGAAAATGGGACTGAAATCAATTGAAATCCCTGTTGCTTTGTGACCAGGTTTCCTCCTGAGAGGTGCTGATCATTTTTGTGGGTGAGAACAAAACAAGCGAGGCAGCGAGGAAGCAAGCATACCGCAGACGTCGTGGCTGCAGAGGCATGGAGGGAAGATGCTTCCTCTGTTTCAAAACACTTTTTGTGATAGTCCAAAACTTGCCACTAGTTGGACTGGGTGGCATATTGGACACCAGCTCTGTGTTTAATATACTGTAATCTGTTCACTACCCTCTTTATTTGCACTAGCGATGCAGCTGTGGGAAGCAGAAATGCCAAAGATCTCAACAAAACTTTGAAAGAGCATGACATTTGGGCAAGGACGGACATCAAAAGTAATTAAATGGAAAAGCAGCTTGCTTTTACTTTAAAAAAAAAGAAAAAAACCCTCTGAATTCATGTTCATTGTGGAACCAGGTAAAATAATCTTAAAAGCGTAGGGCTATGTATCCAAACGCTGGTCAGTAATCATCCTTCTACACCAATTTTATCAGCATTCGACTGCAATGTCAGTCAATTCAGCGGTTATGGCTGGATGGTAGTGTCAAGACTGAGTGTTTGGGGAACCGTCTCCTTGGGACACGGCCTTCGGTGCCGTACAGTGCCCGAGGAAATGGTGTCTTTCTGAAGTACTTGAGAACATGTTTCCTTCTGCTTACACATCCTCAAGAGGAGTGGGGGAGATTGGGGAAAATATTGACCTGATGGTACAGAAAGAAAACTATTCACCTTCTTTGTATAACCTGGCACTTTTCTTCTGAACATAGTGCAGCCCAAGCACGAAGAAGTCAAAGAGAACGTGGTGGGGTGCAGTGTAGAGTGGGGAGATGGAAAATTTCTGGAGTTGGAAATCTGGGAGATAGAAATAGATGAAGCTATTTTTTAAAAGTTTTTGAGAAATAAAACAGCATTTAAAATCACTATTTTAATACTTCTAAACCTGACTAAAAATAATTATTACATATAACAATTTGCAAACCTTTTAATTAACAAAACTACAAAAAAGGAGGAGAAAAAAAGCAAAATATCAAGCAAACTTGCAGCAGGTTTTCCCTAAGCATGGGTGGAGTGGAAAAAGTGAGCCAAGATAATTACCCATACTTAGTCATAAGAAGCAGGAAACACAGTAAAAGAAAAAAAAATCTAATTGGAGTTGCTTTTCATATATATATATATAAAAATATATATGTGTATATATATATGTGTGTATATATATATATATATAAAAAATTAAGGTGTTCATTTCCATCACATCATACAATGAAAGAACATATGACTTTAAGTAGAGGATCCTTTGCCTGCGTATGAAATGACTAAAAAAGAAAGTACATCTGCAGACATTGATAGGCGCATGCAGGCACTCACATATACATATACCAACTTCTGCAATACTTCATGTTCATGGAAAGTTTTGTTTCTTTGCTTTTGGCCATAGGTTGCTAGTACTTCTATATACGAATACAAGAAAGACAAAAAAGGGAAAGGGAAACCGTCAGGCTGAAAGCCAGTTGCATAAGCTGACAGAGAAAAGATCTCCATCTCACTGCAGACCAGGTCCGATGAGGTGTCAGATAACCACAAATCCTCAAGGTAATTAAGAATGACCACAACAAATCCTAATCCTTCAGAAAAGAATGCAAAGTTCATCTCTCTGCCACAGCCATCCTTTCCTCCAAACAGCAGGAGAACAAGCAAAGGACATGCTACTCCATTTGAGGGCTGGTGGTACCTATTCTCAGTTTTCTCTGAAACAATTTCAATTTAAGGGAAATTTGACAGAAGATCAATCTAGGCAACTTTTCTGCAGGTTGAAATGGTAGTACAGACCAATTCTGGGACACTGACAAGGTCAGCACACAAACCAAAAATGGAATTTGAGGCATTTCTCTGTGTGACAAGACACCATGGGTATTGAAGCTTCCCAAGGGCGAGTCCTTCTGCTGATATAAAGTGACATAGATAACCCAGCTAAGAGGCTGGACCTATGGATTGTCTGGACTCTCCAACCCCAGTGTCACAGCCTGCTTTTGCTAACTCTGGGTGTTGCCCTTGTTCATCTTTATGTCATGCCATGTCAGGGGTTTTTAGAATTACACATACTGATGGGTTTGTTGTTCTAAGGGGTGGTGGTGTTACAGGCACAAGAGTTGTTGGAGCAACCTCCTTTCAGGACTGCACAAGGTGTCAGATGGAAAGTCACCTAAGAACTAGCATGGAAAAAAACAGAAGCAAGCAAACAAAAAATCTCAAATATTTGTATTTGTAGTGAAGAGTGCCTCTCTCCTCCCATTCCTGCTGTCATTGTTACAGAATGGCATTCAACACCACTAACTCATTAACCTCTGCAGAGAGGGAATGTTAATTTGGGTGCCAATATGGAAAGATGCTGGCAAAATAAGTATGGATTAATAGGTTTGACTAGGCAACATAATGTAAGAGAATTCATAAACTGTTCCATGAGTTCATGTCTCTTACATTCTCCTCTTCCTCTATGTCCCATCTAAAAATAGCAAGTGCCTACTCACATCCCCAGGAGGTGGTAACAGATACCTGTAAGTAATACCAGAAGTTTAGCTGTCTCCAAAAAAAATCTAAGAAACACCCTTTGACTCACAGGGCTCAAAGATGCCAACCAACCTAGGCACCAATATATCCCAGTTTGCCTCTTACTCAAAGGAGCTAACATACAAAGAGAGGTGATTTCCAGAGGAACTGTCTACTCTCTAGCTTTGGCTCCAGCAAGAAAAGGTCAGACCAATCCATGATTTGCCAAAAAGTCTGTGAGGTCTTGAGACTACACTGCCGAAACATTCTGTTTCCCAGATAAATATACGAAGATTCATACTAGATGCCATATAAGGACTATAGTACCAATGATAAAGAAAGTAAACCAACCTCCCTAGAGTCACCTCCCTACTCCAAGGAGAACAGTGTTATAAAAAGGTTTTGGAACAGAGATGGTGTGAGTTAGCCAATCGTTTGGCCAAGGTCATGGTTTGAGAAGCTTATATGATACATTTTGATGTGCTATAGTTTTACAATGTCTGCTTCAGCATCTCCTTTCCCAATACGAGTAAAGTTATTTACAACCCAACTACCTTCTGCAACCAGAAAGTGTGATCCTTTGGGCAGACGATGCATTCCCAAAAAATACAATGAGAACAGACCCCAGCAAAGAACACAGCCAACGCATGTTCCCTCCTGTAGCCTCTTGGCAGTGTTCTGAGGACTGAACAGTTTTTACAAATCTTAATAACATTTATGAGCTTTATAGATGAATGAGTTTTGATTTAAAATGATATAATACATAACTAATGCAGCTCTGCTTCAGATTTTAGTTCCCTTAGACTGGAGCAGTACTTGGCTTTTTCACTCTTCAGGTTAGAACTTGGAAGGTCACTTGATACTTCACAAAATTCCCTTACTTCTATGGTCAATAGCTTTCTTTCCTTAGCTCAGTCATATAAAGTGATAAAAAGTTTTAATGGCTATGCAACTGACAATATGATTTAGTAGTATCAGAGAGTTTGGAGGTAAAGCAGAACCTCCAGGTCTACTTTGCTCAGTACCAGCTCTCCAACAATGGCAAGAACTAGATGATTCAAAAGAAAGTGCAAAACCCTTCCGCACTCTTTTCCCACCACCAGAGATATATTCTCATCTACTATGAGGTTTTATTCTGAACCTCTAGAATTATTTTAAGACCAGAAGCTTCATTTTCTTACCAAACATTTTTTGCGTTCCACTGAAGTATAACTTTGTGTGTTCCATAGAAATATCCAGTCCATTCAGTGACATCTGCATTCCCTGAATTAAGATAATTGTAAGCATTTACCTAAGAGTAAACATGGGCTTATGCTTTGTTCGTTTGACTGCACTTTTTACATCACCGTATCCAAATCTTCAAAGTCATTTATGCATCTATTTGTTGCTTAGAAGTCACAAATTGCAAACAGAAGTGTCAGCATGCTCTAACATGCCCCCTCTCCTGGCATCCCCAACACACGGGCCATTTGGACTCCGTGCTGCCATTTCCTCTTGCTGCCTCCCTGCCCCTTCCAGGACTTCTGACAGTCTGGCTGGCGCAGGACACGAGCCCGTCATTCATCCTTCTTACGAATCAGCTACGCCACTGTGGAATTTTTATTGGCCATAAATACTTTATTGGCTAGATTAATATGATTTAAAGCATTGCACCTAGTAAATACTGTGTGCTATTTGCTTTAGCAATACCTGTGGAAAAGGGCAAGCTGGGGACCCAGGCAATGTCGGGACTAGTGGAAGTAGGGGATCTGAATGACTAGAGGGGAGCCTGGATGAAGAACGACCTGAGGTTCCTCTTGGAGGGAGGTCCATGTAGTGAAGGGACCCTCCATCAGCGCGTGCTGCTACCATGTGTTGTAATGTTCCACTTCGCTGACCCTCAAAGCTTTCGACAGCCTCTCCTGCTGACTTTTGACCAAGGGATCCCTTTCAACACAGGGAAAGTCTGCTCAGGAAAAGAAAGAGAGAAACACTTTTAAAAAGAAATAAATGGCAGTTGTTTTTCTGGTGGTCTCATTTTTATTGCCTGTGGATTTGCTGCTGGAGTCCCACCTCCGCTGCAGAGGTCAAAGCTGATGTGTATTGTTAAGGGATACAAAACGCGGCTTATACCTGCTTCAACTGCGGTCATAATAACGGGAGGGGAAAAGGCATACTCGCTACGAGACTTGTACGGTTTCATAAAGACACATGGACTCCTGGCCCAAAGAGAAAGAAGAAAAGGCCAGTTTACACGGGTTTACCCCTTCAGAGAAGGGAGAATAAGAAAACAGGACAATACGCTAAGGACCTGCTGCATTCCTTTCCCTGCCAAATGTTTGCTCACAACTAGGAAAAAGTGACCAGCAAGGACGGCAAAGGTTTATTTCAGACAAACTGGCATTTCCAACCAAAAACCAATCTGTAATAGCAGCCTTCTTGTCCTCTGTCTCAGGGACTGTTTCATTCACTAAGGCATTTCGGAGCCATGGGGACAGGAGAGGCCCTGGTGCACTCTACAGTATCTCATGCTGCCCCAAGACATTTTGCTTCTTACTCCCTGGATAACATGCCAGGCAAAAAAAATTGCACCTCAAAATACAAATATAAAAACAACACATTAGAAAAGGCGGCACCAGGACACCGGGCTGTTAAACTGCACAAACGGAAGAGGATGCAGAAAGGATACTGCCATGCCCGTTATTGCATCTTCTTGACTAAAGACAGTTAACTTTTTCAGATCAAAGTCAGACACGCTGCTGTGATGAAGCTGAGCTGGACAACTGTTTCATCATAGAAGTTTTCTTGAGATTCTTTGGGTGGCCCCCTCCTCACTGCGGCATGTGCTCCCTGCATGCCAGTGCCCCGCAGGTTGGGGTATCCTGAGCGCGGGGTTTTACCAAGCCTGCGTCTCCGCTCACTGCCAACACCTCCCTCCCTGCAGGACCCCCCAGGTGTCTGACAGGAGACAACCCCTATTCTTCCTTGCCCAACAGATTTAAAGATCACCCAGGTGTGCCACGAAAGGTAAGTGTTCCTCAAAAACGCTCAGCAGCAGAGGCTGAAGAGGTGAGAACGGCCCTCCCAAGCACAGGGAACTTCTAAAGGCGGCTCAGTCCCACCAGCAGTACCCCGGTCTATAAAATGCGTGAACCCCAGAAAAGAAGGCTGAAAAGGAGGAGGAAGATCTTGGCTGGACAGCAGAGAACGGTGCTTTGCTGTGCGCAGACACGACCGCTGGCAGCGCGGGGTGGGGGGTTCTGGGTGCTGCGGGAACACGGCAAACGGTGCGCGCGGGCTCACGGCAAAGGCGAGGGAAAGCTGCAAGGAGGCAGCGCCCGAGGACGGGCTGCCCGGGAGCGCCTGTGCGTCAGGCGGAGCCGGTGCTGCACCAAAGGGAGCTGTGAGCGTTATTTAGACCTCGCTCCTCAGCGCATTTGAATGCTCTCCACTGCACGCAGCGAGGCAGAAGCGGGGAGATGCGGTGGCAAGTCCAGCGAGGTGAAGGCAGCGCTGCAGTCTCCTTTCCTAGGTCTGTGCGTGCACTACCGCCCACGTTAGCCCCGAAGCTGGAACGATTAGGAAACTAAACGCCACGGCAGAGACAACCAAAAATGAGGTTTACTGCAGCTAAAAGCTATTCCTGCTTTCTAACGATAAGTAACACAGAGACCGCGGCCTCTGAGCGTCCTGACTCTGCATCTGCACAGAGAAACGCAACAGTTACAAAAAAGTACATGGAGGATTTTTCCAGGGAAAAATTTAAGACGCACTCAGAAACTCCTGTTTCAGTGCTTGTTCTGCTGCGAGAGGAGCCTTCTGGAACCATGTCACACAAGTGCTTTGTAAGAGACTTCTGCAAAAATCTCGTATGTGACATTTACGGTTGCAGCATCCCTTAAAAAGAAAAACATCACAGCAGAGAAGCAATTCCAGGACGAGACTAACACGAGCTTCAGCAGCTCCTTACGTCACAACAAAGAGCTAAATGCAAATGCTCAGTAACGCACGGGGTAAAGAACTGCTTTGTGTAATGATGATAAAATATTGCCATCTGTTGGCATCCTGCGTAAGCAGATCCATATGCACTGGATGTTTATTTTGCTTGTGTGTAGTGAGAGGAAAGATAGTATACCATAACGCCAAAAAGCAGTCACTTCAAAAGAAACAGACAGGCACGCATCAACTCCGCCTTATTAGCCAGAAACACCAGAAAACTAAGGGATAGCTGAGTGAACGCATAAGGCTGAGATTAAAATGCAGAAGACAAGCTGGGAGTTTAGCAACACATTTCACCCCAAGATACTAAGAGACGATGGAATTCCAAGAACCCCAGAAAACGTTTTGGCATTGGGAGTTTAGAGAGAAAACAGCAACACTCTACCCAGAATTGGCACTGATCCGCTACGAGCGCATCCTCTACGGGAAATCACGTTACTGTGGGAATAATTAGGCGCTGGAACGGAAGAGGCTGGGGAATTTTTGTCCTTGGAGGTTTTTGAGACCTGACTGGACAAAGCCCTAAACAGTGTGGTCTGAACTCAGTGTTAAGCTGGTTTAGGGCAGGAGGCCAGACCAGGTCCCTCCCGAGGTCCTTACCAGGCCGGGCGATTCTGCAGTTCCATGGAAAGGGGCTGACCTCCTTCCCCTGATATTGCATAGGCCCCTTGGAATTATTGAAAAGTGGAGAAATTTGGAGCGCCAGCACACTCGCCCATGCAATGAGACAGGTTTCAGGAAAAACAACAAAGCTGCTGCCATTCCTTGCAGTTTGCGATAGAGAAAACCCTTCGAGTCAGACGCTCCACATGACCTCAGCGCCCGACGTGCCAAGAGAGCACGTTGCATGCGACCGTGGGGATTTCCAGCGCTGGCAAGAGGGCCCTCGCCGGAGCTTGCCGAGGGATACCATGACACACACAGTATCCTAAGGCCTTGACACCCACGTTACAATTCTCAAAATACCACCAACGCAAGCCCTGTATTGGATCCGCAGACTTCAGGGCTTGCTTACCAACCGAAATGCCTCCTTATTCTGTTAAAATACTAAACCTACTCCTGAAGATATGCAGCTTGGCACTTGGAAAAGGGAGAACCAACTGGGAAAACGCCATCGGAAGTTTTCCACATTGCCCCACAGGAAAAACACCTGGATGCCTTTGTGCTAACGCAGAACCCTGGAGCTCAATGGAAAACTTTGGCTCTGCAGCCTGCTACCATATTCGTCCCAAGCCCTCCTCTCCTCAGCCTCCTCCAGTCGACATCTTTGGCTAAGGGCTCCAAATGTTGTAGCTGGCACTTGCATTCATTTCCCCAGCACCCGCAGTCTGCCTGACCTTGGCTTTAACTGCATCACCTTGCAAGAGAAAGTAATTTAAACAACTAAAAGCTTGTAGTTTGAATAGGAAAAAACAAAGGGTGGGTAAGCAAAACACCATCTTCCTGGCTAGACAAAGTGAAATTTTGTTCTAATGTGGAAGAAATCCGTATTTTGCAATCTCTGAATGTGGCACTATTAGGAACAGACATCTTAGCTTGAGCAAAGTCCCAGCTCAATAGCGCCCTGTTCCTGGCTGAAGCCCAGGGACATAATGGGCATGCAGGAAAGCAAACTCCAGAATGGGGAAAATGTTTAAGACTCATGTGATGTTATTTGAAAATATTTAAGGTTAATAAAAATATCCCCAAATTGTAACTGGGGAGTGATTTCTTTTTCTGTTTTTTTTTCCCCAAATGTTTTGAATTAAGACAATCTGCTTCAGATGATGAGGGTTTTATACTGAAAGGGTTAAATAATGCCTTGCGATCATTTTCCAGCAAAAAAAGTTTGTTCAATAAAAGGCTGAGGTGCCTAAAAAAATTTAAACAAAATATTGATGGTACCAGCATTGCTTTTCTTCTAGGGACCTGAAAAAGATAGAGTTCTCCTACTGGAGTTTTGCAAAAAATGTTTGTTCTCATCAATTATTGCAGGCATTTCCATAAATTTTATTCTAGGCAAAATTTGATGATTTGACTATTTTCCTCAGAAAAATACAAAAACCAATCATCACCATCTGCTTTTAGTTTTTAGCTAAAAATATGTCTAAAGGAAGAATAGTGATGGTTTAGTAAAACTATTCTTGCAAAAGAAAAAAAAGGTCCTAGATAAAATCCAAAGATGCCTGACAGTTTTCCCATCCCACAAAAGCTTGAGATTTCAAAAACATCTTTGCTCTGCATTAGGGATAAAAATTTTAGAGAAAGAGAAAAAGACCCACCCAAGAACATATAATAGCCCAGCGGAAAGAGCTCTCGCTTGGGACTTGGCGCACTCCAACTCAAATATTGTCTGTTAGAGATGTCTCCTGCTGTCAAAAGCCAAGACCTATCCTGGATCTGTGAAGCTTTGGTCAAAATGGACACATTCCTGCAAAAAGTTGTGGTTTTGATGAATCATGAGGAAAAACAGTTTCTTCCAGAAATGCTCAACTAGTTGCAGAGGTAGCTACTTTCACTAAAAACTGCCATGCATTACGAGGCCCACAAGTTGCCAGTAGGTATGTGCCATCCAAAGTCATTAGGATCTTGGTTGTCTACCCAAAACAGAGATTTACAGAGGGGGACGTTAACAGCTATAGCCCACTGGTAGCGTTTCTGAAGCCCTAGCAAAGAGACAGCAGCAAACTGCACTCCACTACTGAGGTTTATTCCAGCTGAGGAAATCCGTTTCCTCCCACAAGGGTGTCGGCAGGCCCGAGGCCGAGGCAGGAATCGGTACCACTGAACCCGAGCTGAGCGCTCCCTTCATCAGAGGGTCTTCTCAATTTTTCAGCTAGGGATAGATCCTGCCACTGGGCATCCAGTGTGGTCAGAATGGTTCAGAGGTAACAGCACTGACCTGCTCTCGAATTCATCTCCACAGGTAGAATTAAGACATTAAAAAAAAAAATCAGTATGATCCTTTAAGTCGAATCCCTTCCAAGGGAAAAGATCCAACTCCTATCACTGCTCTGCTGTCAGAAGTCAAAACATTAATGGTGGTGAGCAAGAACTGGAGGTGAAATTACCGTTTTTGACTGACACTTTGGCTTTTGGAAATCTGGAGTTTGGCTGCTTCACAAAAAGATCTCATCAGGCAAAAAATGCACCAGAGTGCGGCTGAACTTGCAGGTAGCAGGCACTTCCTCCACAGCTTCCCTTTTATTTTTAGATATAGGATGCATCAGCTGAAATGCCACATTTACAAGACATGGGAGTCTGGGCTCTCCTGTTAATACCAAGACAGTCAACAGGTTTCTCCCTTCTTTCTACTTGCTTTGAAGTAAAACTAGTAATTGAAGAAGGAGAGCTGGCAACATAAGCTGAGGAATCCATATCTTGACTATTACTGTGTTGCTACTACTAACAGTATATTTAAATTGTCTACAGAGATTTTTGCTGGAATTAAATCAGTGATCTAAAGACGACTGAAATCTCTAATGGATGTTAGAGGAATAACTCATCTCTGCTGTAGTTGTTGAAAAACAACACACAAAGAACTGAAGCGTCTTGTCCAGCCTCGTATCACAAGTCAGTAGCAGAGCTGGAAACTCAGGAGTTTTGGGGGCTGGATTCAGAAGGGTTTCCCATGCTACAGTGCTGAAAACTATGATGCTTAACTGTCTAAACGTCTGGCTGCTGGCACAGAACCTGGAAGCCTGCATTTTATTCCTTAAATAATATCCAAGGGGAGAAAAGCCCCACGGAACGGGCTCCAACCCAAGCAGCCAGGCCTTGGGTCCCGGAAGGAAGCCGTGGCTCTCCCAGTGCCTCCAGCAGAGCGCTGCCACGCCGTGCCCCGGCCACGCGCCCAGAACGGGCTCGCACGGGCCGGGGAACGCGTGCGTGCTGGGGGGCCACAGGGCACACGCACAACCCAGCGCCGAGCTGCTGAGTACAGACAACGCGGTGCCTGGGCAGCAGCAGCAGCTTTCTGCAGCTCTCGTGCAGCACCTGTGCAGTTCGAGCACCCTGGGCACTCATGGGCAGAGCAGCACCGGTTTTTCAGCTGTCAGTTTGGGATGCAGGTGGAACATAAATGCCTGAGCCCCACAAGGCATCTGATTCGTATTATTCTTTTTTCTTAATCTGATATTTAGTTTCCACTACCACTTCCTCCAACTTGACCATTTCTTAACCTTTTAAGTGAGAAAAATCTGGTCTTACAGAGGCTGGAGTGCCCCTTGTGTGTGAACGAGCACTCCGCGTGCAGCTGGCACGGTCGCCTGCATAAAGCATAGGTCTGCACTCCTGCCCAGCGCGACTGGGCACAGCACTGGGATGAAGGGCAGCCAGACTGAGTGCCTACAAAAACAAGCACACAGCTTTAGGGATACATTTAGACAAAAAGTATCTACCAAAAATTTCCTAGCCCTGAAAAACAAATCTCCAGATACATTTACTGACAGGACACTTACTTCTCCTCTTGAAATGTCCTAGCTGGAATTGTAGTTCGGTGCAAAACGGGAATGCCCTGGCAGAGCAGGGTCCGGGGAGCCCACGAGGGCACACGGGCTGGTGTGAAGCAGCCGTTCTGCGGAACCAGACTGCAGGAGGACCTGCTAGCTGGAGAGATGCCCCGTGCACCAAACCAGCAGGGATACTGATGCTTGCAGAGCCGACCAGCATCCTAGGGATGGGAATGTTGGGCTACCTTAAACCACATCAGTGGAACAGGTGCCATCAGCTCAAGGTTTGCATAAACTGTATTTTCTGTTTATTTTGACATTTGCTTTATGACTCCCAAAACTCCTTACCCCCAAGCTTGATCTAAACAAGCTCAAGACTGATCAGAGTTGCATTCTGATAACGTTCAGTACAGATGACACTCATGTTTTAATTAAAAATATAAATGCGGTTACTACATTCTGCAAACCTCTCTCCTTGAGCAGACTGGCTACTTGATGTTTTTAAAAAGAAAGGTAATTTCACTTGATAAATTTTATGGTCAATTCAGTTTACCTAAATCATTCCTTTGTACAAGAACCTGGGAAAACACAGCAGAAAATCAACTTCAGAGGATGTGGTTATCATGAGATAATCAGGCCCTGGGGAAATCAGATGCACCTGGCTCTGCTATGCCTTGCTGTGCCCTTGAAGAATGATTAACTCCAGAAGTCACACATCCCTTTACACCCCTCAGCCCCACTGCAAAAATGCACCCCTGCCCTGTAGCTACAGCTCCTCGTCATATTGCCCTTCATTGCACAAGTGATAGTCATCCACAAAAAGCAGGATTTGGGTAGCTGCATGGGAAGTCACAAGAAGCTCTTTTACATTTGCTTGACCAGCAAAATACCTCTTCACAAACAGCTTATTTAAACCAGAGTTCAGTGTAATGAGAAGCAGACCTGGCTCTCTGGGTTTCCAAAACAATTCACACTGGCCCCATCTTGGGTGGACCCATCTGTACATCAGACATCTACAGTTCACAACCTATGCTGGAAACATAACTGTTGTCCTGAAGCAGGAGAGGGGAGTGACAGCCTCTCCCTGGATGAAATTTTGCATTGTGATCTTTCCACTATTGGCCAAAAATGAAAACCAGACCAAAGCAATTTTAATTCCAGGCTAAACCATGACTTGACCCTGAACAATAATGTACTCCGTGATTTGGACAGTGGAGAAAGAAATAAGAAGGGTTTTCTAGCACAAAAGGGCTGCAGATCAGAAGGCTCCTGAAGCAACAACAATTACACCAGGGTGAGCAGTGAAAAATGACCGATAGATCTGTATGGAGCAAAGGAAGGCAAGGGGAGCAGGGAGAGGGGAGTGGAGCAGTCTGGATATTTTGACATTGGACCTATGTCTGCTTCTTCCAAGGAAAAGCCTTAGCTACCTGCAATGCTGGTACTATTGGCACAGCACACACTTCCCTTGCCTCTGGAAATCTGGAAAGTGGTCCAAAGTGAAAATATTTTCATTGGAAGGCATCAGTTGATACCTTAGTAAGGCGGAAATAGATCTGACACCTTTTGCTTTGAGCTTCTTCTTGGCAACCGTATCTCCTTCCTGTTTTTGTGCTCAGACCGACATGCCCGAACTGGTGACACAGACGATGGCTCACCAGCGCTTTCGGCTCCCCTGACCTGGTCTCCAGAGTTTTGCTCCCCTCCCTTTCAGTCAGGCAGCACAAAGAGATTAATTTGACTCATCAGCTTAGCATCCAGTGGAGTCCGCTTGAGATCCTGCTGCATTAGGCATCAGCCCTGGAGAACGACACACCGCGCGCGGCACAGGAACGGAAGGTAAAGCCTGCTCCGCGGCAGAGCCCGGACACCCGACGTCGCTCCCTGGAGCGTGGCTGGCATTTTCCTGCAAGACTCATCATGAGCGAGATTTTTCACATGCCAGCCACCCTGAGCTTCCCCACCTCACAGGCTGCCAACTGACAGTGTGCTTTGGAAGGGCGCCAGATTCTATTAATTAAACTATTATCTTCTCTCTTTTTTGGTTTATTGGAGATCCCACAGCTCGCAGGAATCCACTGTTTATTTCAGTTAGGAACAAGGATTTCTCTGGAAATATGTATCAGCAGCCTTCAGCTGCCAGGCTGGAGTTGGATTTTTATAGTATACCCTGATGAAAATGTAAATATCATTAGCTTGAGATTCAGCTCAAAACATTATCTTTCCTTCCAGCACAATCCTTAAAAAAATCCAGAAAATCTTCGGTTAAGACAAAACTAAAGATCAACCTTATTACGCATACTTTTATTAGCTCAAATTCATTCATAGCTAGTTACCTCCAGGACACAAGTGTACAATCATTACTATAACCTTACCAGCATTTCTTTGCTAATTTGACAGATTTACTGAAGAAAAAAAGGAAGTTAGCACTCCAGCCTGACTTTACCATCAGATGTCACTCTAAGGCATTTGCACATACTGGTGCTTCTGATGTTTAGGATCTTGTTAAGTGCATTACTAGCCATGAGACAAAACTATTGCTATTCTTTAGTCTTACTTACTGTAGTTATTCTCTAATTAGTCAGGCTACTTAGTTACTCAAAAATCTTAGAGAAGCTGGAGAAGCCCCCTCTTTCTCAAGTGCTTAGGTTAGGAGCATTGCTTCTTATACTGGATATGTAGTCAAAGGTGGTACGGGGTGCAAACGGCTTCTCTCCATCCTCCTTCAGAATACACGACTCCTTCATCCCACTTGCCAGACCCTGATCAGCTGCACATGTCCCAGCACAGCCAGTTCTAAAGTGGTTATAGCTTTAGAGCTGTTAAAACGTCTGAGTCAGATGCACAGGATTCAAGACTCACTTGAGCTTCACGACAAAGGCAGCCCCTAAAAAGCACACTTGTTAGAGGCGAACCTGCTTGTCAGGCAGGGAAGCCCAGTACCGTACTGGCCTCTTGCTAGATGTTTGCATTTGCCTAATGAGTTGCCTAGCCTTTGGAACTGGCTTTAGAGTAGATCAGAGAACTTCTTTAAACCAGTTATCAATCACTTTATGCAGCTTTTAATTCATCCTCTTAGGAAGGTTCATTTGGGGGTGAAACAATCACTAACTCCAAGGGAACATCATACTACTAACATTTTTCTTCTCCCTTAAAAACATTGAACACTGATGTAGGGAATTCTCTGAAAGCCACAAGTACACACTTGAAGGGTTCCATCTAGTCTTGGCTCAGCTTTAACATTTCAATTACTGGAAAGAAGAAAGGAAGGAGCATGAAAGATTGCCACTTAGGATCTTGCTACTTAGTGGAATGACTGATCTGTACCAGGGAAAAAGTGTTAGATAAGTTTCCCTGAGAAGAGACAAAGAAGCTACAATAACTAGCTGTAACATTAGCTAAGGCAAGGTAAGGTTATTTTCATTTTGCATTTATTCCATAAAATCCACAAGCACTATGTGGAACCTCTGCATATTGTAAATTATCAGACCCTGGCTGTCCCAAGGAATTTATTGGTCAGTCTTGAGGTAATAAACCCAGGTTTTGTCAGAAGTTCTTTCCCTTAGTATGCAACCCAATGCTCAAGCTTTGGAAAGCGACTTTGCCAGGCTGAGATTTTTGAATTCTGCTGAAGGTTGCAGCAGAGGCAGTTTTGAGGGACAGGAGTTATTCTAAGACAAAAGAGCTTGCTCTCCACCTTCAACTCTGTTTGCAGTCAGTTCTTTAGCTAAAACTCCTGGAACGTGGCTGTGACACTCATGTCAAGATTTCTGAGAAGATGCTGACGATATTGACTCCTCTGGTGCACACACGCAAATAAGTTACACTTGGAAACGTATCTGGACTCCCAATCAGTAATTTCTCTCTGTATGGGAAGCCAGCCTGTTGCAGGGCAGGGGAAGGCTACGTACCTTTCCTGCTGCTCTGGAAAGAAATAACCCTGTTATCAGTGGAACAGAAAGGTGGAGAGGGATGAATGCCCTGACTGCAGAAAGAAGTACCCGCAAAGTATAGGTAGGCTCACTTATCCGCAGTCTAGGATGGGGCTCCAAAACCCACAAAAGAGATGTCAATACTGCTCCTGAAGAATTGCTGGCAGCAGCAGCAATTTCATTTGGCATGACAAGAACAAAGAAATTATAACCTGTATTTCCATCATAGCTCAGATCATCATACAACAAGACAGCATGCATGCCTTGATCTCAGGTCCTTTACTCATAGAGATAAATACTGCGTGGGGGCAAACTAATATTACACAGAACTGGCCGCTCAAATATCTGCAACCATGAATGCAATTAATATTTGAAATATCATCTCCCTGAACAAATACTTTGACAAAACCCCCAGGAAACTACACTGAAATTCAGCTCCTACCACAACACTACAGCAACAAAGCAATTTCAAGACCCTGAGGCATAAATCCTGGCTCCCTCTCTGACTGGGTTTGAGTCCCCATTAGGCACGATGTGCAAGGACCCTTTCTGGAGGTGCTGGACTCCTCTGCTGACTCATCTCCAAACCAGACAAGGTGGGTCCCATTAGCTTCAATTCAGGAAGTTAAAATATGGAGAACCTTTCTACAGTCAGTCGAATCTTTTTGGCAAGGAAAAAAACTGGAAAGGAGCCAGTTCAGGAAGCAGTTCAGGATAATAAGGTTTATATTTGTTGGTGAAGTAAAGGAAAACCCCAAGGCGCAGAGTGATTTGGGTGACTCCAGCCTCCTCGCAATCTCCCACAACTGCAATGGGCCCAACCTACAATGTTTTAGTTCATGTCTACTAACATCTGGTCCAAAATTACCTATTCTGGGTGCAGAATTTAGAGCAAACAGTGTGATAACTTTAAAAAGAAGATGGGAGAAAGCTGTTTCCAACCACACTGCTCTGAAATTGCCTGGATTGGAGCTTAACTAACCTTTGGGTTCCCCTATCACTCTTGAGAAAGATCCAAGTACTTCTCTCTCAGTTGAAAAACTGGCAAACAAAAACAAGGTCTTTCTGAAAGTCCGTTGGCCAGATGGTAAAGTAGTACAGTGAATTTCCCAGTCAAAGAAGAATTGGGAATGGTCTAGAAAGCAGTTTTGATTTTTTTCTTGAGGGTTTAAAGTCGTAAGGTATTTTTCTGTTTCTTTGGAGAAAAATTACAAGGTAGAATAGTTGGAGATGAGAGAAATAAGTGTAGGAGTCCAGATCTCTGATTTATTAACTATTTTTCAGTCTTTTACCACAAGAATTTTGCAAAGCATTTCTCAAGAGCAAGCTTCATTGAAGTATATTAGATTAGAGGATGATGAAGAGGAATTGTGGACAAACTTTCGCTCAGTCCTGGCTGGCCCACTGGTCTGACATCCTTCGGTAACATCAGTTTCCATAGTTAATGATACACGAGAGAGGCAAACAACTAACACAGCTTCTAAGTGCCTTTGACTCCACAACCCAAAAGGCAAAGCTTTGGGCTTTAGTCCAGAGCGAGCCTGGAAATCTCATTTTTTAATCTAGAGCAAGACATCTTAACTGGCTTGTAACCATGCTCCATTCATAAAGCTGGCTCCATTAATACAACATCCATTTAAGAGAAGTGGTATAAATGGTAACGGCTATCTGTGCCTCGCTAGAACATCACTGTGCCTCTTTAGGAACAGGCTTACTTCTACACGCAGGGCTGTTCAGTGATTAACAGTTCAAGGCAAGCTGCAGGCATATAGGTAATTTGGGAGCTTTAAATTCTGCAATTTATGGAGCTTTGTTTGCTTTTCTGGCTTTTTATAGTGATTATGTAGAGAAATATTAACTAGAAAATTCTAGAAATGCCACTGGTGTTGCCTGTACTACTGCCTTTCAGCTCCTCTGCAATGGGAGAGCTGGTGAATCCAGTCCTACGAAAGACATGCAGCCTGTCCGATCTACCAGAAATACCTGTGGTGGTTAAAGCTGTGACACCTCATCGCATCCAAAGCATCGCTCAGTTCCCAGGCACGGAGGAGGCTCACCCGGGAAGCGAGGCTGCGTGAAAAGCCCTGTTTGTCATTTGTGTGGTTCTGACAGCACCCAGGCCCTTCCCCACCTCCAGCTGTGCACCAGGTACTGCCCCGGCTCACGCTCAGCTGACACAGTGCTTCCAGCTTTAGCACCAGCTGCAAGCAGGACAGTTTCCATTCTTCCTCACCATCTCCTCTCCCCGTGCACGTACGCCGAAGCACCACAACTGGACCACACACTTTCAGGTGAGACCCTGGAGACAGTTCCTCCATTTCTGTCGCTTGACCTGGATGCTCCCAACACAGAGCCAGCTTCTACATTGGAAACCTTGACACAATTTTCCTTTCCATTTCTACTGAACGTGAACAGGGTGAGTAATTCTTCCGAACAATCGAGACCACAGCAAACAGAAACGCAATCCCAGTAACCATGTACTTGCCATTTGACAAAATATGACACATTTGACACAATATCTGCTGTTCTGTTCAGTCTGGCAGACTATCACTTCCTTGCAGAGTTTCAGTAATAAATTTATAGAACCATTTAAACCTCTCCCTCAGGGGCTACTGAACACGGAAAATGGTGCCTTGCTCATGAAGCCAAGGATACTTGAAACAGGACTGAGCTCCTGCGGAGCCAGTGGATTTGAACTGCATCGGTGTAAAGACAAAAACAAACAAACAAATCACCCGCCCTGCAAAAAAGGATATGCACAATACCTAGAAATAGCTGTTCGATAAAGATTAGCTTTTTTCTTCACTCTAAACACGATATGCTTTCACCTAATTAGAGAACTAAAAGAAAACACTTTCCAAGACAGATTACAGTGAAACCACAAATTCTGTCAGTTCCTTCAGTCTTCTCAATTCATTCAATCATTTAGTTATTTTACAGCAAAATCATCAGTGATTCACTGTTTACCCTGTTCCCAGACCAGAGATATCTAATGCCCTAGCACGACAAATAACAGAGAAAATTTTTACAATGAGCTTACTTTTTACCTAAGTCCTGTTTTCAGCTGCTCTAAGGACAAAGACTGCCTTGGTATGAGTTTAACTTAGAAAAAACATTAAAAATAACTGGTCCAATAAGCTTAGTTTTCCATTTATATGGAGTGTTGCATGCACTTTTCTTTTAACACGGAGTTGTTTGATCCACTGGGGTACGTATCCAAAATCATGACACCAAGCAAACGTCTTTAAAAGGAAAGGTGTGATTTTTTTTAAAGTAATCACCACAGTGGCTTCTCCATTTTATGTAATGGGAGTGATCTTGCAGAGCCAGAAAGGATTATATCAGACCTGAATCTGGCCCAGTATTTTAGGTGTTTTAAAAATAGCTGCTTCTCCGGACTGACACTTAACAGACTTGAAGACCTCTTTGAAATCGATCTTTTTCTCCCCTTCTGAAATCACCCTACCAAGATAAATGCTGAGAAACAAACAACACTGAGCAACCTCTCCTTTTTATTAGCTTCCAGATCCAAAGTAAGTATATTCCCACCACAGGTCACAGCAGTCAAAAAAAGAAATACACACTTAGCCTCTCCGGCCCGCAGCGTTGCTAACTCCTAACGCAGGAAGGGCACATCGAAATTGGGCGCTCTGCAACGGGAGGGTACTTTCACTGTAAAACTCTGCAGCGAGCGGAGCGTACAGTGTCTCCTTGACAGGTCCATCAAGCAGCAGCACTCAAACACTGTCCTGCTAAGGAAAGGTGAGGGTCCACAACACGCTTCTCATGCAGGGGCACTGCTCAGTTTTCACACGGAGCCAGAGGGTCAGGCGAAGTCTACCTCGGTCCTTGGCAGGCAGGTTAAGCAGATTTCTCCATAAGTCAAGAAAACTTTGACTCCTTTACCTTCGGGGGCCAACGTGGCTTTGAGCTTCTTATGATCTACACTTACCCTCGCTATGTACATTTTTCTCCCAGGTACGTTATTTCCATTTCACAGAATTTACTTTACTGTTGGTTTAGCTTTTAGCCTAACTCCTGGTTTTTCCAAGGCTGCTAAGAACTACCAGTCATGTTCCTCTACTGGTTTTCCCAGATCAAAATGTCATCTACACAAACCTTTGTACCTTCCATACCATCAGACATTTGTTGCCGTTTCCTTTGAACCCCTCGGGTGTTGAACGTAACCCAAAGGGCAGTCTGAGGAAACAGCGTCTCCCAAAGGGGGTGTTGAATGCACAAAAATGTGCGCCGTATTTTTCTAAGGGCACCTGCCAGAACCCTGCCGACTCATCAAGCATAGAAAAATATTTGCCATCAGCCATCTCTTCCAGATTTTTTTTTGCCTTTTCACATAGTTATGTAGTTCATTTGGGTCTATATGTAAGCAAAATGCTCCAGAGTGCCGGCCTACCCCGACAGCACACCGATGGAGGAGCAGCAAGCAAGCGGACTGCCGGGCTCGTCTTTCGGCCCTCGGGGAGGGAACGCCGTCCCAGAGCACCACGCGGCAGAGGCTGGGCTCTTTCAGGGCTCTCCTGCTCTCTCCAAAGGTCATCCTCAAGCTCGTCCCTAACTGCTTCAGTTTCTTGCCCTTTCTAGGAATCCACTCCCTGAAATTCATGAATCACTATTGTCCCAGTTGTCATTAAGTATTGTTTACTTGTCAGTTCTTTGGTTGATTGACTCTGTCCTTGCTAGGAATAAATCATCAACAACAATACTTAGTTTTTTACCCATTTAACTTTGCTTACAGTTGAAAAGAAAGCCCCAGACAACATACTTATTCCTGGCTTCACCTTGGATTTGAAACCAAGCTGAAGTGAAGAAATGTCCAGTGGACTTTCCAAGTCAGTCTACTCATTTGCTGCTGCAACACTTTCTACCACCCTTGTGAGGAATCTCTTCAGATGCTACATTCCCCAATCCATAATGCCAAATTGTATGTTCAGAATCAAATTGGACTAGAACCACAAAAGCAAAGGGTATAATCTGCACAAAGAACAAAACCAGCAAAAAGTCACAACAACATAGAGAAAGGGCCCATACATGGCTGAGTGACACGCAAGACCAGGTACTGAAAGGCAACAAGAAAAATGACACAAAGGCCTGGGAGGTTTATCTGAAGAGAACCAGTTAAAGAACGAATACATTAGAGGTCATGGCCTGAAGGCAACAAATCTTAACTGGAAAAGACAACCCATACCATAAGGGAGCTCTTTCTAAGGCCGAGGTTGCGGAGACTAAGGTGATAACAGCGAAAGTTTCCAGTTCCCCTTTGTTGAATAAAGGCTGAGGGAGGTATAAAGTGCATTTATTTGCTCCTAGGTTGCATGCAGTACATACAAGCTTTTCGACATGGTTATGATTAGCAGTTACTCAGCTTTTCACCTACAACTAACCTTAGCTGTAACTGCAACACGCATCTCTATTCTGGACACAAACTCCAAACGAGGATCAAGGCTTTAACGTGTTCACAATTGTCTTATTTCTGAAACATCTATATTTTCCTTGGATGTTAAGAGACATGTATTTTCTTTTGCAGGCAAATGCATGACATATGGCCTAGTTTTTCCCTTCAGAAAAGGCATAATGCCATCACTGAGCCATGATTGCACAGTTGTTAAACAGCAGGGATTATCGGGCAGGACAATATTAAGTGGTATTTAACAGCAAGACCAAAGTTCCTTGTCAAATGCTTGACTTAGTGTTCCTTGATTGTTAGCATCCCAGCAATGAGACCTTTTGCACTGAACCATTTTTCATTTTGACAACAAACTACCGCAGCTATCCAATGTTGCCTTGCTGGAGCTGACAGCAAAGTATTTTTGTGGCAGAAATATTACTACATAGTGGGGTTCAGGGCTAGAGGATAGACGGTTTTATCCCTTTCCTTTCAGAGTGCAATGGCATTCCAAGCAGTAGGTGTCCTGAGTCACTGCCTGGCTAATGTACTCAGTATGATCCTCTGTCTAGTCATAACAATGGTGGAAAAAAAAAAGGGGGGGAGAAAAAGAAAATCAAACCCCTCATGCAATTGTTTAAATTACAGACTACCTTCTTTTTAGATGCATCTTAATGAAGATGTATGGTGGGAGACAAGGGGACAGGGAAGGAAGGTTGAATTACCAACTTAGGGGCTAATTTCTAAAGGTTTTTAAAGAATTTGAAGTGCCTTTAAACCTCCACCAAAGCTGTTTTATTAAAGCACTAAAACCAAGAGTGCTTATGAAAGTTATGGTATGATGGGAGCAAAAGGCAGGAAATAAAGGAAAAAAGGGGGGAACTTAATGAAGGTTTATAATCTTCAAGGGAATATGGACTTCAGGACAGTAAATCTAATTGAATGGTCCTACATTCTAATGTCAAAAGCTGGCATCTTATGCCAGCAAATTTTATATTTTCAGTAAAGAAATCTAGTTTTAAAACCAGCTATTTATACTGTTAAAAGACGAGATGTGATAGTTGGAGAAAGCTAAAAACTACATTATTTCCAGGGGTCTTTCCTAATGACAGATTTATTAGGGAGTTTATCACTCCTTTTCCCTCCTTTTCTGTATGTACATACTCCCTCCGTACCTCCAGAATGGAAAATTTCCATCAAAAATCGTAAAAACTTGATTGTGAGGGATGCTGGCAGCAGAGAGATAAAAGCATAATGTTTCTCATTGTAAAAGAAAAAAGCTAGGAGTTTGCTATTTCTACTTCTATTTATTTTTCTAGTTCCTATGTTTATTCTAATTTCCCTTTTCTTAATGATTCTCTTCAAAAAGGAAAGCAATAACCCATCTTCAACTGACACCTTGAGGTTCATTTTATAAAGTAATTCCAAGAAGATTTTTGGAAAAATATTTGTATTCATACCAGAATTCAACATAAAGTTCTACTTTTTTGTTCCACCTTCTTTAAAAAGGACCTGTCTGGACCTGCTTGTCTAGAATGTTTGTGGCTTTCAGAGAGCAGCTGATGCCCATCCAAACCTGCTGGAAATACAACAAAGATCTTGCGTAAGTTCTGCTAAAGCAAAATGCCAGTGAAAGCCTCTTTCTCCCCTATTCTCCACAAGACTGTTGTATGTTCAGATAAATGCATCTCCGACAATATTACTGAACATTTTTACACTCCTACAGAATTCTGTATACAGTTTGCTATCATTTACCACTGACAACTTCCTGGTTTCTTTGTGCTCGAGTTACCAAAAAAAGATTACAGTGCTGTGCTCAAGTTTGACTGATAACATGAGAAGTGCAGAAGGTAAGATGTAATCCAAATATCATTCATCCTTATACAAACTTAATTGATTTATCTTGTCATTCTGCAGGCTCATCACCACATACATCAGTGAAATTTTCTGAAAGTCTGATCAAACTCATGGAATTGAAAAATATCCTATTATTCTGAACAACGAAAAAGAGGATCAAAATTTTCAATTGCCCTGAGAATATTTTGAAGCTCAGAAATATGGAAAGAATATTTGTTCTGAATGATTAGCTTAGATGCCACTACTATTTGCTCTTTTCTCCATCCATCCACTTAAATACTCTGGTGCTGAGTTCTTTATTAAACTTCACACTAGTGGACAAACGCTGAAGAAGTTACATAAACTGTAAAAACAGTTCATGCAATACATTCATCCCCACTGCTGCTTTCAATAAAGGAAAATCATCATCAATAAATAGACTCAATTCTATTATGGGGAAAATAAAGAATTTCAATGTTTTCATGTCTATAAAATGACTCTAGACTTGGCCAGGTATAATATGACTTGGAATTTAAGTAAAATAATCTGCATGCACTTTAAAGCAGCAACAAAACCTCCTCATTGATAGCTAAAATACAGATCTTTAAAGGAAATTCTATGTGAATTCCTAGTGACTGGCAGAACAGACATAGGACCATAATTTTAGCATTTCATAACATGCTTTGCACGTCTATCTTTTCCTGCTTTCACAAAAAAAGTAATCTTATCCTTTGCCAGAATATGTGGCTTCCAAAGTGTAGTTCAGCTGTTATGGGAATTGTATAAAAAAGTTTGTTCTCAAGCAATTAAAACATTTAAAATAAAATAGTTACCCCTGCAATAATCATGCCTTTCTAAAAATGGATTAAAATTAACACCTTCGGTCCAAACATCTCTGAATGCTGTGGTCTCTACTAGGATTCAAACCAGTATCTAAATGCTGTAGTTAGTCTCTAATTTCTATAATGAGCAAACCTAAAAACCTGTATCTGGATAACCCTTAAATTAGGGATGTTTGAGGTCTGGAGCCTGATCAAGTTTGTACACTGTGGCTTGGGCACCATCTGCGTTCCCTTCACATATATCTTCTCTGGAGATGCACTTGTTTTTCGATGCTCGTTGCTTTATACACTGTGCATGCTCCTCGGAAAGCAACTCGGGGCAGCCCACCTGCGGCACTGCCGAGTCAATCAACGTGACAACCCTTCCGAAAGCTCTGTAAGATGCCTGCTTTCCAGTTCATTTTACCTCCCCGCACAGCTATTCCAACATGTAACTGTCTGAACCTTGTGGCAAATCTCCCTAGGTTAGAGGACGAGGGATGTTCCCTGTGGGAAGGTGCCTAATTAATCACCAAAGAGACAGAGCGCTTCCTGCCTTGCTCCACCCTTGGCAAAGTTCATATCCAAAAGCTGCATGAAGCATCAAGAGTTTTAGATCTCTCTACCAGCAATGGCTAAGTTAAAAGTTAAAACAATTCAGATGTGCCTTAAAATGAAAACTGATCTACTGGCATTTCCTTCAGTGGAAGACACTTCAACGGTTGAGGCAAAAATGAGACACCAAATTTGTAACTTAGATGCTTTTGGCAAGCCTTCAGGCCCAGACACCTCAGTGCTTCGTCCAAACTAAGAATGCAGAAATACAATACTGCACATGCAATTTTACAGGAATGACGAAAATCCTTCATTTTGCAAGACATTACAGAAGAGAGTACGGTTAATCAGAGCACTCAAAAAACGTGTATTTACACCACTGTCACCTGCACTGTCAGTCCCAGCAGAGAAGCTGTTGCTCGCCTGGGGTAGGGAAGGAAACTCCTCCGGAGGCTGCCAAGGCCATCTCCAGAAGGGCAGAGCTGGGAGGTGTGGGTGGGTGGTGGTGGGGCAACTGGCAGCTGCTGGTTCAGGGGTGACTGACAACCCACAAACTTTTAAAGCTGTGCTTTCATTAAGATAATCAATTAATACAGGGGAAAAAATTGTTACAGGAATGAAGAAGGGTGGAGAGCCAACTATCACATCGTGACATGCATGAGATTAAAATCTCCCTATACTTTACATATAAACTTAAATCATCTACACCTGCAGGCATGAAGGCATAACTATAAAACTTTACTTGCGAGTTAATTCAAGGAAAAATATGGTAACTATTTTAAAGTGGCTGTTCTATGCATTTCAGAGAATACTGATGACATGCAAATAGCATCAATCTATATGCTTGCATTAACATTACAAATTTGACCCTTGAGCTGGATAGCCACTTCATTAAAATATGATGCTATTTTAGATACAGTACAATATATGGTATAATATAGCCATATTCAGCAGACATACGTGTCAGCCAGATATTTTAAAGCATAGATCATTCAGTATATATGTGTGGTATTATATACGCACAGACTTTTAAGATATACATGGAAAATATATTACTTCATGAGCACCCTAACAACTGTTCCATCAATACATCTTCTTAGGAATACCTCAAGATAACATAGGGTTTTCATAACTTTAACAGTCTTTGGGGGGAAAAAAGATCAAGAAGGAGGGTTATGTTCACCAAGATATCCATAAGCATTAGGAAAATAGATGTTCCATAAATCTGTGAGAAGTGGTGCATGATAGCTAGGTCTCTTCTGATATAAATTAAAGGTCAGCATCCACTACAAAAGGGTCCTCTAAACTATTTCTAACTCCTGTCCCCACCCTTAGCTATTTTTTCCCCTGCTTTGCTCCTAAGCCACAAGTCTGAAGGGTGCTCAGCGTGAGCGTGCCCATGTCAAAATCACTTCGCACCCACAGGAAAAAATTTTAATATGATTTGGGCTTTTAAAAGCCTTACCTTGATTTAGTGAGAATATAAAATGGGGCTGTAGTCAATGTGTTGTTTGTATGCATTGCAATGAATACTGAAACCTGGAGGATATCTGCTACCAAGGCAACATAAGCATTAACTCGCATTTAAAAAGCTTCCAAAGAAGCTCTTCTTTGAAGGCAGAGCTTTTAAAACAAGCAAAGCAATGCTTTCTAGCAGCAGACATTCGAAATGCACACAAATATACAAGCCTTTTAAACAAACACACT
Organism: Dromaius novaehollandiae; assembly: GCF_036370855.1. Classification (NCBI taxonomy): domain Eukaryota; kingdom Metazoa; phylum Chordata; class Aves; order Casuariiformes; family Dromaiidae; genus Dromaius; species Dromaius novaehollandiae. The sequence continues at coordinate 14,781,204 of NC_088115.1, read as the reverse complement.
TTCAGGGAGTTTTTTGCTGAAAGCGATCCGTTACCTCGCTACCGCTAGGCACGCCGTATTTTATGGCTTTTCAGGAGACACATCGCTAGCAAGAGCAAAGCGGCTTAGGCGAGGACTGGGCCCTGAAGAGAAAAGCAGCAGGGACACCACTACTCATGGTTGCACAGTTCAGCATAAACTTGCAACTCACTTTTATTTGCATTTATTAAAGAAGTCTGCTGAGCTGCTCTTGTAATTTCAAATCCATTAGCTTCCCTCCCTCCATCACTTTAAGAAGAGTGAAAAAAGAAAGAAAAAAGGAAAAAGAAAGGTAATCACAGATTTTATGGGCTGACAACTGATGGCTAAGCTACTGGTCTATTGGCTTTGAGTGCAGGATCCATTACAGATACATAAACTATATTTCATCCATAAACTACATTTCAACAGCGTTGTAGCTAGCAGACTGTGCAGGAAACAATGGGAGTTGGTTCATCCCCAGGGAAGCTGAGGAAAGGTCTCTTGGAAAGCTGACTGGGGCACAACCGCTAGCGTACATGACTTTCCAACGTAATCAGGCTTTAAGCTCAGGGAGACTTCGCCTTCTGATGCAACTGGGAAATCACATCAGAAAAGAGATTAAAGTGCAGGTTCTCAGCTTCTTTTCTCTCCTGCCATTCTGGCTGAAGCAATCTCTCTGGATGACTTGATGTCATATAATACGCTCACCAACTGGCTTAAAAAAATAATCAGCTTTTGTGTACAATGAGACATGTGTGTACAGACCTGCAAAACCACATAGATGGAAAAGCAGCCAGCTATTCTTCAAACCTAAGTGAGTCCTTTCCTCACAAAATCTCCTTAAAGCCCTTTCCAAGCACTATTTAATTTTACGAAACTTTGCAACATATCCCTCTGCAATATCTCCCTTTTGCAGCTAGAAAGACTGAGGTACAGGGAAATTAAATGTGTCATCCAAAGGGGATAAGTACACAGCAGGTCTGGGTTGCAGGCTTGACCCGTGTGCTCCAACGGAGATCTACAGGTAATCCTCCTCCCATGCAATTTTACAGGTATGAAAACACAGTAAATAGGAACTACAAAGTGCTTCCAGTTTTCAAGGAAATAGTTGTAACTGTGACTGAAAAAGGCTCCGATTCTCTCACTGCACTGAATGGGAGATACAGGAGTATTTTAACCCATCTCAGCAGTTGGCTAGTTTCCCCACAGATTTTCTAGATTTAGCAGCCTTTCACTCACTCTTTCCAATGCGACAGAAGTTGGGATTTTTCATACTGATGCATTTTTTGCTTCTCTTAAACACACAAAAAACACAACTTTTGGGGCCATTAACTTACTTGAGGGTTGCCCCTAAGGAAGGGGCATTTAATTCTACTGGCAAAAGAGCAGTCTCCCTTTAAAAGTAGCATTTTCAGAAAAACGATGTGCCCACTGCATTGTCTCCCATTGCTTGTGTCTGGGCTTTGATCTCACAGCTTTTGATCCCGGAGGCAGGAGAGACAGCCCTTCACCGCATCCCAGGAACCAGGTCTCTTGGAGCACATTGTTCCCTATCAAGCGGTTGCAGGGCCATCTCTCAGCGAGCATCCTTGATCTGTCAAAGCTCAGGGCTCTCAGTCGACCCGTCTGCTAACAGAACCTGTTAACAAGGGACTCTTGGCATACGGCACGACAGAGATGTTTCACATTCCAGCCTTTGATGCCTTTTGGACCTTAACTGAAAGACATTGTGTCTTCTCTCAGTGTGGAGGGGACTTCACAGGCAAGGGAACAGACTGAAAGAGCAACGTCCTTGTCTAACAAATTAAAGGAGGGGAAGTCTTACCCCAGACCATTTGGAAAGAGTTGGAAACCAGTCGTTCATTTCAAATTTGTTTCCTTCTCTTTTGCTCTTGCTGATCTGTCTCCCCTTTGCAAAAGCACTGTTAGTGGAGAGAAGGTGGTGGCTGAAGATACGGGCCAGGGATTCACCATACATACACATATAGTACATTTCTTGTATGTCACAAAGGATGTTACAGCCTTTATCTATATGCAGGTACCTACTTTAAGTAAACCTTTGCAATACATTGCTTATAGATGTGAAGGAAGCCACAAAGATGAGAAGCAACAAATACGTAACAGGAATAGTTTAAGTAGAAGAAAACCTGTCTCAGGCAGAGGGCTGGATGAGGCGACCTCTAAGCGTTCTTCCAGCGCTGTTCCTTATTATTTGTTGATAGCGTCCAGATCATTTGCAACGTAACGCCTGTTTTAAACCTCATAGGTAGGAGAAATCCCATGCTTTAAGTTACCCCTCAGGATTGTTACCTGCAATACCACATTCGCTAGGGTGAATGAGAAAACAAGACTGATTTGTCCTGACAAGAGAAATGACTTTAGAAATCTACTCTCACTTGTTGAAACAAAAGAGCAAAACCAACAGCTAATTAGTCTCATAATGACTTATTTTCTACCCCCTCCCTACCCCATTTTAAATAAAACCTGATGATGCAAAGTATTCCTTGGCTTCTTGCTCTAACCAACCAGCTCTGTGGAAAGAGCTTCTTTTTTTATGGCTACATATTAAAAGTAAACCAGCCCATGCCAGGTTTGGATAAAAGACTATTTATTTTCAACCAATTTGATAGCTGCAGTTTTCGGTAATTGAATTTTCTGTGGTCAGAGAAGCAGTAATCTTAGAAACCAAATAAATATTTTTTAATAAAATGGAACACTGAGAAACCCTATAATAATGTCAAATATGTAGCCACTTATGGATGGATAAATATTTTAAGAAATTTACATCTCACCCAATGCTTTAGGCCTTAAGCTTCCCTGGAAATTTCAAACAACACTATTTTATTGGGGGGGGTGGGGGGGGGACAATGGAGTGTATTTATCTAAAGAGCTAAATACTAATCCTTCAGTTTGAAGTAGGCTTTATTCCCAATAATTATGCAGTGGCTGCTGGTTTAATCAAGAAAAACAAAAAGCATTCTCAACCCTTTCAATTGCATGTTCCAATTTACATGATGCAGGTTGTACTGGTTTCACATATGCTTGTACCTAAACGACCAACTCTGCTAGAAATACCCTCAAAAAGCTCCTCAGATGTGTATGTTACTGCCCTGTCCTCATAACAAACTCATGATGAGCCTTTGGGAGAAAGACAGCTTTTGCTGAAGCCTCTTGTCTCCTGATCAGAATACGGCACTGCAACGGGTGCTGTTCCCACTGGTTTGTGTAGGTCGGGGGCTTACTCAGAGCTCCTCCAGCAAGCTGGGGAGGGACAAGGAAGGAAGAGAAAGAAAAGGAGAGACTCGCTCATGTCGCAGGTCTGCTCAAGAAGTTAGAGGTCACAACACAAACCTGAGCATTTCCTTCAGCTTCCGTGCAACTGCTCATATCAGAGGACAATACTGCCCTGCTAAGCTACAAGGATGAAGGTATTTATAAACAGTGCCTCACTGCGGGAGACTGATTATGCTCTCGGTATCCTGGACCCTGAAAGAGCCGACATTTATGGGACACCCGGACCCAGAGGCCTCTGCTATTCCGAACCCCAAGCCAGTTCTCTGCTGCCACCAGCCAGCAACCGCTTCGTAAAATCCCTGGTAACTTTACCACGCTCCTTTTCCAAACCTGATGTATTTTTATTCTGTTGGGGATCTCTTGCTCTCAAGAAATATTTACTTTCAATAAAAGCAACCAGTCATTATGAATTAAAAGAGTTTCGACAGTATGTAAAAGAGAGATAACTGCAGGCACAGAAATTGCGTTTCCTGCGAGACGCATTTATTGTTCTCTTCTGGTGACACCTGCTGGCAAACACACACTCCTGTCGGTTCTCCTGGAAAAGCATCAACCGCAAAATTAATTGGGATTAATGAGCCCAGGTTGTTTTTTTCCAAAATGACACAAGAGAAAGTGGAAAGAATTGGACTTAATCAGCATAAGAGAGATGGAAGGAACATATCTCAGGACTTCAGACACACAAAAGGCTATTATAAATTGGAATAAATTGCTTGCCTATCGTGGGACAAGACATGTAATAAAGGCTCAATGCAAATATTATTACAAGATAGATTTGGGAAAGATTTCCATTTAGCAAGAGTTTCCTACCAGTGAGGCTAATACTGTGAAGTCCCCTTCACAGCAACTGGGCATATGGAGCTTCATAGGTTTCAGTCATTTTTTTCCCCCTTCCAGCACACAGGCTTGTCCAAACCTGATTGATCCATTATCCAATTAGACCAGTTCTAGTTCAAATATAACCACCACTTTTCAGTCTGCATTCCCCCCCATACACACACAAATGTCGATGAAAACCAAAACCCAGGTGGTTTTCAGCATGACACTCTGGAAATCAGGTATGAAATTACCTGTTTATTAATGATGTGTCAGGAGAATGACACACTAACAGCCAGCTCCAGCACTGGCAGCGCTAATGGAGAAATAACAACCATGCATTATATACAATATGCATTCTGCAGGACTATTAACTTTGCATCCCTAGAGATACAATTGAAACTCGCATGTTTTATCTCAAGATTTCAATCCCAGAGAGCAAAGATTTGAAAATGGAAGTTAAACATACGCTCCAGTCAGTATTTTGCTGTATTGCCTCCTTGGGATTCATGTGCAAGTGAACAATTAGCACCAGATGTGCAAAAGATTAGCATGCCATTAGTTAATGATCTAGGCATGGAAGAGCACTGATGGTGGGAAGGTGTTTTGCAAGGACATATCACAAGGCTTAGTATTTCAACAAGAATCTCTAGTAGCATACAACCTGGCATAGAGATATAGCATTCTTGGGGTAACATACACAGATTATTTCAGAATAGAGAGTCCAAGTTGTTTCCACAATAGTCTGCTACATTGAACAGAATGGAAATACACTGTGTTCATAGTAGATGTCAAAGTAAATTCTGTTCTTCGGCTACAAGATCCCTGAAAGATCTTCTAGCACATTTGCCAGTGAGTTTATCTTATTATGAGGTTAGTATTTCCTTCTTTCCTTAGTCTGGAAGAGTCTTGGGATAATACATGGGTCTTTCAGCATGGAAACAGAAGAGCTAAACTGGACTAAAGGTTTTACTGAAGGACATAGTGTAAATAGCCACTGTGGACTGTTCTACTGTTGCTGCCAAAGGGGAGCTTCATTTTCATGCTTGGAGAGCTTATCCTTCAAGTTTCAGCCTTCCCAAGTACCTCGTAACACACAGTATCAATAGCAGTTACTAACATTTCTTCCAGGAGATGGGGTCTTTGTTATGGAGACTCCATTTTACAATATTTGCCTTGTTCAAAAGGGAAAGATGTCTCTTTGAGCAGATTTGTTAGTGCAGCTCTGGGGCATCATCCAGTATTTATATCCTGTTAATCTTATAGCTCTAAATGAAAGATGGAGGAGGCCAAATCCATTCTTCATATAAATGCCATTATTTTGGGTTCTAAGAGCACTGGATTTAGGCCAGTATCTTCCCTTGCCTCACTCCGCCTTTCAGATATTTGTGGAAATGAGTAACAGGGTCATTTGGTATTCAGCCCTGGATATGAATTATAATCTTGGTATATGCTGAATAGAAATTTGAAAGGCAAATTTTCACCTCGGAAACATACTTTTCCTCAACCAGCCAGAAAACCCTGTGCCAGATTCAGTCCATGGGATGCAGAAAAGCAAGGGAGCACACAAACATCCTTGCACACACAAGCACACATCTGAGACTTGGTAGGCCCCACTTCAAAAACAAGGACTAAACAACAAAGTATTCCACACCGAGCAAGGGGGGCAGCTTGGAAACTGTTCAGAATCCTGAGGGGATTCACAAGATTGGCATGATCAGGTACATAAATTTACATATCTGCATCAAAAATAAAAGCAGACCACCTTTATGTTTGCCTGTACCTTTATTACATAAGGACTATAATGCAATTATGTGACTACATACATTAACTTTTCTGAGCCAGTTCCTGGAGTGAATGATTTCCACCTCCTTCAGAGCTGAGTACAGCAGGGCAGAGGAGTTAGGCAGGACCTGTTTTGTCCATGCACGGCAGGCAGTGTAGCTGGGAGACCACCCTACCCTGAACAGCAGGTACTGAGACTAGGGGGGACTGCATAAGACCACAAATCTTAGGGAACATGTTTCTTGGATGAACTAGTTTTTTGATGATGTTTGAGTAATCAGACAAGACCTGCAGAAATGCCATAAACCTGCCAGACTTAGCTGCCTTAATATTCCTGGTCATATTAAACCTCAGTCTGAACTGTGGACTTAACTCTGTCTGCAGATAAGTGCCTGAACTGGAGTGACTTAATCCTGAGTCTCAGAGTCTCAAGGTCAAAGCTCAGAAGGACAGGTTGCTTGTACTACACAGCAGTTTAGATAGCTGATCTGAGCTGTCTTTTTAGCTTAGCTAATCTTGAAGCCCAAGAGCACAGAGCTCTCCTCAGTTCTCTGGCTAAATCATCAGTCCTCCATTCAGCTGATCCTGGAGCTGGAAGGTGGAAGGGAAAGCAGCTACATCACAGCCTTATCAGCCACAACTATAAAGGTCTAAGCCATCAGAAGTGGACCTCCATGCCTGTTACCACCATCTCATTGCAGCCCTTCCTGTTTAAAATCAACTCCTTCCTCCAGCTGCGTATTGAGGATCTTAATATACCCTCTTTTCTGTTAGGTTCCCTCTTTTTATCTTATACCTCCACTTTCACCTTAACTTCAGCTTATTTCATTATTGCCACTCTAAAATATCAAGAACAACTATACACTTCCTTTGCAGCTTTTTAATAATGAAAATCCAGATGTCCCTTCCTGATCTAGAAGGGAAAAAAATGTTAGATCTGAGATCTGCTCTGAAGGCCTCCCCTACTCCTTACCCCCTTGTGTCCACCACAGGCACTTCCAAGAAAAATGGAAATGCAGTCTTTCTTCCAAAGCATTCCCTTCACCCTCTGGTCTTGTATAACAAATAATTGCTTGAGTTTAGGGCAGCCTGAACATAAACCAGCATTAATGCAGTGCTGATATGCTAAGACACTAGTGTACTTATTACCATGCAATTGATCCTACAGGCAAGAACCTCCTGCTCGCACATGCGCTCGATGCCCAGATGTGCATGTTATAGAATTAGTAGGTTTCTCATTATGTTCTCTGAACAGAAACAGTCACTGTTTGCAGCAGTCCCCTGGGGGAAAAGCTTTTCTACCCATTCCCCCGCAAAGTGTGCTCTGAATTCAGTTCTGTCAGAACAACCCATAACGCTCCTGAGATGCACACAAAGGATTTTACACCAATGCTCAGCTGGATGTATTGGTAACCAGGTACAGATTTCCCCCTCCCATAAGGATACATTACACAATCAAGCTTTTATGCATAGGGATGCTGTACATTAATTTGCCCAAAGTTGCCCTGCATGTAACTTCTGCTGTATGGGCATAGATATAACAGAAGCATCTCCTGGTTGTATGTAGAGCTGTGCATAAAAGATGTTTCTCATGTCAGTGATTGGCTGAATGCTTCTTAAATATTTAATTATTCTGTATGTACTTCAAAGTCACTTATGTATCTGACTGCAACAATTACTGGGCCTTGGCCACATCGATACCCTGGATTAAACAGACCTGCAGTGAGATTTTGCTATTTCCATTTGCTGAGCTTTCTGGCCTCCTCCAAAACAACAATAGCATCTATTCCTCAGAGGGAAGGGGTGGATAAAAAGGGAAAAGCCAGCACCCAACTAATTTTAGCAAGTACAAAAGGAGATTCCATGCCAGAGGAACATGTGGCATTTTTAGTTCACCTTAAACTTTCCCCATGGCATTTTAAGTCCTATTAATAAACAAAACAAACTTGTTTCAGAAAACAGATGAGTAAACATCTTTGATGGCTGTACTCTATTACTGATTCACCTTCCTTCCTTTCACCCACCACCCCAGGCCTCCACTCTGAGCCTGAGTATTTTTATCATTAAGGCAACAGCACTGGGATGTGTTGTGGTAAATATCCAAAAACAAAACATGTGGTGAGGTCAAACAGCATTTCCTCAGCAGCATGGGACCTCCCCATTCACTCTCTCCCCAGAACAAAAACCTTTGTATCATAATGCTGAGGAAAAGAGCAGGAGCAGGGGGGAGCCAGGCTGGCACCAAAAATATAATTTAGTGTGCAGGTATTTGATTTGATAAAAACCTGCCTTAATTCAAAAAAATACATATGTGTGTATATATACACACACACATATATAATAGGTTCCTGACAAGGTTGTAATTCATTGAGAGGGGCCAGGCATACATTTTGGGTTTGACATGTCACTCCAACCTAAACCGTAGCTGGTTTTACGTGATCCCCTAAGAGGGTAGCATGTTGCAGCTGGCAAAAAAATAAACAAACCTGAGCCCTGTGCTAACAGATTTTTTTTTTTGATTTATGCCATGAGCAAAGGAAAAACAGTGACATATTTGTGAGTCCAGGTTTCATTTGGCCCCTCAAAGTTTCAGGAACAGCATCCTGCCGAGGAGATGGACAGTGCAAAACCTGTAGCAGACAGGCCTAGAACAGGCAGGATGGGGAAGCAGACGAACAGTAGCTCTGAGGCTTCATTTTGCAAGGGCATCTCACAGGCACACGCACACACTGCTTTCCCCGTCTCCCCCAGGGAAATCGGGGCCTCTGCAGATGTGCTGCTGAGAACCCGACAAGATTCCCGTGCAGCAGGCAGGCAGGGCTTTTCGTTTTCTTGCACTAAATCCAGGTTCTTTTAAAATAATTTTTCCCTTAGTCTGAGTAATTAGAAAGTCAAAGACTAAAACCATATTTTCTGCTCCTGCCTACTTGGGTGATTTTTTTTTTTCAATTACTGTCTTCAGATACAAAATTCCCCCACTAGTTCCCTCTAACAGAGAATCAAATGGAATTGCTCCAGACAAGTAGATATTAGTGGAGGGCTAAAGGCACTCTCACCACTCATCAGCACAGCCTGGCACAGCCCCCTCTGCTACCAGCACAGCTACCCCCAGCCTTACTCCGTGTCTAGGTACATTGGAACGGACTGGAATAGCCTGCTGTCCCCTGGGAAAAGATCTGATTCAGATCTAGATGCATGTCTGAATGGTCTAAGTGGCAAAACCTCTGCAGACTACTCCAAGTTCCCATCCACAGAGACTGTGAGCACAGAAAGATCATCCCGCAGAGATCCCTCGGACCGTGAAATAAGCAGCTCTCCCAGGATCTCCAAAGCTTGAGGTCTTTCCTGGAAACTGTGGCTGTCAATCCTTGGGGTGCAGAAGGACTGCGAAAGGGTTACTGTAAACACACAGCAGCAGCTTGCCCTTTGTGAAGGGAGAAGACAGCAGCTATCTACACATTACTGTGGTTTCCGAGTGCCTCACAGTCATCAGCATTACCATGTTACCCTCAGGAAGGTGGGAGGATTCCCACTTTACAGGCAAGTCTTGCAGGCACAGGGCTAATTACTTCCACTTATCCTGAGGCATGCAGGAAGCCTGTGGCAGACTGAGCTGAACCTACAGCATTTTATTTCTAATCTGTTGTTGGTGCTACCCTCCCTGCACAAGGGCGCACCAGAAAGATTACCACTTCCCCAAACTCTAATCCACACCCCAACTAGCTCTGACTGGGCGCAGAGGCAATGAGGTACATATCTATTTCCCAACAGTACGTCTACAAATCCTAAACCCACATCAGAAAACCACATATGACCCTTGTGGACACTCATACCACCACACTAGTGCTTTCTTACTCATCCAAGATGCCACCTTTCCTGAACTTCACCTTGTCTAGGTGAATCATCACCCCAGACCTGCAGGGACTTCTGTCCCAGCTTTGATGAGAAACCAGTAAAGATCTAAGTACATCACTGAGGGCCATCCACACCAAAAACAAATCACACTACTGCCCTGCCACATTTCCTTTAATATTATTTAGCTGTTCATTCACAAGCAGGGCAGACATTTAACTTAAAAAATAAAACTGGATCTCCTAGAAGCAGATAATCACAGGGGTTTACTGACTTGGGACTAAACCAACTGCGTGCAACTGCGTGCGGAACATCTCTTCCATCTTCTATTTTACTGTGGCAGGGAAATATTCATCACATGGAGGGTTTTCTTTACATGCAGGCAAACATATTCAGACCTTCCCCAGCCTTCACTTCCCCTGCTAGGATTGCATTAACACTACTACTTCTGGTTAAAGTGGAGGCGAGGGAGCCTGGAAACTGTTAAGTGAATTAGACCCTAATCTAATATCAGTGTCATAGACCCTATGAACCAAAGAGCATTAAGAATATGAAAAGGAAGGTACTTAAACACAAAAACCCACCCTCTAATTTTGTAATCTTCTCAGTTAGCAGATGCAGCATTTCCTTCTGCACTCATGTTTTTTATTTGGCTGTTGCATGCTTGTTTAACTCTCCTGTCCCATGCTCTGGGCTGGACTGGCAGGCCCCACTTACAAGCAAAAAGAGGAAAAGAATAAGGAAGGTTCAAGGCCTTCAAGGACTAACAATCAAATTCTCTAAGCCTTACCAAAGACCAGAAAAAGACCTTGTCTCCAATATAGGCTGAAACTATGGCCCACTCAAACCCAATTAAGAAATTAAATACTTTTCACTCATCTCGAAAATATTTTGTCCTCAGCATTACTGAATGCACTGTAGGGAGGATAGCAATGATAAGGAGAAGGAAAAGAAAATGCCCACCAGTCCCAACCAAAGCACACAGCCCTGGCCTAGCTCACACAGCCCTAGTCCCAACAAAGCCTAGGCACTGGGGCCATCCCTTTTATAACCAGTGCATGGGAAGTTACTTAATTCTCCACAGCTGGCCCAGCCCTGTCACTGCACAAATCCCTGCACTCCAGGCAAGGCTCTGTGGTTTCTCCTTGTGTTTTCAGTTTGTTTTTCTTTCCAGCAGGAACATAAAGCTACAGTGTTGGACTTGCAAGTATAGGTGACAAGTAGAGAGTGTCAGACTAGTGTGTTGCTTTTCACCTTAAACACGTTAAATGCTTTAGCTAGATGTCTAAAACACCAAGGCTTACATGCTTTTGTTGTGTGAAATTCTCCCTTCCCTATCCCAAAAGTTTTTAATCAACTGGCTAATTTCAAGCAAATTTATCAAAGCAGTGAAGAGCTCAAAGATAAGTTTCTAACAAATTTCATGAAACAAGGAATTGGGTAGGGGAGACAGCTGCCAAACACAGAAATAACCCCCTCCCTTTTAAAGGCATCAGTACACACAAGAGGGAGGAAAAGTGAGAAGGAGATGTTGGAAAGTAGCATTCATTAATACATCTATTTACAAAACTACTTGTTTATTACTATAAGAATTTTTGCTTCCATGATCCAGGAGCTCGGTCCTAGAAACACATGTGGATTTAGCTTTACATACTCTGCTCCACAAAGTTAAACACATGCTTGCAAGATCTGGGCCTGAAATCTGGTATCTCACTGTATCCTTTTAGAAACACAACCTAAAGTAACTTTTCATCCCAGCTAGTTTCCAAGACAACATCCAAATACAAATGTCTGTCGCACAGCAAATAAAAAGTGTGTCAGTGTTACTGTTTTTATGATGAAAGATAGAAATTAGTCAATATCCTTCGGAGCCTTAAATAGGAGAATTTTCTTTTTACAGTTTGTTGCCATACCAACATGGTGCAATCCTCCTCCTATTTAAAAACAGTGTGCGCACATGCACACAAGAGAAACAGATTTTTTTTTCCAGTACTTTTGTCCTCATTGCAGACATAAGCACTGATTTACAGAACAGCAGCAGCTTGGGTGCATGTGCCTAAGCTTTATATTATATAAGTCTAATATAACAGTGTGTCAAATGTTTGCTTTGGCGATACTGATTCCTCAAATCCCCTTTTTATACCAATATTTAAAATGGGAAAAGGCTTTAAAAGAATGGGTGAGAATTACAAGTTCAAAGGTTTTATTAGGCTTCCAGCTGAGCATTGCTTATGCTAAGAATGGGGATTTGAAAAAATGGTGTTTAGGCTGGTTTATTGGGGGTTATTTTCTCTAAGGAGCTGCTACTGCAATTCCATGGGAGTGGGAAGAGCAGCAGTAGGGATGCATGGTAACATCTTTCTCATATAAACCCCAGTAACTATGATTACATACAGATCATAGTGTCCAACCTCTACATAATCCCAATTACGACAGCTAAATAAAAAATCAGCTCAGCAAAAATGAGATGGACTTCAACAGGAACAGCCACAACATGCACATCATCTCCTAAATGAGGCTGCTCTTCCCTTGGGACAAGTCTGGCACTTAGCTGTCTAACGCACTGACTGCAAGTGTCATACAGATGCGCAGTGTATGATACCACAGGAATCCTGGGAAAAACAGCTGCTCAGGAACAGCCTGTCAGTGCCCAGGCAGCAACCAGAACTGAACCCAGCCTGCTTCTGGCCTGTGACTGCAAACAGGAAAAAAGGCTGATAGAGAAGAGGCTGGATGAACAGTCCTTAGGGCAGCAGGAGTCTGCAAACTCTGGGGTCTTGCTAATGATATGAAATACCTATGATACAGAAGGCAGCATCTTAGAGCATCTGCACTAGAGGCATTATCTGGCTCTTGTTTTTCCCACCACTTTCTTAAACCCATTGGTTTACATTTAACAGAAGTCCACCTCACTGCTGAACTCAGCTCTAAGTTTCTGGACAATTTTTTCTGGATTGCTAAATTCCAGAATTATGGAGCAAAACACACAGCTAAGCACCCCTGCAGAAGTACAGGCAAAGGATGAGCAATCTTTTCCCTATGATAAAAGGCTCCCTTATCTCCCCTAGCATGGAGTTTTGCTGTGCTTTGGACACAGAGCATGCATCACATAACACCCAGATGAAAAGGTAAGTCTGGAAGCACCAAAAGGGATTGCACTGCTGTAATCATCCATCCTCGTGCGCCAAGAAATTTCATTCTCCCACCCATGACAAGGGAGCCCTCTTTGGAGGATAACAATAAACTGGAGATTATGGACTTTCAGTAAAGAAACTTTCAGTAAAGAGAGTGAGTTAATCAAGGGGGAAAAAGTGGTTAACAGTCATGTTTCACTACAGGATTATAGTGTCAAACCACAGGAAGTTGTCTCTGGTGGTTTGCTGATCTCTGTGGTCTGACTGAACTGAAATTATTAGGAACAGTTAACTTCAGTGCTGGCAGTACTATCACGCATCTTTCTCCCCACCAGTAACCCTAAGGGCTAGCCTTAGACCCTGATCCTACAGCATCTGGAACACACCTGACCCTACTACCAGTGAAGTCAGTAGTGAAATTTCCATTTACTCAGCAATGGCGCATCAGGCCTCCTCACACGGTGATTAACACCCCTGGTTTCATTTGAGTTACCTATTGAATCGCACTGAGAGCAATGCATGCACTCAATAACAGGATCTCAGTTTTAGTACACCATCTGATACAGGATGTAGGTCAGTAGGGATGTGAAAAATCACATGGCACTGTCGAGCAATATTAAAAAACAGACTACATTAATAATCCTTTGCCTTACAACAGCACTTTTCAATGTTGATTCAAATAACTTTACAAAGGACTTCATTCCCATTAATCCGTTTTGCAGATAACAAAACCAAGCCACACGAAAGAGGTACAAAGGCCACAGCCAGAGACAGGGCACACTGAGTCCATGAAGGAAGGAGACAACTTAGAAATTCAGCTAGTAATTAATTAAGAGACCATTTTCTTAACAAGGATCAGAAATGATAATTCAAATATATCATTTTAGTACGATGATACCTTTTTAAACAAAGGTTTCTGTTGCTGCTGCTGTTAGTCTGCTTGCACTAAAAGATGATTTTTCAAGTACTTTGTCTATCATTTTTGAAGAGGGGAAAAAAATAACAAGCCTGAAAGAACAAAGATGATGCTTCAAAGCAGAAAAGGAAGCGCTTTCTAGCAAGTCATACACTTTTGTCAATGAAACCTTTGTCAGACAGTTCCTCTCCTGCCTTGGCTGCTGCACAATGAAAGATATAAAAGCAACTGAAGACAGAAGAGAAAGAGAATCCCCGAGAGAAGAAAAACTCATGTCCCAGCAAAGTCCTCTTTTTGCCCTCAGTGTTTATCTGACAGACTTTTATTGATAGCTCTTTTCCCAACTCCCCTGAGCGAGCACATTCACCTTTTATTTAACTGAAGCAGATTTAAATCACCCTGGCAATTCGTGTGGCTGCTTTTCAGTTCCATAAGGAAGTTCTTGAGAGAATCTGAAGCAATACAGTATGTTAAAACCAAGGCCATTTAGAGAACTGCATTTCCTCAGGTTATCCAGAATTTCTTGTTCTCTTAAGAATACCAGGGAACTCTGCAGCTTTGGTGGGGATAGGCTAGCTACTCGCAATGGGCTTTGGATCACTCCAAAGCATCAGCGCAAGTTCATTCTTTTTGACCCTCAGGTTCACAAGACTTCCTGCAGACAACTGAAATTTCTGCTATTCCCAGAGCACCATTTGGAGTTCTCTGGGGAAAAAAACTTTCCATCTGCTCAGGTACTAAAATAATTTGTGGACCTCCATTCTATTTTATAACATTTCTTGTTAAAGTCCTTATGTGCAGTTATTTTGTACAATTTGCTATATCACAAGAGTGCACGTCTCTTTAATACCCTTTTTTAACCCTTCAAAAGTAACACGTGAAGGAATAACCAATTACATTAGGAATGGTCCCTCTTTAGACTTGATTGACTCTAACATTACTTGGTCAAGTTTCTTCTGATAGCTATTACTCCAACAAGTTTCCCTTCAATAACAAGTTGCTTTTGACCTCAACACACCTGGAGACTTCACCTTGTATTTCACCTCTGACCCAACCCAGTACAGTTGACATTTTGCAATTATCAGCAATTTGTTAGCTTTATTTTTGTTAGCACCCAATTATAGAAATAATAGACCTATAATAGAGCTGCTCCTATTGGGCTGCAGATTTGCAGAGAAGTGGTTCACGCACGAATGACTGCAGAAGCCTGGGCCGTTCTGCAGGAGCAGAAAATGAGAATTCAGAGAATACTTATCCCATGCAATGAATCTCTGTTGGGGCGGTAGAGGAATACTTGTTTGTTAACTCTTATGAGAACCTACTGGAAATTACCTATCAAATGGGATGTCTTCATGGCCTAGATGAAACCTTTGATGAAATCAGGATTCTTAAATATTTAACCTTCCTGTATCCATAGGCTTACTACCCTGACTACATATCCTTAGCATTTCTCCAGCAACAAGGCAAGGCCAAGATCCGAGACACTGCCAAACAACAAAAGAAAACGCTTTCTGAAAAACCAGTTCAGAGCTGGTTTACCACAAGGAAGGAGAAATTCCAAATCTATTAATGCAGATGGTGAGCTGTCACAGGGGACAGACAGGCTCAAAGCACAGCTGTACCCTGAAAACATCTACATTAGCTCTCGTTGTGCTTCAATACACTGTTTTGTCTTTTTCTTCACAGGCTCTTTGCAGCTTACTATACCAAAAATAGAACAGCTGATCCTGTCACATCCTGCTCTCTATACATCAAAAGGGTTTAATCCACAGCATTTCACAAGCACCAAAGATGTGTACAAAAAACACTAAGAAAAGGCCTGCTGGGCCACATTTTCCTACCTTTCTTCACCCACAGCCGCACTCTGCTCTTTTTGACATGTCGACTTCACCATCCTCCTGACAGCCAACAAGTCCTCTCCCAGTCTTGTGACCTCATCCACTTCCCTGTCAAAAGATTAAGGCACATTTTCAAATGCTTGGGGCTATATTTAGACTCCACTAGAGACATGTGGGGAGGAAAGTAGCTGGTATACTCTCTTTGTAATGTAATAATCTCCAAGTCTAGAAAAAACGCTCTGGTTTGAATGTCACTTCACATAATTACCATGGGTAAGGCCGGATTAGCTGCATTAGTCTGCGATGTCATTGTCCAAATCGCCTTCCTCTGGAAAGGGGCTGCAGTGACTGCTGTGGCTGAGAATGCACAGCCGCAGGATGCAGGACGTGGGCTCTTATCTCTGCCACAGGGAGACACGCTCTTTAAAGTGTCCAGAAAACAGGAGCAAAACTGCTGGAAACAAGAAAAAAGACACAGTTACTGTGTTGAAATCTGAGGAGGCCAAGAGCACTGTGCTGTGGACTGAGACCCTAGACTAAGCTCTGAACAGGGTGGGAGGTGCTGGGCAGCACTTGGGTCCTATTTTTACACGGTATTGTACCTGCTAAAGGGCATACGCAGGCACAGCTCCACCACTGGCATGGCTATACCCCTTGCAGACACTTAACTGACCCAGTCTCCACTAAAATGGAGAATTCTTCACTGTCTCACTGCAAGGGCTTTTGGAACAAAATAGTCCCTGAAGCCACACCGAGTATATGCACAGAAGACCAAATTCAATACAGGCATGAGAGGCACACTGCTCCAATGACTACAGTCTGTTTAGCACATTTTAATATAGTCTTTTATTCTTGGATAGCAGAGAGGAAAGATGAAGGCATACCAAATATTAATGCCTATACCTGACTTCTGAGAGTTGAAGGCATAAAAAGCATACACACACAATTGCTCCATGCGTTCTCTGCCTAATGCACATACAGCTCTTACTGATGCTCACTCACAGCAGGGGTTTTTTGCCCACAGAAGGCTTTCAGGCCCCTGTGCAAATGGCTAATCCCCAAGTGCACTATGCTGTTGTGGTAACAGCATAGACAAGCCAAGAATATACATGCACATCTCAGTACCTCACTGTACAAATAACTTTTTGAAGAGCAGGGTCCTAACACTGAAAGTCTTTAAATACAGTGTCTTACTGATATGATGGAGACAGGCATAGGACATAGCATAGGAATGAGTTTTACAGTCCTCACTTAACTCCTGCTCCTCAACCAGACTCCAGTAAATTTGGTACCCTATCCTACCCTCTCCTTCCTTTCAAGGAACTCAGTAAGAACTTGTTTTCTTCAGGTTCTGTCTGCAAGCTCAACAATACCCAACAGGCAATGAGAGGAAGATAATTAAAAATAAAACAAGAAGCCAGCCAAAACAAACTGCAGCAGATCAGACCAACACAAAAACCATCTTCCCCCACTTCCCCCCCAGTTCCCCCTAAAAGATGCATGAGTGTATTCAAACACAAAGGCAGAAACGGCAGTTCAGGATAGCCCCTCCCAGGATCACCCTTGATGTAAAAGCTCTGCCCACTTTGCCAAATATCAAATTTGCTTCCAGCCATGCTTGGCATCTCTCCACCCATGAATATGTACATTTGAATGCATAATGGTTATTGCATGTCACGCTCATGGGCATTTGGCCCACGTAGCACTCTGTTTCCAATCTATAAGTACATGAAATATAAGACTAAGAAAAATCTGAGACATTGTGGAAACCGATGAGGGCTTGAATGAGCTCCTGGAATAAAACTTGAGCCCCTCCCCACCCAGAGCAGTATTTTTAGGAAGTGGATTGAGAAATGTTTTCCTTGCTCCATTTCCATGTTTACTGGGATACAACATTGTTACACTCGATTGCATCAGAAAACATGGAAACAGCTCTACAAATTGATCTGACCACAAGATCTCAGAGGATTTTGCTCCTTGTCTCCAAGGAGTTTACACAGCATAAACAATCTCAAATACAAGGCAGCCCTAAGAGAGATAGTGTTTCTCCAATAAGCTTCACAAATATCAGAATATAGATATAAGTGTTAGGTAACTTTGTTTGGATAGGATTTTTTGATGACATAATTCTCATAAGATTGGCTAAAACCACTCACAGAATTATAGAAAATATTGGAAAAAGTCAAATTTGCTGTATTTTAAGAGAAGATCACATAACTGAAATAATAATGGAACCAAAACAAGGATAATACATGTTGTCCATCTCCCAGGGGCTACAAGTGTCTAAAAGTCATTTTGGGAGATGTGACTGCATTCTGGTTTAGTACTTCCCAACGGGACTAACCGCCTAAATTCTTCTGAGTTTCGGAACAGATACTCATGCCACTGACCTAAAACTTCTATTACATCATGGACTATAATTCTGTAACATTACAACTGTAGCATAGTCAAATCTACCTCCTTTAATCCTGCTTTTGCTATCCTTATTACAGCCCAAGGTCCTGGAGTCCTGTGTGATCATGTGAGAACCTCAGGCAGGAGTTCTGTTAGCGAGTTAGTGTTTGCCCCAATAACTGCAAAGATTTTGGAAATATGATACTTAAAGACTGGTAAAGCAAAAGCTTTGTGCTGTAGTAGTTTTAATGCATGGGTTTTGAAACGCTATCTCATTGTGCATCTCAGCCCCTCCTGCTTGCTGATATCCATAATCAACCAGTATCAGCTGCAAAGTCTTATGGCAGACTCTGCCTTGAACATCGTTCAAGACATTACTTAAAATCTCTGGATTTCTCAGACATCCCCCCAAACTTCTTATAATTGGCCAGAACATAATTAAGGGAGATTAATATGGAAAAAAACAATTTCAAACTATAAATTTTTAAGCTGAGATCTCTAACAGGAAGTATAGGAACATGCAAACATTGATTTTCAAACATTTTAGTTGTCTTTGCATGCAATCAATTGGAAACTAATCCAGTTGCATGGGAAAAGGGGTCAGTCTTAGCCAAAAGATCATTCTCGTCATACAGAAAGACTATTTTTTTTCCAGGCCCAGCATATCACCTAACTCCGACCCACTCTGTCTCCCTTCTTCCCTGTTCATTTCCTCGCTGTAAGAGCAGCCTGGAAATGAAATTCCCTTCCCAAGAAAAAGTAGTCTTCAAACTTTAATAATAAAAATAATGGAAATTATGCAAAAAACTAAAAAGGGAAAAGGCAAAAAGTGAACAATAAAACAGCAACAAATCCAATATAAACTACTCTGCAGAGAAGGCTTCGCACATGCTTTGTTTTTTTGCTCGAAATTTTAAAGATTTTTTCAATTTCATTTTTTTGTCTTCAGAAGAAAGCAAAAAACCATCATGAGGCTTAAGGTAGGCAGCCAGGAAGCTGTCGTTCTGATTTTCCCCAAGGGCGAAAATGATTTCTTCCCCCCCTTCAAAACTGAAGTCTTCTCCAGGACAAATTCTGATTTTGCAAAGAAGCGTTTTCTATCAGAAAACTATTCTCATGGAAAATTGCCCAGCAGACCTATTCACGGCCTGTGGTAACATTAAATAAGCAGCTACAGTCTTCCAGGTAGGCTTGTCATAACACTGCTTTTGCCATTACATGAACAAGCAGAGTCTTCCCCATCATGCCTGAGTAAACCTGAAAATCCAGAGGCTTAGTAGCAGGGATTCATTTCCTAATATAAGGGAAAATTTGGTCCTAATCGAAGCCTACTAGATTTAAAAGTCTGCGAAGTGGCTCATTCAAAACTAGACTGGACCACACAGTAGAAAATTGGGTAACAGCATCTATTTGTTACTGCTTTTTAACCAAGGATCTGAAATCACTCAATTCATAAGCCCCTTGTAACTGAGCAAATATTCTTATCAGTATCCTCCTCATTTTAAGGCTAAGGAAACTGAGCCAGAGATCAAGTGTCAAGGCCAAAGCTGCAGTGGTTCAATCACAACACCGGGAACAGAACCCACAAATCCTGCCGCCGGCCCTCCGCCCTCCCGCTAACCACCAGACCACACTCCCCGGGCAGCACAGCTGCTCCGGAGGAGCCGAGCTGGAAGTGGCTGGTGGATCACATGGCCGCCGGGCCGTTCCCAGAGTTTCCTCTGGAGAATAACGTCTGAGCAGGCACAGACTTTGGCAGCGATTTTCAATTGTTCCTAGAGGCTGGCACCAAGGGATAACTACAGAATATAACACACACAACTTGTTCCCTCCTCCACCCAATACGTGGCAGGCTGTCTGCAAAGACATCGAGATGAACTTTTTCACCTGAATCGGAACAAAGTGTTTTGCTATTCTTTCTCTTCTCTTTCTTTCCCCCCAAGCTCCCTCCGCCCCCTTTGCTGTCTTTATTTTAATCTACAAAACAGTAATGGGTCTGCAGGCGACCTGCCAGGGTACAGCTCGCATCCACCTGGCAAATGCCGGGATCCTTCTCCTGGCTCCAACTGAAAACCAAGACTAAGAGGAGGAGCCACAAGGTCATTTCTGAGCCAAGACATCCGCCCAGCATGTCCATAGTTTGTAGGAACAAGATTTATGGGGGGCTAAAAATTTTCATCCCTCTTGTTCCCTCTCTCACTCCAGAAGGATTTTATCACCCTTGATATTAGACTGAAAATATTTTAAAAGGCCAAGATTATTAACACTCAGCCTCACTTTTTTGCTTAATAAATAAAAGAGGAAATTGTATGGGAAAATACACTGAGGCCAAATGCATTTTAACACAGTAATGGCAACTTCTGATGTAAAAGCTAAGTGGGAAGTGTTAAGAGAAACTTTAGAGCAGTCTCTGGGGGTCTCAAATAAAGCAGAGCAGACAGCAAGCCATCCATCATTTCATTCCTGCTAATTGTCTTCCTGCAATAAAACAATTACATTTTGATTGTTTCAGTCAGTGTTACTCACATGCTAAGTGCTTTCTCAAACCCAACATAAACCCACCAGTGAGGACTCTCAGCAGCTTGTATGAGGGGAACGCTTACTCCTCAGTCAGCTGCCCAGCTCTAATTCCAGTCCTCCTCTATGGACAGCCGTGCTATCAACACTGCCTGTCAACCACAGCTCCTCCTTCAAGCTGACTTCTTCCACCCAGTGGTCCAGTACTGGTCTCTACCCTGACACTGTGCCTTCTGATCTGCTGCTGACTCTGCCTCGACCCAAGCTTTCACCGCTCTGATAAGCCTGGCTTCCAGAAATAAGACTGCTCTGCCCCTGGCTTCAGCTCCTCCCTCTAGCTGCTGCCTGCGCATCTCAGCCAGGAGTACTCTTCTCCTTTGGTTTGTCTTCTGCTCGGATCAATATGGAGCTGATTTGGTCCTCTCTGGAATGCTTAGTGCTGGCAGTTGTCAGCTGCCCCCATACTCTTCTTCCCCCCACCCACCAATCCCTCAAACTAATTCCAGTATTCATCTAGGATGACAGAAAAGAACAGAGCCTTGGACACATCTCAGTGATCTGGCATGCTCAATTAAACAAAACTTTACTTACACAGTTTAAAGTCCTGCTAAACTTCATTTTTATTTCAACAAAACTAACATGGGAATTCAACCCACTGACATGAGAACAGCTATGAGAGCAGTATGAGTATAGCAATACTTCTGCAAACTGCAGACTCCTTGGGGCAGGGAAAATGGGCCAAATTCTGCCCTTGTTGAAAGACCAGGATGACTTGCAGGGCTGTGAATAAGGGCAACCTATATCTTCTATCACATGCTATTTATTCTAGTCCAGCCTGAGGTACACACTCTGCCTCATTATCATCTCAAACAGCAGGTAATCAAATCCAGCAGCAGAATAGCAATGCATGAATTAATGATTAATGATGATAGGGTTCTCGGAAACATTTTTGTAGCCAAGCATCACATTTGCAAATGACTCACTGGAAGTTAGTAAACACTGGTCATTAGCCAGTAGTTACGATGCAAAGAAAGAGGCATCTGGCTTCAGGGGATTGTTCTGTCCGCTCCAGGGAGTTAGAGATACCCACTGGAACGTGGTCAAACACCAGCGCCCTGGATGGAAGCAGCTAATGGTGTGACCAGGGCTACTGTCAATTAGGACCAAGCATTTGCTCCATGCAGATCATTTAGCTTTTTGTGATTCTGGACACCAGAAAGCAAAGAGGAATTTGAGTATGGCACTGTGCCCCAGAACCTCAGGGCTGAGGAAACAGTGAGCAGGAAGCCTCTGAGGAGACAGAGGGATGAGTTCACACAGCTCCTGCCCATCCCTCTCTTCGCAGCTTTTTGCCCATTGACGATTTGGCACTTTCCTCTTGTTCCGGTGACAGGGACCTAGAGTGCAGGCTTTTACTACAAACTAAGCAGCCTCTCCAACACAGAACCATTCGCCCAGCAGTTAAAAAACACTTCTTGTGTATTTCCTGTGCTCACAGCTACATCAGACTCCACTTCCTCCTGAAGAATTACTGACATAAGATCTTCTAGCAATGAGTGTGTTATCTTAACAGTCACCTGCATGGGGCTGTACCCTTCCCCGCTGTGCACCAGCATAACCTGACAAAAAACTTTCAGCACCCTTGCTGAGCTCACGGTCAGTATGCCAGGTCACCTCCAGCCAGACCGACCCCTTGGGCTGGTCAGAGATCTCAGTAAGGAAGCTGGGGCAGGAACGACACATGCATTGTCATTTCATTTCTTGACTATGGCGGGACCAAACACTACAGATTTTAGTTAGAGGTGGAAGCTGTTCTCTTGCCCATCACTATGGCTCTGAGTTCTTATGAATTATAAGCTCTTAACTGAATTACAATGAATTACAAAATCTGGGGACATTTTTATTAGACTATCCTCTCTCAGCAGGCTTTGTTGCCTGCAGTATTCACAGCAAAGCACTAATACCACCCAAAAATCACACACCTCCCAACACTTTGCTGCTTTTTTTTTTTAATATCTCACACTGTAAACAGAGTCACACCCCACGTGCGGGGATGAGGGGAGGTAGGAATATGTGGAGGGAAAGTACATGCGTGACTCACTGCATCCCCAGACTGCTGGATGTGAGCAAAGAAGGTGTCAGACATCACCTAATAGAGGAAATTAGGAAACCCAGATAAGATAAGTCCAAAGGGACTTTGTAACCATGAAGGTTACAACAGCCTAGAAGTCAAACATTCAGACAATCTAAGGATCCAAAATTAAACAAAACCTGACAATGCTAAGCGAACAAGCAGAACAAAACAGAGCTACCAGATGAAGTCCCAGAAGCTCTGCATTGCTCAGTTAATTCTGCTCATGGAACTTTTCCCAGTTCCTTTCCATCCTGGCTTGGACCCGTTGCTCCTTATCTGGTTGGCAGTTTATTTTATCCATTTCGTAAAAGAATTACAGAGGAGGGGAAAGAAGTTTTGGCTATTCAGAGCCTCCCAGAGTCACAGCTGTCAGTCTGTAGTGCTGCTATTGCCACTGAGAGCAAAGATAGGACAACAGGGGAGATGACTGTTGACTTCATGAAGAAAGTATGTCGATACAGGATGCCAAAACCAAGCTCCTGACCACTTGTGGTCATTGAAGATCCCAGGGCACATTTTGCAAGAGTATGGGTGTTAGCCCTGGTACACTGGCCAAATCCAAACTTGGCTATTTATATTTTGCCTCCCTAAAATACTGCTTGGAGTTTCAACTGGAAAAGTTAATTTTGCTTTTCTGTCTGGAACTGCATAATGATGCAGTTCCAGTGGTGGCATGTGGAATGCCAGTGGAATGGCGTTCCAGTGGCTGGTAAATCCTGGGAAGGCAGAGCCTCATTTCTTGTCTTGCATGAGCATTAACACCCATAGACTGAAAAAGTTAGTTTGGCATTTAAAAAAAATAAAGACTCAGTACAACTCCAAACTGTTTTCAGGAAGTCCAAATGCATTAACCATGCTCAACAGTCAAGTCTCCCCACCTTCAGTACTATTTTACTTCCCCAAACTGCTCAATATTGGATATGATCCATAGAGATATGGGGCTCTAGAGTCAAATTCTGCACCCCTGCATCCCTCCACTGCCAATGCTGACCATTTGGTTTATATGAACAGAAACTGGAGCACAAGCAAAATACTGGACTTCTAATTAACGTACTCTCCCCTTGTCACCTGTCATTCTTCTGAACAGATACAACTATCTGGTTGGTGATAGCAACCTTAAGTACTACTTTAATAGAGGATAAGAACATTTGTCAAAATGAAAGTTTAACTCTAGCGTCCACCAGTTTTCCTGTTACATCAGGCCCTACGGACAAAATAAGCCAGACAGTGTGGGAGCTCAAAGTGCAGGCAGATCCTAGGAAGCAGAGATTTTCCAGTACTTTTGCACAGCAAAATAAGCCCTCAGTATAAGCCCTTGTGCTTTTTGCCATCGCCAAATCTAGGTTATTCAAGTGTGCAGAATTTAATACTGCACCACAGGGAGAAGAATGATGAAAAAATATATATTTTCTTTACCTTTCAGAAGCAATAAATAGATAAAATATAGTTAAAAATGGAAGCTATTCAAATAACCAAAGGCTGCACTTGAATACAGCCAAGCTAACTGACTCTGAGACATTGTATAATTCCACTCAGATCTGGAAAAGAGATACCAGAAGAAATGTGTATCAGCCAAAGTTAATATTTGCACAAAAATGGTGAGTCATATAAGCTGGGATTTCCTCTCCTAGCCACTTATGGCATATCATCCAAGTCTCAATCAAATTTGATGCAACAACTCCCACCTGATAGTTAAAAACATTCAGTTCAGGTAAAGATGACTTGATTTTTTGGCCTGAATTCTAGCTCCTGAAATGTAAAAGAAATAATCTTGTTATCCAGAATGCCATGACATGCTATTTGCTCAACTTTTTTTTATGATGTACTACTTCCTTCCTGATCCCCAGCTAATCTCCAGAAATGCAGTACAGAACCAATACATTGGTTATTGGCCAATATATTAAGTCTCCAAAATCGCCCAGGCTAAAACTGGTGGTTATTTCTTTTGCCTCAGTAAATATGATGAAACAGCCCTACTTTTGCTTTGTTTGACAGTCTGACTTGGAGTGTCGGGTTTCTTTTGATACACTAGTTTAAGAAAAGATACAGAAGTCTTACAGAAGCTCATTGCCACAAACTAGTGCTTTTCACCTTTTCTGCCGTGAAATCCTGAGCAATTTGAATGAAATGGAACTGAACAATTGTTCCTTACAAAAAGCTGGCTTATGTAGAAAGCCACACTGAAGATTTGAATTTCTCTTATGCATCTTTACTAACCATTTACAAAACATTCACTGTAATGTTTCAATGTGAACTCAGTATGAGTAGTTGCTAAAAAAGGCAAATAAAGACAGATGCAGAGATATAGTTGTTCTAGACACAGCTACATGTAAAGCCTTTGAAAACAGATAACAATTTAATTCCCCCCTCACAGTAACATTTAGCAATTTGTTCATCTTTCTTACATCAACTATGATTAGGTGAAAGATTTTTCCCAGACATTTTTTAATACACACAAAGAACATGCTAAAATATTCTTGATTTGCAATCTGTTATTTTCCAGTGACAAAAATATGCAGAGTGACAATTAAAAAGGGTTGATTTTTGACCTATGGAATCTCCTGAAAAGTGGATTCAGAGGAAATACTGAATTAATGAATTTTCCAAATTCTTCAGAGCAGGCCTCTTGTGGTAACCATATGAATGAATAATGCCATAAGAAGAAAGCAGCTAACCCACTGAGGAAAATGTCAGATATCTGCAGAACTACTTGCTACTGATCTATAGTCAATGAATTAGTCTCGACCATGGAATCGGAAGTTTAGTGAAAACACCAACTAACTTTGCTGGAAGAAGCTCACATCAAAGCCTGACCAATTTTGAATGAAATGAAGCAGAGAGTTTGCAGCTTGCCTACAAAGAATTCACAACAGGGGCGTGCGTAAATGTCAGAGTACTGAAACAGAAACAGAGTGCACAATACTTTGTGCTGTTATCTCAAGCAGCAATACTGAAGTAGACTAAATTGGCACTGACATTTTCTAAAAAAGCAGTAAGAATGTCTTAAGTTATGGGGTGCATTTATGCACACATGTGTGCAAAAATACACCGATAGTGGTTCAATGGGTAGGTATAAAACCAACATTTCATATCTACCCATCAGATGAGCCTGTGACACAGGCTACATGGAGATAGGTTGAGTATCATAGCTTTCTAAATGCACCTCACTGAGGACTTCACCAAGTTCCTGCTGAAGAGCAGACCCTAGCATCCCATTCCTGTGCATTCAACAGCCTTGAATGGCTTCTCTGAAATGAGAAAAGTGAGCTAACGTCTGCAATAGCCCTAAAATCTGTCTAGTATATTTTCCTCCTTTACTTTCTCAGAATTTCCCATTCTGATTCCAAGTATCCCATGTTTCTCTTCTGCATAAGACTTTTTTGCATTAATCTGAAAGAGCCATCAGTTCACTGGGTTGCCCTTTGCAAGATGTGAACACACTTCGTATCACTACCTGTAGGCATAGTACAAAGTAGGGTGGGAAACAGTTGCTCCCAGTTTGATATGGGCATTGTGGAGCTATGCAAGAGCCAAGCTATTCAAAGAGTCAGTATACCAACAGCTGCATTTTTCTGTGGCCACAGGGCATAAGTGAGTCAGTTTCCAACAAAGCATGAAAAGACAAGGAAAATTAGGAAAACCCAACCGCTTACAGGATTCTTTTTCATGTTCTATCATTAAAACTACTGATTACAGTTCCCAAATTAACACAAACATCCAAGAAACAGACTTCTTCCCAAACTTCTCCCTGTTTTTTGCAGAGCACTTCAAGCTCCAGATGTAAGCTATTTAAATTAAAGCAAAGAACCTCAAAGCATTTCAAGTTTCCTCAGTGGTTAATTTTGTCAAGTTAGTCAACATCTTCTCACTGTTATAGAGGTGAAACATGAAGAACAGCCATCTAAAAATGTTGTGGAAGCTACTTAGAGATGTTTAAGACATAAGAACACAGCAGGCAAACATCTACCTAAGTCTAGGTACAGTTCATCCTGACTAAGTGCAGGAAGTCCAACTAGACGATCTATTCATTTTCCTTCCAGCTCTAAAATTCTAGAATTCTATCATTAAATATTTCTTTAAACTATATACCAGTCCATCAGAAGATACTGAGGTTCCTATTCCTCATGCAGTTAACAGGATGCTTCAAAAAAGGGCTTTCTGTTCAGCAACACACCTACACAGGAATTATAAATTAACATTCAAAGAAAGCAATTCTTGCAGGTGAGGAACACTTTTCAAATAAAAGCACAACAGCACCACTTTACTGGCATGTTAGTTAGGACAGCTGAATGAAGCAAAAATAATTAAGCTGAATCACTCTCTTTTCTTCCCAATAGACTGGAAGACATGCTTCACCAGGCTTAGCTGACTCCTCTGCAAGGAAGCCAGCCCTTCACAGGAAAGTGCTGGGCAAGGTTCACTTCTGCCTGCCACCACCTCGCAGTCACTTGCCAGAAGCCATGCCAAGCAGTAGTACTGCGCTCTCCAGAAACAACACGCAGCAGCAGCACAGGAGGAAGGACCACACGACACCACCCTACGCGGGTCTGGAAAAAGTGATGGGTAACAAGGTGACTGATGAGTGTCAGCAATGAGCAAGAACGGAAACAGGTAACAGCAGTGGAGAAAATTTATCCTCTATCTCTCTCCTGTGCAAAGATGGAGCATAAGAAGAGAGTTTTCCAGATAAGCACTGGTTCACTCCATGATGTCTTGCAGGATGAGGGCAAAAGTAACATAGCAATGCTTGCTGTTTTTGTCAGAACACATGACAAGAAGTTACCTTCAGTGAACATAAAGAATGCAAAACTGATCTTGCTATTTTGGAAGTCACTTCTCAAAGCTAGAGTCTAAACATAAATATCAACATAAAATAAAAACCTTAAAAAAGGCTACTGTAACACACTAAGGAGGAAGCTTCATTTTTGTCTCCCACGGCTTGACTGCACGCTATCTCGCTCATTAATATTTTAGATTTTTCAGAGGAGGCACTACTGTCCAGAAGTACTGAGTACTTAAGTGCTCATATCACTGCTCTTGGCACAGTACAAACACTAGGTCAGACTTTAAAAAGTTTATTATGCACTTAATCACACAGATACGGAAAGAGCAGGATTTATTAGAAGCACCTAGATAAGTTCCAGGCCTTACTCCCATCAGCTTCCAGTAGTGACTCAGAACCTGGTTTTATGAGCTGTCTGGAAAAATCCCTTTGGGAACTTATCTGCATCTTTAAACACATTTTATAAATCTGACCTGCTGTTAGAACAACGGGATGATGCCCCTGGGGGCAGGGGGTAAGAATGAGTGCAACACATCCAACAATCAGGGAACACCCTTGCCTACAGCATGCTCAGCGCCCCAAGACCATGCTCCCATGCCTTAGTCAAGCATATGCTTATTCTGATGCCCTTTTTGTTTGCATTCTTGTAAAAACCCACTGGGATTCTACCATCTTATTAGCTGTCTAGACTCTCCCGCAGGTAAACACGGGGTTCTTGAAAATGGAAATGAACACGCAAGGGAAAAACAAAAAAAAGAAGGAAGGAAGGAAATACACCCAAGGTGCTGCTTCTGCCAACCTGACCCTCTAAGGGGCCTGTGGGATATTTAAAGGCCGTCAGGCTTCCCCCCTTCCCCCCCCCCCCCAGGAGGCAGCCAGGGTGACGCCGCCAGAACAGGCCACAGGGGCCGCCGCGGGGCCGGGGCCACCGGCCGACTCGAGGCGCAGCCCGGCCGCCCGCTCGCTCCTCGGGAAGAGCCTTTACCGTTCGTGCGGGCTCCGGCCGCTGCCCGCTCCGCGTCCGCCGCCGCCCCGGCTCCGCCGCCGCCACCGCCCGCGGGAGAAGCGCGCTCCCCCTCCCCGGGCGCGGCCGCTCCCGGCGCCGCCACGCGCCCCACGGCGGGCAGAAACCTTCGAAGCCCATTGGGCGAGCTTTTAAAGTCCCAGCCTCCTCCGGGGCGGGGCTTCCGGGAGCATCCACCAATGGGAGACGGGCACCCCGTTGCCGAGGCGACGGACGGGCCTGCTGAGGCCCTGGGTGTGTGAGGGCGGCCTGTGGCGGGCAGCGCCGCCATCGCGGCTAAGCGGCCTCGGGGGCCTTGCTTGCTTTTTAACGCATGTCCTTCCATGGCATTTCAGTTCGTATCTCTTTAAACTGACAAACTCAGCAGTTCATGCACACCAAAAAAATCTAGGGGGGCCTTCCAGCTGAATATTGTGTAAAATGCACTCAGGTATAAGCACATGTATGTGTGTGTGCATCTGTACATACATATATACATGCATATGTATATCACTATAACATAATTTTATGTGTGTGTGTGTACATACTATATATATGCATATGTATATGACTATAACATAATTTTATTCCAATGGGGCAACTTTTGCTTTAATAAATAAGATGTTATGAAGGGAGGGTGGTCAGCCTGTTTGGAAGAACAACACTGAACGGGTGCGACTCAGCTTTCCCTGGCTTTTTAACAGCTATGAACTGCTTGATATTTTTGGCTCAGCTCTATTATTATAATTTTTTTTCCTTTTAAAAAATATGAGGCAGTAGGCTTCCTCCCAAGACACACTCAGGTGGGGCCGCTTCTAACTGCTGACTTTCCCTTGGGGCACCTCATTTTGTTAAAAAAAAAAAAAAGAAAAAAGGAAAAAAAAAGGACAACTCCCCCAAGACACACTCAATAAAACTCAGATTGCTGTTCTGTCTCTCTGCCCCTTCTCTCCAAGTCACTGCAGGCTGCGTAGCCTCATTACACGCGCTGGCTGAGTCCCGCAAAATGGTTTAAAAAGGTTGCAGATGCAAGAGCACTGACATTTATCACTTGCAAATGAGGGCCCTACCGTCATCTCCAAAGGAAGACTTACATTCTGTAATCCTTATTCCAGGGTACTTTTTGCTTATTTTATACCAGGAGCCTCCGTGAAAGTGAACTAAGTGTGCTCTGTTTTATTGCTTCAGGATTTAACTGACTCCCTGGGGGTGGCTATTAAGCCCCAGAAGTCTCACAGTGATCATTTTAATTTGCACATATCATCTGGAGTGAATGGGATCTGACCACTGCTCCTCAATGCCACCGCAAGGAATTGTTTTCCTGATGTTGGGCCTTTTCTTAGGCAAGGATCTTGTTTTATGATTTGTTCCACCTCTGGGCTACATTTGGGAGGCCTGTGTCGGCTTTTAGCTCATTTTTAGTCAGAGAGAACTTTGACTGACTCCACATGGAGTTTTCCCTGAATAAAAGCAGCAAGACCATTCGAGATCAGTCCACAGTTAGGGAGTGGGCCCAGCTGGTCTGTATTTTTTTGTATGGAGAGCTAGTGCTGACTGCATGTTAAAACATAATAGAAGAAGATTTGATCTATATTATACAAAACATGTTAACCCTTTTCAAAGTGTTCATTTCTATTTTATTTGATTTTTTATGATATGAATTTTCTGAACAGATGGGACTAAGAAGCAAGGGAAAAACAAGCACTGTGAGGGTCTCCAGTCCTGCCCAGGTCACCCATGCACATAGGGCTTAGAGGATACATAACCTCATCCACTACTGCAGTCTGTTTCTGAAAATAAGCAGAACTGGGCAATTCAGGATGAATGACTAGATAAAAAAGAACTGGTTATTTTTAATCAGAAACTAAAGCAGTAATTAAAAAAGGAAATTAAGAAAGAGAAAGAAAGATTTTTCATCAGGTCTCAGTAATTTTCCACAAAGCATCCCTGAGAGATTTCCTATCCAACAGAAATCAAGAATTAACAGTTTGCCCCTGACCTGCCTGGAGGCCGGTTTGACCTAAGTTAACTCAACAATATTCAGAGAGACTTAAAAAAGCAGCAAATGTGGAGATGCCAGAAGCCAGAATGGGTGAACCTTTTGTGTTTGTCGCTGTTGCAAACAAATAAGATGAAGGAGCATATGTGGGACAGCACGTTACAGTCAGAGCTTCTGGTTTGTTGGTTTATCTTTCCATTTGGAAGTTCAGAGGCTGCACTCCAGAAATTTCTGTCTAGCATAGAGCATAACATAATCTAAACCATATCCACATTTCTGTGTATTTCTACAGGCACTGTCGGGTACAGCATTATCCATCCGTGCTTAGATCCAGGAAAGCTTAGCTTCTTCTAAAGAGTTAATGGCTAAATCCCGAAGAAGCCAACCAGGCCTATGTTTCACCCAGTTTGACCATTGGTTACTTTAATACAAAATGTCAGAAACATAATGATTGTATTAACGTGTTTCTCCTTCACAGGAAGAGTTCTGTTGTTCCAGGGCACATCCCTTAAATTCTGCAGCCAAACACAATGTTCCTGATTTCTAATCTCAGGAGCATCTTTCCCTTTCATTCCTCCCTGTGCTTATGTGAAGCACTTTTCCTCTAACAGAGGTGTGCTTAAGAGAATGGAGTTTCTTTGCAGAATCTGAGCAGGAAGTCTAATGGATCTCCCTGCATACAAATATTCTAGGTGCTCTCTTGGTTAACCTTGCTTATGGGCACAATAACAGCCAGATTTGAGGTCAGGAATCTATTTTTCTCCAGTTTAGTTTGAGAAGCTCCCTTCAGGGCTGGATATGGTTTTGCTGAGAGCTTTTTGGTCTTCCTCTTAGGTGTGGGAAATTATTTATTTCTGAAGATCATGTAAACATTTTTTCTATAACAGACTCCCTACTTTTGCAGAAGCCAAAGAGATTAGTGATTGCTTTGATCCTTTCTGACCTTCTTCATTCAACCCATTATTATCTTGAAGGCCTTTGACCTTTTGTATTAAAGGTCTTATGTTCATTACCAGATATCAGGGAATATTTATGGCATGTGAGTGATAGAATAGAAGGCAAAAAGTATGTGATCTGCTGAATCTGTCTGGACTGAACACTTGTAGCAGGTTTATTTGGAGCTGCAGGGGACTTAATGGCTCAGGTGATTCTTCCTGTGTCTGTAGTTTTCATTAAAACATCTCAAATATCTTTACAAAGGAGGTCGTTGTTGGTCCACTGTCCAGCTCTGGAAACTGAGAAGAGAGGTTCACACAGCCTAAAATTTCTAGGTGATCCAAGAAGCCTTCTGGATCCTCCTCCCTGTTGACCACACAGAAAACACATAGCCTGAAAAGCTCCTTTCCCAAAGTAGCTTCCTAACCGAGGTGCTTAAACTTAGGCAGTGCGAGTCGCCCCACCATACACCCCCACACTCCAGGGAAGTGAGTTTCCCAAGGTCACCCAGCAAGCCAGTACATCGCCCAGTCCCCAGTTGCTGCCATGTGTTCAAAATGAAAATAGCTTGTCTTGCCACTGGGCTGAGTGGAGAGAGAGTGGGAGGGAGCAGGAGCGAAAGCACCAGCAGCTCCATTCATGGGGGGCATGCAGGCACTGCCAAGTATCATTATGAAAATTCTTCCTTCTCATACGATATTAAACTCTCCTCTTGGCAGGTCCCCTGACACAGTAAGTGTTTTTAGTGAAAATACACGAGGTACTGAATTCTTTAACCTCAGTTCATTTCTCATTATATTAGTCTGTTAATAGTCCTGGGAAATGCACAAAAAAAACCCAAAGCTGTGTCTCTGCTCCAGCAGGGATCTCTGACTCGGTGTTTAGGGTGTTTTCCCCTTTTCAAAGGGAAAAATGATCAGGAAGAGTTGACTTTTTGAATTTAAAGAGGCACTGAAATCAAGGCGAGGATTTTGACCTTGTCTTTCTAAGTTTGTCTACCCTGCAACTACCTTTTTAAATTTGCAGGGCTTGAGGTTTGGATCCTTACAGAAAGAGTGCTAGTAATCAGCTCTGGATTTGGTTCCTCCCAAAATTCAAGATTTTATTCACTTCTTATAATCAACAGTAGGTGAACATGGCCTAAATGTGGAATTTGCACATCTAAAGAAGTTACTGCCCATTAGGTGGGACGACAATAAGTGCAAAAGTGGGCGTTTCTGGCCTGTCACAAGTACAAACTGAAGTGATATGAAAGGCAGCCTGAAAGTGTAACAGGCTTTCAATACCCTCCAAAGGGGGGTGAACAAAGCTACCGTGAAGGCACTTTAGGTAAAGCTGTTTTTACCTTGTTATTGCAGTGGGCTAGGAGCAGGCTCACAGTCAGTTATTGTGTCTGAAGTCACAGATGAAAACTTTTTAACATGCAATAAATTTATTACTTATGATCATGTGAGCATAACTTGAGGAGCCTGGATGATGATTTATGGTGTTGCAGTTATAAATTTTGTACCTATCTTCTGGCCTGGGAGGATTTCATCTAGAAAGCATCGTTTCATTAAGGATTTTTTCAAGAAGCCACTCGATCATAACTGTTTTACTAGATCAGCCAAGGAAGTAAAAGAATCATATAAATCTTATGTTGAATATAACACTGATTGCTGGTGAAGAGTCTGTAAGATCGAACTTTCAACCAGAAATTCTTAGCCCATAATTTAAATTGACAAATAACAATCAAAATATAATCATGGCTCTTTCACAGAAAGATAGAGAATGAAATTTCATTTAATCAGTGATTGGTCAGATATTATCTACCCTGTTTTCAAACAACCATGTCCTTGGGGACCAGATGCCTTCGGTCATGTAGTATTGCCTTTGGAACATGATGTATTATAATCAGAGTACCTGATTTATAGTCCAGTGGCACACACATACCCAAGTGAGAACGAAGCCTCTGTTGAATGGAACATTGTTGATGGACTGAAAAGATCATATTGTAAATGCATCAGCCAGATAAAGGTTGGGAGAGCTGCCTGTTGCACAGATGTGTCAGCGCTGAAGAAAAGAGGTAAAATGGTTTGTTCAAGAAGCATGTGGCACTGACGGAAAATGACCCCCCCCATATTATGAGTCCAGTCCCCATGCCTTGATCACTGCACTAATCATTTTCTCAAATCATTACTGAATTTGCAGTTTGTTTTCAGACTGTGTCATCCAGCAGTGCCCTAATCTTGCAAACCTTCCCATACATACGTATAGGAAATCTATGCTTGCGCAGCACTGCACTGTAGAATTACTGAGGGACATCCTAGTTAGGATCGACCTCCAATAGATATAGAGATACTCAAGCATCTGTCCAGATTTCTTCTCCTTTTGGATCTCTCAAAGAGTTAATTTGAGCCAGTACAAACTCAACAGATGTTTCAAAGTTCTGTCCATTACTCTCTTTTTTTTTTTTTTTCTCATTTTCTTTTTAGCTTAGAGTATGACAGCTTTAGGATGGAGTTTAAGACCATTCATGGCTGTGCACACAGCACCTCAAGGCAACCTCTATTTGTGAATATCTAGAGAAAAAGAAGAAAAAAAGTTCCATTTTCCAAAAATTCTTCCCACTTCCTCTTCCCTGCCTGTGCCTCTAACCGCTGCTGTATATGCAGTTAATTGAAATGGTGTTTGTTTTATCTTGAATAACCTTGTAATTGATTGAGGTGGTGGACAGCAAGACTCCAGAGTCATTTACATACCTGCGCATGGAGCAGTAATTTCTAGGAGGCTTTCCACTGTTTGTTCTTTTTTTTTCCCTAAAGAACTATACTCCCCTGTATGTGTATGTTTGCATATATCTATAGCTCTTGCTATAGATATTCACATTCATATAGATCTCCCCACAGTCCATTCACTCCGGCTGCAACTGTCCATTTGCTGCTTGTTGAGATCTTAGGTTACCTGGGGTGGTAAGACTTCTGGCACTCTTCCCTCCAAAAGAAAAACAGCCTGATTGGGGACTGCTTGCTTCTTACAAGGCCTCGATTGTGTGCGAGTGCCGAAAAAGTAACAAATGCAGTTTAATTACATTGGATGCTTGGTGGCTGGTTTGCAAATCTTTTATTTGTTTTGAGAAGTGCCCCAGCAGCAGCACTAAATTTTGTGTGCATTTGGGGAGCCTAATATACCACTTATGCTGGGGGAGAGAAGACGGTCTAATTAACTGGGCTGCTGTCAAGCTAATAAACTAATGGAGAGCTTAAACAAATAAAAAAATAAAGGAAGTAGACATGATGGGGGAAAAATAAAGCGACTAGACATGAAGTCTTACGACATGCATTTCCACCTTCCATGAAAAGGTATCTTTGGGCACCCAGAATTTTGCGGATGAAGTTTTATGTATCATAATTCAAGGCCCCCTTTTAGGAGGCAAAGATTTAGCAGATCTATCCAGGAATGAGTAACAAGAAGGGAGCTTTTCCCATCCTGCCCAGAAACCAATTCCAGCTCATCAGAGCTGTTCATTTTGGAAGAGAGTCAGATTCAAATTCATGGGACAGAGGGGAGTGGAAAGCAATCGATGTTTAAATCTTCTCTTTGCCAGGCCGAGATGTTGCATAACGTTGAGGAAAATGTTTTATTATCCCAACTAAGCCTGAAGTGTCAGATACTGACAGCATTTCAGAGACAGGATACTGGGCTTGATGGTCCAATAGTCTGACTCAGACTGACAGATTTTTCTATTCCGCCCTCTCAGATTATTAGTTGTTCTTTTTTGTGCCATTAGGTATGAGCCGATTTTAAACTAAAAAGGTTAAAGCAGCATGCACATTACTTTGGGACTGGGCTGAAAGCAGCCTCCCAGTCTGGCCATTATCAAACACGAGACAAATTTAGATCTTTTCTCATCTGATTTCTCAAAATGTCCAGCTATCATAATCCCATGAGCTGAAATGGGACACTGCTGTTGTCTACATCAGCAGAGAGGGTACCTGTAGTGTACCTACAGTCAAGCTGATATGGTTCACATTGTCCCTGGAGGGATGTGGAGGGTGATTTTTCTGATATGGTCCGTGAGCAGCCAGGCCATGGACAGCTCATCATGTCCTGTGGCTGGGTTTTCAAAAGGAGAAGGCGGCTCCAGTTTTCTTCTTCAGAGTTCCCTAAAGATTTCCCACTACAGGAATCCAAGAGAGCATTTCTGTCCACACAGTTTGGACGTGAGGTAAGTGTTAGCGCAAATAGACATTCTGACCCGTGGTCAGAATGAAAGGTAGACACAGCCAAAGAGGCACGGTCTCGAATAGAGTTGCCCAACAAACTGATGACATTTTTTTTAAAAAAATCGCTTTTAAATGAAAATGTTCAAAAGTAGGCAGTAAGGTAAAGAAGAATGGCTCTCTTCTTCTCTCTCCATTTCTCACATTTGTTGAAGCTAGGCCTTAAATTTTTCCTTCTTTTTACATGTCTTTCTCTTGCTTCTCTCACACATAGACATAGCCATCTCGGTCTCTTCCAGGCCCTTCTTTGCACAAGTTTCAGATGCCATAGTGTTCTTATACGAGACTTTATGGTAGCATATGCCCATGCTTTAGTTAAGTTTTCAGCTCTTTCATTCACTTAAATGAAGAGAGGCTGTTCCAGCCATGTCTTTCAAGGCTTATTACAACTCTACAGTCCTCATAAGAACTCAGGGGGCTTCCATATGTTTCTGAACAGTTAATTATCTGACCAGTGGATAACAACATACCTGGTGTGCAGTGTTGTTCTTCAGGAAGATATTTACAAATCAGTGTCTGTGTTATTTGGCCACCATTGCTAGTTAGGGAGATTCATGGTATATAAGCGAGGTAAATACTGCCAGACCATAACTTGAAACACACCTTTTCAAACCCTAAAGAAAAGAAGCTTTTTGTTTGGGGGGATCTACAGAAAATGATGGGTCTCAGCAAGCATGGGCTGTATCAGACTGGGACCATGCAAAGCCATATGATGCTTTGGTTCTGGAGCGGAGCCGCCCTCACTTTGGAGCAGGCTGAATTCTAGGTCCGCTTTCAGAAGCATTTGAACTCTCCGCTGTTTTCCCTTTTGTTGGGCTCAGGATGAAATATCAGCCTAGATGCTACTGAGATTTCTTGACTTAATTTGACGGCGCTCCATGAGTGTGACAGCAAGTCAAAGAAGCAGAAAGATTTCATGATCTGAGAACAAAAAAATAATACCACATTTTAAGTGCTTATTTTCCTTTTTGGAGATTTCTGCATTGACTAGTAGTTTCCTTTAAACTTGGAAAGTTTTGAAAGAGAGTGAGGTTGTTGGTTACATTCTTGCAGCCCTCCTCATACATTCTCCACCGTGCTGCAGACAGATGCAGCACGTTATGGTCAAGGCTACAGTCTGCCCTAATTTACCTCCTCTGCAATCTTCCTGAATCCAAGGATTTCCTTCAGCAGAATGTGGTGCCCTGTGTTCTCATAAAATCTTGGATGGAAGGCGGCAGATTTTGAAGGAAAGGTTTTCCCATCAGAAAACAAAATCAACATTTTCCAGTGAAAAGATTGATGCTGGTGCATTTATTGCCATTCCTAAGGTACATCAGGCTGTGTTTTGATTAACAAGCTAGAATTAATTGTTTTGACTCAGGAAACAGATATCAGTTGCCTTAGTTAATACTGGCGAGAAGATGCTATGGTACTACACAGGTGACAGGAGAAGCAAAACTTTCCATTTCCCCAGTAAATGGGGCATCTGTCTTTTTTTCATCCCCTTCACATGCCCATCTGCAATACAGTAGCCTGTATCAAAGCAAATGGGTTTTGGTCAGTATTTTTGAACCCATGGAGGTAGATTTAGCCATTAGGATTCCTGGTACATTTAGCAATGTGCAGACTGCACGATTTCCTCCAAAGGGATGATGAATATTCACAGTAAATGGAAGTTCTCTCTTGTACTCCAAACAATAACAAAAAAATTTTGGAAATTGCTCCAGTGAAGTTTCTGATTAGAAAATATGTAAAGAGTATTTAAAATATCTTTTTAATCAAGAGATTTGAGATTTGTTAGTAGGAATCATTGCTGGACCATTTTGATGGAAAGGCTTGGGTCATTAAGAATGCCCTCAGGAAGAACTGTTTGTTATGAATATTATATTTTATTAACAAATCATTCCTAAGGCAGTTTCAGCCTCCAAATTGCTTGAAAACTCTTGATTAGAAATATTCATCAGTTGTGTAATGTCATTAACCAGATGGGTCTGGCCCCCAGCTCAGATGAGGAGATACAGTTAAGCAGGAAAGTAATGGACAGTGAATAACAAATAGATTTGATAATCTGTTCATCTGACACACAACCACCACGCTGAAGTCTAATTGCTTTCTTCTGTCCCTAGTCAGTAACTCAGTGCTTTTATCGGCATTTTCAGAACATCGGAGACATTTGACTAATTCTGCTTTTTAGCATAATATATCTGTGTGACATAAATTGACTTCAGTCATAGCAACAAGTTCACAAGCTGTTTTTGCTAAGGGGTGCCCCACTCTGCTTCTCACCTTTTTCTTTGCTATAGTAGACCTCAGATTTATTCCTCATGGGTTATTATACATCACCTTTCTTATTATCCAAACCTTTTTTCTGGGTAACCAGTAAAGAAGAGAAATTGGGAAAGGCCTGTTTTGGAGAGCAGCTTTTAAGTTGAAGTGAATGGCATAGTCAGTTTGAGTTTTGCCTTTGTGTATGTTTGTCCAAGGAAATAGTCAAAGCAACAGTACAAGCAATAGTACAAGCAGCTTTGGTAAGTTAGAATAAAAAAAGCAAACTCCAATACAACTAGCAAAACTGAGTTTTTCTGACACAGCAATACTTCCCAGGCATATTTCCTCCCAGTGTTTTCTCCTTTTACAAGAAAAATAGTATTTTGAAGTGTGTATCTCAGCTCTCTTGAAATCAGTGGACATAGTCCACTTTGAGGCACTCTTGAATACTACATTATCTACATGATAGATTCATGGCAGAAGGCAAAAAGTTGTTAAAAAACATTCAAACATTTAGAGGTTTTCTTCTTCTTCTCCCCCCTCCCTTTTTTTTTTTTCATTTAAACATGTAATAAATGAATTGCACACAGATCCAGGATGGAGTTTCCAGTCTGAAAATAAAGATCGGCATTTGGTATTGCAGTTAGCCACAGATAAAATTCAAATTTGTAACACTTCATTTAGCAGAGTATTAACCCCTTGGGAAGTGAAAGGCAAACCTTCAGTGAACAAAACTCCTCAGTGTAGAGCAGGTAAAAATATATCTACGCCAGTTTTGCCCCTCCATGTTACAATGGCATGAAGGTGACCAGCCCAGCTCCAATACGTTTGTTTAACTTGCTCGGAATTAATCAGAGCACTCGGGGATTAATAATTACTTAATCAAATAATCACTTCGTGACTCCAACACTATCTTTTTTTTCTTCCAGCACGCTGGAAATAAGACCTGTGAATATGTAAATTGGAACTGATTAGGGGATTAGGTTTCACTCTTTTTTTTATTATTTGGAATAAAAACAGCCTGCAGATCCCTCTAAGCCAAGCTGTGTCTCTGAATTACAACACCAGCGCCTGTCGGCTGTGATAATTTCACTTCATTAAGTTCCAGATATAAATAGAGAAAGTTTCTTATTTTTTTTCCGTGCACCACCTTTAATAAGCATGGACTGAAAACACAGGGGTTATTGATCCACTCAGCTATTGGGTCTTTGCAAGTCTACTGTAACAGCGAAAGAGGACCAAACACCTTCTACCTGTTCACTCGTGCAGCCAGGGACAATTCATCTCTGTTGAATCCATTTTAAAGCTTTTGCAGAAACTGCCAAAAAATCATTGCGAGAATGAAAGTGTTAGCTACACCATCCATAGCAATGCAAAACAAACATGTGTGATAAGTCCATGACAGTGAAAAATGTTAGCAGGACTCAGGCCAAGATTTCAAGGTTAGATGTCTAATGTTAAGCACCTCTGTATGTTGGCCCCAAATAGCTCGGCTGACTTAGTGCTAAGCAACCATAGTGTCCACTAATCTACAGGCAAGGCGTGTGCTAAGGCACCTCTGAAACTCTCCCCAGTAAAATAAAATTGTATGCTCTCTCTTATACAAGCAGTATACTTTCTCTTACACCATCTCTCTCATATACGAGGAGACCATACTGCTGAAAAGTCCTGGCCACAGGCCAGTATGTGACCCACAGTTGGGTTTTTAACCATGGCATCCTATTGTATCTACTGAGTATAGAGGTTTTGCTTTATAGAGTATTATACGTGCTTCTCTGCAACCCCAGCCATGGGATCCCCGCTGTAGTGCAGGGAGCTCACAGCCTCGTCGGGAAAGTGGGCCATTCCTTTGCTTTCTGTCTTGCAAGTTGATAGCAGGACAGAACAAGGCTAAAAGCACTTTACTCAAGCTCAGAAAAGAATGCTGTGGTGAAATGGAGCCATAATTTCCCCAGAATTACAGGATCATGTTCTTTTCTTTTCCTATCTTTGGGAATGGCTAATAGAGGAAGGCCCACAAAGAAAGGACGTTCCACAGTTTGCACTCAAAATAAAGCTACCTTTGCCCTAAACCAGAGAGAAGCTTGGAGGTGAGCGATTGCTGGTGCTACCAGCACCTACTAAGGAGGGGAGGTTCAAAGATCTAGTTAGATGTTAAGTGAAAATGATTTTGGGGGATCTCAGCTTCATCCCAGTTAAATGGCGCAAAAATCTGTGTGGAATTTGTGCATGGCCTCGTGTGGATAACGGCTTTTTGTTGCTCAGGAAAGGATCCAGAGTAGCAAAGGTTGCTGCTGGTCAGCAGTAAAAATTGCATTGGTAAATCTGGCTTTTGCAAAGTGGTGAATGCCAAATTCAAATAAAGTGAGCAGAGCAACCTGGGTGTGCAGGCAAAGCCACGCAGGAAAAACTCCTGCACAGAGTCTACCTCCACCTCTCCTAGCTCCAGCAGCTAGCTTGAGCCATCCCTTATTTTTTACAAGCATTAATTTTATACAAAAATGCTGGGGCCCAGCCAGACCCAGACAGCAGTGAGGGCAGAAAGGACAGGAGGCCGCCGGAGGAGCTGACATACCCTCGTGAGCTGTTTAGTGCAGTCTCCGTGCCGCTGAAGCACACTGCTTCGAGTGGAGCATCCCGTGCTGCGGATCAGCCCTGCGGCAGCTGCCGACGGCTCTCGGTCGCGTCAGGCTGAGGTGGTGCTGGATGTGCGTTGTGCGGTTGTCTGAGGCAGCAGGAGAGCTGTGCATGTGGCCGCAATCCTCCAGGCATCCGGAGGAATTTCCCCGCGTATCAGTGGATTTGCAGGTTCCAACCCACCTCTGTAAGGCAATAATAAAGAGCTACCTCCCCTCAAATTTCTGAAACTCGTTTTTTCTTTCCCCATTATGAATGAGTCTTTGAGACCATTTCTCAGTAAGCATCGTCCTTTCCGAAAGCTGTCAGTGAGGAATGTGGACAAAGTTGTGCGAAGGGAGATGAAGAACGCTAGAATGAGGTCTCATGGTTTGTGCTAAATGAACCAAACAATGCTCTCGTCTACATATCTCTAGAACCAACAGCAAATAATGGAGTAAGTACTGCTAATAATGATCATTTTCATCCTGAACCCGCTAAGAACCAAGCCTGGATCCAAGACGACGTACTGGAATAACTAACCACCACCACTAATATTTTGAGATTTGATTCTGTTTACATGGCCAGCTGCAAGTCAGGAATAATCGTGCTGAATGAGACCTGCAAGTTCACTCTGATCCCAGCCTGGAGATTAGCTAGCAAAATCCAGTGGGAATTCCACAGAGCCTAAAAATGCCTACGGCCGCGCCTACATGGACAACGATACGGGCTGCAGGGGCATCCTGCTGCCCTGTTTCCTTCGAATGTTACGTGGGCTAAATACAGTCGCAAGCCTGCTGCAGATGTTGAGTTTGTTTCAGTTGTATATGCGAAAATCAAACAGCATGGTGTCTTCCTGCGTGGGGACTGCCGAGGAGAGACAGTAAAGTTTTGTGGAGGAGAAGCTGAGTGAAATACTTGGCTCGATGCTCATGTTATGTAAATTCAAGCTGAAAGCTTTAAGTATTCTTTTTTTAATAATGTCACACACGCGGGGCTTGTTAAGTGTTACTCACTACTATAGCAATTCTTAAGGCATTAGGAGGGCTTGCAACTCTGGAGTAGAAACTTAGCCACTAGAGCTAATTCTTATAAGCACCTTGTGGATTGTGCGCCTTTTGCAGACGTTTTCTGAAGAACTCTTGGTGATTTCCTGCAAAAAAAGTGAAGAAAAAAGCATTGCTATGAAACTGTAATGCTGCTCAGCGAAACCTTGATGTTTTTAACAGTATTCCCAGGTACTCTAAAGCTAGGTGTGCTTGAAATTGAAGTCTAGGAATTAGAGAACACAAACTTCATTTATTCAAGCGCAACTGGAAAACGTGAATGCGTTTCCATGGAGATGGGGTTATTTCCTTTCCCACAATTCAAATCTTTTCCACAGGTCTTGTTTCATTCTGGTCACCCTAATGTTTTGTTGAGGAGAATTTTTTGGATTTTGATCTCAAGAGCTGGCCAAGCTCCAGGCAGAACAATGAAAAAGCCGTAAATCACTTTAATAGATATAACAAGAAGAAAAAAAAGAAGGCAGAGAAATGGAGAGACTGAAATATGGCAGTTCCAGCACATCCGTCAAACACAGAATACTCTTCTTGAGGTACAGGAGAACACACCGGTTAAAAAAAGTTTAGACTGAGCTGTTACAGTGTTATAAGTGGCTCTGATGCCTGAGATGCCATTCAAATTTATATGTAAAAAAACATATTTTGAGAGCCAGAAGGAGCCACTGAGGCTTAGGACATTAATCACAAGGCCATTTTTGCTTCTTTGTGTGATACAGGTTGTGAGGCAACTCATTAAATATTGCTTGGATATAGTATCTAACCGATGTCTCTTCTTTTGAGGATACAAGATGGAGTAATTTAATTTTGCCTCCTGCGGAAGGCATCCTCATGTATCTAACATCAACCTGACTAGCTACCAAAGGTCGGCAGTGAAGCAGGCTTGATAGGGTTACAAAGCTTAGATTTACCTCATCTCACTCGGGGCTCTGTAGATGTGGGATTCATCCCAGCTACTCAGCATCCCCAGCCAGTAGCATCCCTCGCTACCTTCAACCATCAAAATGATGGACACCCGGACCTAGATAGTGCCAAGGGAAAGACAGACGTTTCCAGAGTGTGACTCAGCCCTATCTGAGATATCATCTTTAGAAGGTGGTGACAAAGATGGAGACCTCTAATGTAGTAATCAAATGAAACCTAGAGGTAAAATAGCTTCCTGAGCTCTATAAGAGTTGAAAATGCATGTGACTTTGGTTTCAAATCGTAATATATATCATAATCAAATATATAACAAAGCAATAGTGATCCTCCTTACATAATGCCCATCACCTTAGCGAGTAGTCAGTCCTCTTACATTGCTGACAGGCTATGCAGTGTGGATTGTTCAGGCATATCTTACTAAGTGTTGTACGTTATTTATACATATTACACAAATCTTGAGTGGGTCTGGCCACTTTGGCCACTTGTAGCTTCTAATGATAGTAGTAGAGGTCTGTAGCAGGTGCCTAGAATGACAGTTTGGTTATTATATTACATTTATATCACACCCATTTCAGCAAATCTAAAAGGGGTTTGTAATAATTTTTAGCAATGTAAGGGGGACCAAAAATTATAGAGTATATATGCAGAATATTTTAATTTAAGACTTTTTTTTCACATCTGCTCTAAAAGTACAGTATACACAACCTTTCTCTTCAAAAGCTGATAAATGGTTTAGCCATTATTTAAAGTTCGGGAAAAGGCAGTTACAGAAATAACATTTTAATGTATTCCAGATTAGACTTCATGCTATATTTGTAATAAAGACTTGTTTCCAACATTGGTTGGCAGATCACTCACATGGACAATTATCCAAATAGCTATTAGGATACGATTGCGCTCATTTCCAGGCAATGCAAGATTGCCAGAACTCAGCTTGGCTGGCGGTTGGATTTTGGTTTGACTTTTGGAGAAAGCCACAAGAATTTGTCAGTCGTCTTGGCTGTAAGGGAGTCTTCTTGTCTTGAGGCTATTCTTTTTCCTCTTCAAATATAGAAGGCAAAACATGCTCTTGTTTGGTTTGGGTTCCTTTTTATTTTTTTCATTATCTCTCATCTTAATGGCAGCAGAAGGAGAAGACTGAGATGTGACTTGGTTAGGAGGTGACAGACCTCTCTGATCATTCATGGGGAAGAGGCAGGTCAGTATGAGAAGACAACATGGATTCTGGAGGGTGAAAACTGCATAGAAAATCAAAGGTCATGAGTTTCTTGTACTGGGGGAAGGGAGCTTAAGGGAGGGCATACTTAACGCCAAGCTAAATCAGTGTTAGCTGGGAATGGAGACTCCCTCTCTTTCTGCATTATGCTAATGTGTCGCTTGGCAGTTCTGAATCATGCTGGCTAGTTTAGTCAAGAGTTTGAGTTGAAGAACACCAACTCCCTCAGAAGGAAAAAGATCCCTTTGTGCCAGGGAACATGTTCTGTGGTGAGATGACGTAACTGTTTAAGTCACAGAGGCAGTGGTCAGGAAGCTTTTCCATACTGAAAGATAGGTGAGGTCCACAATGGTCCATAAAACTCCAAGGCAGTCCAATAGTTACCTCTGCTAGAGCTTATAACAGAAACGGGTTCATTATCTATTGCCAGTCTAGCATGGGTGCTGCTGAGACTAGTAGCCAGTGTTCTTAGTGGGGGGGTTTCCCTCTCTCCCAAGACCTAAAATAGTTCATTGCATGGCCTTAAATAAGGCACTTCAGTGACTACACTCACTGTTCTCCACTTTATAAAATGAAGATGATAATTCTGGAACCAGAGTCATAGGCATTGCACTGTTGAAATGAGATTTATGGAAGATAATGTGCTCACTGTGACAACAGGGGACTGGATACAGGACCCAAAGCTCCTTTGCTCTTTTGTATTTCTATAATCAGACAAAAGGCTTTGAATCAACATATCACATTAACTGCCAGCAGTTGCCAACATTTCTGAAAAATACCCCTCCAAACTCTTTGTTTATCAAGATGAGGGGAAGGTCCAGGGTTAAAACCTCTCCTTGCTAGCTTGCTTGTCATGAGCAACAACAATAAGTACTATACTGTGTTGTAGCTGAACAACGAAACGCTACCTCAGACACAGAAGCTGACAGAGTCGCAGTAAGTCTAATGCAAATGAAAACTTTTAAAGGAGAAGAATACCACAGGCCCTTCATTATAAGACAATTTTAAGATAATCTCTGAGCTCAGGATTGGATCTCCCTGTAAAGGCTTTTCCATGGGGTGAATACTGCAATATTTAATGTACAGAAATCCTTTCTTGCTGGCTATGCTCCAAAACAATGACTGCACCAAAAGGGCTGAGGCATATCCTACCAATGGAG
The DNA here is from genome assembly GCF_036370855.1 of Dromaius novaehollandiae. Taxonomy (NCBI): domain Eukaryota; kingdom Metazoa; phylum Chordata; class Aves; order Casuariiformes; family Dromaiidae; genus Dromaius; species Dromaius novaehollandiae. The sequence goes on along the minus strand of NC_088115.1, from coordinate 14,736,314 downwards.
CAGAAAATTGCTTCAAGGCTAATAGCAGTAACACCTTGGCGAAGCAAACACTGTAATTAGCAGTAAAGCAGCACCCATGCCCAATAGGCCTATTGTGTCCTGTATACGGTTTTGCTCTTTGGTGCAAAGGAGAAACGTGTGTGTGAGCGAGAGTGAGTGGACGGAGGTAATCCCCATCCAGCATGTTAATGATGAATGTGCTGTAGTTGGCATAAAGTGGAACATATGCCAAGATGAGGCCCTCTTGTTCCTTGCAATCCCCCACCTACATTCTCCCAAACACCACATTATATTTTTAGCATTTTTATTTTCTTGGAAAAATATATAAACTGCAGTTATAAAATGTGTTTAAACAAATGAAATGGAGCTAGCAGGTGTACAAAATGTCCTAAAATGCTTCCCATGGCTGCAGTTAAAAAAAAAAAAAAAAAGTAAACTTAAACAGTTCCATAGTGGAAAAAAAATCTCTGTGTAGAGTATATAAATGTCACTTTTCCATACTGCACAGTCAGTTTCATTTTTGACTCCTAAAATCCACCTAGACTCATTCTTGTTCTGGATCTTCCATTCTCATCCAGATTAAAGGGGTTAATTCTCCTGTCACCATCTGGGAGGATATAACATACAAGGCAGTACCACTGTTTTAAATTCTGAGATCCCCCGCACACCGCATGGAAAGTTAATCTCCAAAGCTGTAGAGCTGTTCTGATATTTACTGTTTTTGTCATCTGCATGTTCATCTTGGAGAGAACTTAGGTTCAGAGTTTGGAGATTACCTAGACTCAGGATTTAGCTTTTCATAGAACATGATTGCATTCACAAGCTTAATCAAAATTGGAGGATTGCTGGTACTGCTTGTAAGTATGTACATATATGCACACAGATATATATATATATATATATATATTCACACACACACACACACAGATATACACACATATATATATATAAAGCAGATGTCAGTCCCAAATATTTCTAATCAAAATACACCCGTTAGTCAAGAGACAGGAGGTGACAGAAAGAGAGAAAATAATTCATTCTAAGTGGGGCTGGTAATAGACTCTTGCATTGTACTTTGCTGCCTGGTTTTGGTGCATGTCCTATAGGAAAAGAGACTATTTCTGAGATTAAAAATCAACATGATTTTGAATCCTAATTTCTCTTTGCTCTCTGAGTGCTCAGAGGGCTTGAATTTTGGGTCAGGCCCCTCACTAATTCTTTGCAACGATTGCTGAGCAATATTAGCATCGGGAGGAAAGAGGTAGGCTTTCCCTGGACAATGAAAAATGACGTTTTTACTTTTCTGTCTACCTTAGTCTTTACTAAAATGCTTTTATTCCTGAAATAGTCAGCTCCCAGCTCAGAATCTTTTTCAGCTCATTTTTGTCTCAGGTTTTGTTTGCTCGCTTTTCCAAGTGCGACGTACTGGATGAGCCGCCGTGCAAACCGGTCTGAGATGAGACACGCCAGGTTCTCGTTAGGGCGCAAGCCTCTCCGCGGAGCAGCGATTTCGTGCCCCTCACCTCGGGCGCTGGGACAGGCTCCTCCAGCTCGGGCACGAGCCGTCCAGCCCCGGCCGTGCGACTGGCCCGAGCCCTGCGGTGCTGGGGGGGAACTGGCTTTGTCTGCGCGCGACGTGACCTCTGTCCACTTGAAACCGAGATAATAGCAAGGTATTTTTCTGTCCTGGGGCTGGTTTTCAATTTCATGCTGCCCTTAATGAAGTTACTGAGAAGGACCGTATTCTCTGAAGAAATGCATGGGGAATCCCCGTGCCTGGCCCTTGAGGGAAGAGATATTCGAAGCAGATTTCTTGATTCCAGCAGCGTATTTGCTCCCATTGTCACAGCCTGAAACGCACCAGATTCTTCCATATTTGCCACCTGGGAGCCAAATTCGAGAAATAAAACCCCCATGCGTTTTTTAAAATCCCCTTTGTTGTCTTCAGTTAGGCAACGGGCTTCTGTAACAGTCCAATAGCCTAATTTCTTTCTGGCAATCAAGGAAAACAAAATACATTATTTTTAAATTAAACAAACCCTCATTTTTTTCCATGGGAAATTACTCAGCGCGCAGTAAAATGTGTCACATTCACATTTCCAATCTTTCTGAAACAGTTTGGTTCTCTAAGTAAATTTTTTTAACACGTACATTTCATGCAAGATCAAAATTTATTAAAGCACATTTTCCCATCTCTGCTCACTTGTTTAAAATCCAAGATATCCTATTTAACTCTGTTTCCACTCTGATAGAAATGTTATATCAATTATTTTTAAAGGAAAAAGGTTCACAATCATTATATGATGATTAAATAGTTACTAATTTCTATTGTTCTACATGAGTAAGACTTTTAAGATGACTACCAAATTTCAGCTAAGCATCGCAAAATACATTCTGCATTAATTTAGGGTTGAACAGTTTTCTGAAATGTCTGGATCAGATCCTCAATCCTGTTTACTTTATTTGACAGCCACTGTTACTCTGGTATATTAATTTAAGTATGATTCTCCAGCCCCATTTAGTGTGCTGAAATAAGCATTAACATGCAATGTTGACGAATGAATACAGATGGATTATTCCCAGTTGTGCATCCAATTTTCTTTTAATAGGTCATTTGCATCTGAATGAGTCATTGATTTTGCCACTGCTCTACAAAGTTAGATACTTGTTTTAAATTTCTTATCTCCTAGGTGGCTGGGAGTATGATAAGTTCTGCAAAGTGGTATGGATTCATTTATAAACTGAAGTGAAAAAGGAAAGGGAAAATGGAGAGATGTTTCTCTTGCCTCAGATACAAGGTTTGTGTAAGAGCAGCTGAATGAGGCAAAGACAAACGTCAGTAAAAGAAATCATTGTGGATTCTAGAGGACTGATGAAAACATTTGGAGATGGCTTCTCACCTAGTATAAAATTATCATTGTTCTAGTTTCTACCAGCTTTTTGCTATCCCCATCTCTGAACAGAATTACGAACCTGATTCCCAGGAAGGATTCTTTAAAGCCTGAAAGATCCAGCTCCCTGTACTGACCAAAAGACAGCAACCCGGCACTTGGCTGTACTCTGAACAGCTGATGACATAACTAAGACAGTGAAGGACTAGGGAAAAACTGTTTAAAAATCATGATCCATATGTGGCCTGAAGTTTAACGTGATTTGCAGTGAGGCTGCTAGCACTGGAGCTGCATATCCAAGCCTGTCCATATGCACAGACAAGTGAAATCTTTTCAGAAAAAACAGGGTGGAAATTCTTGGCTTCTCCAGGAGCCGGCCTGATTTCCAGCAGATCGTGGTTTGGATTCCCAGCCTGCCTTTGGCATGCCGGTTCTCCCACCGCTTGCCACAGCTAGATTGAGTTTGCTGTTTCTGGACTGAAATGCTGAACAAGATCCTGGTGCCTCAGGTAGGCGATGTTTCACCATAGAGGAAGAAATCCCGGTCTGAAGTCTCGGAGAATGGAACCTCCTAGTTAACAACTGGCAAACCCACCGGAAAGGAGCAGAGCTGCCATCACTAGGTAACATCAATGCCTGGTGTCCAGTTTCTTATAGGTAAAACATAAAAATATGACAGTCCTCACATTAGTGGTCTAACTACAGAAAAGTGTGTGCAGAAAGGTAGCACCGTTTCCTTCCATCTGCTATTAAGGACCTTGCAGATGTGCCAGAAAAGGGAAAACTGACCTTCTATGGAAATCCAGCAAAAGGTCTTTTCCCCTTTAAATCATTAAAGGAAAACTTAATGATGCATCAATTTGCACAGTGCATTTCAGCCAGATGCACAGAGGCATTCTGGATATTCGACTGGCTGCTTTGAAGACACTGAAGTTTCCTTCTTAGAGTTAGACTTATTGTAGATAGTAGCAACTACATTTCTCTCTACCGTTACTGCTCTGGTAAAGGTTTGGAGGCAGTTGTGATCAGTAATAATATCTGTTGCTGAATTTAGCTCTGCTCTACCCAACATGTGCTAGTTTCTCTTTGCAAGACTGGCAAAAATAACAGCATCTAGGAGCAAAAGAATACTCAGTCCTATGCAGGGACAGATGAAAGACAACCGAAATTTGGCTGACAAAAAACTAAGTGAGGCATAAATGAATGGTTATGATTATGTTCAAAATGGCAATGACAAAAAGAGAAAAGCCTATGTTTTCTAAGGGCCTTTTAAATGCAAAGACTCATCTGTAGCCACCAGATGCATGATATAAAATTTTCATTGGCTGCAGGCCAAGTTAGGGACAATGCCGAACATGAAACTTGCTCATTTGACCAATGTTATGCTTCATTTTCATCAGTGCTGTCCATGGAATATTAGATATTCTGGCAGTTATTTAATAAGGCAAATGCACACAAGGAGCCCTTTAAGGTAAAAAGTAAAATAATCTCTATTTTCTCTTCAGGAGGTTTTGGCAAATGGGAAAAGATGGAGAAGAGGGAATAGAAAGTGTACGTGAAACAAAAGTTTTAACAGTCTGTCTAACCAATTGGTATAATTAAGTTTTACTTCAGCCCTCAGAAAACCCCAGGGAAGTTTGTGGCATCCTAGTTCATGTGCATATTAAGCAGGGGATCATGTAACCTTCATGCAATGTTGGAAAAGGTTGTTTTTTGAAGAGTTATAGCTCTCGTTTATAGCAGTGTCAGTCTGGGGTAGCTCTCGACTGCAGCAGTGCTAATCCAGAGTTACATCTGGTTGCACAAAGCTGAGCTGGATTCACTGAAGTTCTTCAAATTACAAGTGGAGGGAATGTAAACGAGGGGAGGAACACGGGCTACACCGCATGGGTTGAAGCCCTGGCCAGACACCCCTCAGAGCTGGCTGGTGGTGGGAAGGTGCTAAATACCCTCGCGGGGTGTGCCGTGTCCTATGCGAAGGTGAGCAACGTTCCCTTGAACCCAGCTCCCCTGCGGCCCCAGTCTCCTCCTTTCTGACCGCTCCTCAGGTGTAGCGGTTCTCCCAGTGCTGTTGGTGAAAAAATCTTGAGATTGTATCAGAAGTGGTGGAGTTTGGTCCCCCATGAGCCAATCTTCCCATTTACATCCCTAAAAGGAGGTGGCTGCACAAGGAGGGCACAGGATCTCCAGGAGTTCCTCGGACGGTGCTGAGCGGAGCTTGCCGTAGACTTGTCCCCAGCACGTAGTGCCTGTGACTGTGTAACAGCCGTGCTATAAAAGATCACTGTAATGAGGAGTAATTCCTTAAGATTGTTGTTAGTGGCTTCTTCTCCTTGTGAAAAAATAGGAGGAGGAGTAACTTCTTCAACAAAGGTGATGTTATCCAGTAAGTAGATTGGATGAAAAGCCAGCATTTTTGGTTTCTTCAAAACATACTCATCTGCCCAATATACCTAAGTCTGCTCACCAGAAATAGGCTTGATTGCCAAAGTTTCTTACAACATAGGAGCTGGTCTCACACCTTCACCATGCCCTTTTCAATACTTAAAACTATCAGTTTACACTGAAATTCTTTCCTCAGTTCATTACTAGAGTAAATCGTTAGCTGTTGAGATCAGGCCTGATGCACTGTAGTGAAATTGGATAAAATTTGCATTGGAACTTCATCACAAATAAAAAATGTCTTTTTCATCACAAATGGAAATTCCCACAAATTCACAGAAAAACTGGTTTCTTTTTTCTAATTTTTAGTTCAAAAACTGAAAACAGAAAACTGATTCCTTTTCAGTGTTTTCTGATGACATGTCGAATTTTTTTCTCATGAAATCTTCCCTCCCCTCAAAAGAGTATTAGAAAAAATGGTGAAAATACAGTATTTATTTCAGCCAAATGATTTATAATCAGGTAATGCCAACTAAAAACTTGGCTCTGCATTTTACTGCTGCAACCAGCAAATACATCAAATTCCCCCATTCTCTCTCTGCTAGGAAATACAAGCCTGTGCTGTGGGAGCTGATGACATTTTCCCCTGAGTGACAGCTGGAGCATTTTCCAGGTCTGCTGTGGTATTCTCCCAGGTGCTGCATGCCACTTTCTGCCCTGGACTTCTCTTGCAGGTGTGAGTCATTACAGGGTATTGCTCTCTGTTGGTGAATATTGGAGGGAGTGCCAAAGTACGCATGCACAGAGCTGCAGAAAGTAGTGCAAGAGACTTTCTGCCATATTCACTCCAATTTGAAAGTTAATTTTCCTTTGAACATATTCTTTGTCTTTAGGATTAGTTTCCTCTGATCAGTTAAGTCTAAGTCTGATGTGAGGAAATACAAAATCATTTAATGTTCCAATATCTGTGAATTTTGCTTTGCTTATTGTATTCACGTTAGCTGAGCACGCTTTCTGGTAACATCCTTGCTACTTGATCAGACAATTAATGCAATTAAGCAACAGAGCCCAAAGGCAGAATTGACTCAACAGATAGATTATAACAGCATTTTTACTTATATTTGGAGGTGTTTCTTTAGAGCTCCTTTAAAAGCCTATTCCAATGGCAGTGCATGCTTTCACAGCCTATCAAACAGATCCATTTTCATCTGATGTGACTGCAGAATTTTTGGCATGTGCTATAGGCTACACATTTGATTTTCACAGTTGCAATTGGCAATGAAGACCAGGACTTATTTGCAGAAGAAATAACTGAATTTTGAAATGATATTTTTCTCCTGCTGTAAAGATCATCACTGTAAAGGGAGGCATGAGAAGATTTTGCGTATGAGCTGATTAATTTTCATAACAGTTTAATAGCCTTCCTGAAAAGACCTCAGCCATGATATCTCACTGTGTACTTAGGGAAACGCACACCGAAGAGGAAGTGGCATGCAAGTCGTTTTACCATGTAAGCTGCTGAGATTCAAAGTTACAAACTCTGACCCATACTTCTTTTTCCCCTTCTTTAGCCCTCAGTCCTTTATGCAGTCCCTAAAATGATACAGAGTTTTAACAGACAAACATTCCTATGGTATTTCAAGAGTGCTGAGATGGGGGATATAGGCTTACGAAGGCCTTACAGAGGGAAAAATTTTTTTTTAAACAATGCTGTTATAGAACATGTCCTCACAGAATATTCAACCCTTGCACATTTCCATTTTGGGCTTTCAACCAGGTGTGTCTGAACTCTCTGAAGCAGGGTTTTACCCAGCGTGGTTCCTGGAACAGAACTGCAGCTTGTCCCCATGTGTTTTCCCCAGCAGCTTCAGCTCCTGAACAAGCAGTTCTTTCCTTGCACGTAAGTCACCTACATGCTGGAAAAAAAACAGTAGGAACCTGCAAATAGCTGCCTTGCATAATGTCCTCCAACATACAGAGGCATCTTCTTCTTTTAGGTGACCCCCTTGGCTCTCTCTGCTTCGCTGTCTCAAAGGCTGGGATTGTGTGTACTGTGCTCCATGGTACTCTGCTTTTTTTGACTACGGCACCCCCTGAGCTCACTGCTTTGTGATCTAACCAACAAATAGTAAGTGGGGACAATCAGGGCATTTGCTTCAAACCCCCCTGCATCAGTGTTCTGGTCCAGAGCAGTAAACGCAGCTCGGGTCCCCCATAGTTACTTCCTGAGCACTCGCGGGAGCAGCATCTTCCTCTGATGCTGAACATCTCTTGACTCACGCTCGCAGGTGACCCTCTGCTGCAACAGCACTTTCACAGCTGCTTATTGAGAGTGCCAAAACCTTGCATTTTATAAATTATCTTTTGTAAAAAAGCTGTTTGGGGCTGCTCCTCTAGGGTTTTCTTGGACCTGGTTAGACACCTGCCAGGGATGGCCTAGGTTTATATGATCTTGCCTCTTTGAAGGGTGGATTGGATGATTTCTTGAGATCCCTTCCAGCTCTACCCTGTAGGATTCTAAACATCTTTTTTTTAGTCCCTGTTGCATCAAATGTTTGTCTTTATTCCTTTCCCAAGCCATCAGTCTCCTTACTTCTTCTTCCAAGCAACAGCCTGCCTCTCTAATGCAAAGCATTAAAGCCACCCCACTAATCACATAAGGGTTAAAAACATGATTGGTGGGCAAAGACCTCCCCCCCTTTTTCCTGCAAGGTTGGTTGAAATTGTGAATAGAGACTGACAGCTTGCCTGAGTGTTTGTGGTTCCATTTGAAACCACAAGACCCAGAAGCACATGGTTTCGATTCAGTGTCTTTCTCTAGCTAACACGAACCATTTGTTCAAGCAGCTTGGCTATCTGTTGGAGAATAGTTTTGCACCAGGATCAGCCTTGATTCACCCCAGACAGCCAAATACATTCAGATGGAAACCCCAAGAAAAAAAGGGAAAATTTCCCAAACAAAGGCTTGCATTTACTTTTTCTTGTTTATTTTTGCAGCTTGTAAAGGAGCTACTAATATCCTGGTTTAAAAAAAAGAAAAGAAAAGCTGAAATGCCAATCAAAAGCATTGCCAAATTAGGTTGTGTTTACTTCAAAAATACATTTTTCATTGCCTTTTTTTAAAGGCAAATTCCTGTAAAATAATAGTGTCATGGAGGATATGGAAAGAAGAGACTTTAACTGACTCTGAAATATATTTAGAGCAATATTTTCAAATTTGGCTGTGTAAAGTGAGGCACGTAGAAAGGCTAGAGTTTAGCCATTCAGCTGTCGTACATAAAGTGCTTAAACATACACCTAATTTTAATCATGTACTTCAGGCCCACTGTCCACAGAACAGCATATGCTGACGTGCTTTATTGCCCCTAATGCACTGCAGAGAGGTTAAACACCCTCTGTCTGAAGTTGGAAAATTAAAACACATAAGAAGGACTGTCTAAGTCTGGGCATTTTGCACGGCTGCAGGAGAGTCTCCACGTATTATCCAGTGGGTCCCCAGCACCTTTGCACGGTGCTGGATTTACCTCAACGCGTCCCCAAACCAGGTAAAAGTATCACTGCCCAAATTATGCAGGGTCACTGAGGAGACTTGCTGTGGGGAGCAGGGATCAGCTGGGATCAGTGTTTGGAAATTCCGGGTTTCTTGTCTGCTCATTGAGAGCTGCTCTGACCCTCTCAGCCACCACTGGGTTGTCACACTGCTGCTGTTACTCGTCCCCTGGCTGAAACGTGCCAGTGCCACCACGGAAAGCAGGACTTGCACCAGGAACTGTGCGTGCAAAAACGCCGTGCAAACGAGCAGCCCTTCCAGCCTGGTAGGCAGCAGATTAGGTATTTAAGTCACCATTTCCCACACACTGGCACAGCGAAAGACAGAATAAAAACGCCCATATTACACGTATTTCAAGTCTGCAATAGGCATCCAGCTACCGCTAAGTACCAAAAAGGGAAGGTAAAGTAAACTAAGATAATATTCATTTCCCCTAACTTAAGCTATGTAAAATAGGAATAGTCAAGCCAGACTTGTACCCTTCGGTTTCCTCTCAGAGCCGTGCGGTGCTGAAAGGCTCTGTGGCCGTTTCCATCCCGGGAAGGAGGGTTTTCCTGGCACACGGCAATGGTCGGGAAGCAACGGGCCCACGGGTGCGGGAGCGCTCCCCTTCCCTGCTCTCAGCAACGCGCCTAAACCAGCTTTTCATTACACTCACGAGGCAAAATCACAGCGTTCAGACTCACTTAAGGGATCAGCACCAGAGAAGCGAGAGAGAGGTAATCTGATGAATTATTGCGGTGAGGCAATAAACCAAGTGTTCAGCTACCCCAAATCGCAGGTATTAGGGGTGAAATGAATTCTCCTAAAACAATTTCCCATCATCTCGCCCCCGGGATTATTTGTTTTATCTTTCTCCTTTCAGATATTTCCTAAATATTATGTTACAATATGTTGAACCACCTACTGCACCCGGAGGCTAAGTATCTTGGAAGAAAGAAAGGATACTGCTCTGCTACGTCTCTCTATCTCCTAGTTAGGAATAAGTGACCATAAAATCTGTGTATGTGTGAAACCACAATATATTCCCCTGTTCTGTCATTAAAAGCCACTCACAACGTGAACGGGAATAAGAGGCGGGAGTGCGTTCACCAGCACGGAGGAGCATGCGATTATATACCATGAGTTTGTTTCTCAGAAAAGATTATTTCTGGGAATTCAGGAAAACATACATTTTATTTTAGCATTGCGGGAATATTGAAGAGACTTCTGATGTTGCTGCCTTTTAAGCTACTATATAATCACAGTATATATATATATATATATATATACACACACACATATGTAATATATTTTTTATATATATATACATATATTAAAAAAAATTAAAAAAATGATATTAACAAGAGGACTTCGTAACTCCAGAGACCTGCAGCGGTAGCTGCAAAGCTAACGAAGTGAGTATGAGGCTCAGAGGGGTGAGACACGGCATGGGTCCATATCAGGAAAACTGGCTTGGCAGCCTTAGAGCTGGCTGGAAGTGCAGATCTAATGGCAGCGCCTGTCGTCTAAGCCGTTTGGCTGGGCATCAGGAGCAGAGCTACACCGGGCGATTCACCAGAGACACAAACTCAGCGAGACCCCTTCAGTTCTGCTCCCCTCCCTCTACTTCGTCAGGCCTCCAGAAGGTTTTTCAACCTTTAATTTTGTACGGTCACCTTTTGTGACAGAAAGAGGCCGAAAATAATGGTGCTTTCGCCCTGCAGTAAAAGCAAGCATGCAAAATAACCTGCTTAAAATGGTAAGGCTGAATAACTGGAAAAGCAAACTGTTCCAAGTACTTGAACCCTACAGAATTAGCAAAACCAAGATGTAATGCTCAGAGCAAGCTGAAAAGCACCACTACATCATCAACATGCACTGGATGTGTCTGTGTGTTGGCTCTTGTGTTAGTGGCTGGGGAGTCTGTGCACAAGGCTGTATGAAATGAATGCAAATACTGCATAAAACAGTGCCAGCCACAAGGAAAGCCATCTAGGAAAGCCGAACCCTCAAATTACGAAGGTATACATCAGACTGAGCACGGAATTGGACGGTAGCATTTAGAATACCGTCTTGCCTAATTTGCTCTTATGTCTATTTAGCATATTTGGACACTGCTGGGTGCTTGTTAGTCCACACTGTTGTGACTCCTGATCACTTTTAGTTCCTATGGTTACAGTAGCTTTTATCTTATGCATCAATCAAAATCTGCCAAAAAGGGAAAATGTGTCCCTGACTAGCACCATGTTCAAGCAATGAGTAACCTCCTCCCCGGTCGCACGGAGAAGGAAGGACCTCGGCAGCAAGATGGGCTTGTCCAGGAGGACTCGCTCTGTCTCCAAGCACAGGGAAGCTCCTTCCCCAGCCGTGTCGTTTCTGCACGATAGCGTGGTCTTCCCATCCTTAAGTATTTTTCCCTAGACTTACAGCACCGGGGCTAAAGAAGGCATCAGATCACATCAGGAGCCTTCGAACATGACAGTCTTTTCTTAGAATATTAGGAAGGAAAAGCAATGCAAAATGGTTAATTCTTAGAGCGTTCTGTTTCCATTTAGTGTGTTTTACTTGCAAACGTGGCTTCAAATGTCTGGGATTATCAGACTCCTTTTGATGAATGATATTATGACAAGTTACTTCTACTGTTTTTTCTATTGGGAGAAATCATGTTTATGGAAACATGGAAGGGAGGAAAAGATAGCTTCAGGTTTAGGTTTTACTTTCCTATAAATAAAGCCTTCTGAACTGTGTCACATTTGGAAATGGAATTATTTTCTGTAACAAAAATAATAAAAAATCAGGGTGATATTTTACTAAAATAAGATTAAAACACAAAATATTAAATTAATAAAATGAAATAATATCATTTTTACCAACATGGGAAACTTTTACTCTTAAAAAGCTGAAAGACTTTAGTGTTACAGCTCTCAGGAGAGTACAGAAAAGTTTCCCTCGTGTTAATGAAAGTGTGACTACCTCCCGTGGATAAGAATAAAGAGCCTGGTCTGTGACTTGGAGCATTTGTTCATGCGAATGCAATTAGTGCACTTTGTAGGAGCAGCTCTTACCCAGCAGAGACGAGGCCCGGGCAGTATTTACGTGCCAGGGGATGCTGCTCGCCTCCCCTTTGCTGCAGTTACTTGCACCAGCGCACGTGAGTTACCCGTGGTGCCGACGGCACCGATGCGAACGGTTATTTCGGACGGGAGCTGATGCGGCTGCAGGAGCCGTTCGCGGCACAGCTGCCCGCGACGGGAGGGGACGGGCCGCGGGGGAGTCCTGCCGAGCCCTGCGCCGCTTCTCCCGCTGAACCGGGCCGCCAGACTCAGTCCTCGAGGATCCGTGAGACTTAATCCTGGGGAAGGCCGATCCCGTCCGAAGAAGTGAAGCCAGCTCAGTGGAGTCGCGCTCCCCAAGGAACGCTAGCCACGCAAAGAGGAATTCAGAGACACAAAAGCATCAGGGGAGGGAGAGCGATGGAGAGAGGGGGGCACAGACCCCCTCCGAGGGCAGGGAGAGGAGGAGAAGATGCACAAGGGGCTGCAGTGAAACCCGAGGAGGAAAGGTCTCCCGGGCGCGCCGGGGGACATCGACTCCTCCCCGCAGCATCGCTGTCTGCGCTGGGGTGTGTTGGGGAGAACCGATGGGGCGGCTCACGTCACCCGAGCACTGCAGCTTCTAAGAAGCTGAGGGGTACAAGGCATTGAAAAGCAAACAGATACGAACAAAAACATGAACCCAAGCCCACGAGTAATTTATTTTTAATTCAGATTTTTCCTAAGATAATTGCAGACCTGTTTCATACTCATGCTAAGGCTCCTTTAGCACCTTGGTGGAGCAGTGTGCAGCACTGTACAACTTATGTCCTTGCAAGCATCTGTCTCTTCGTAATAACACACCGTTTCCTGCTGTGGCAAGACAGATTTTGCACTCAGACCTGAAACGCGACGGAAGATTGGGCCCTACCTGATCGTAACCGCACTGTGGTATTGCAGGACTGCACAACATGCCGCTTTGCACGAGGCGGAGGGGATCTCCACCAACTATAAGGGGGACATAGCTGCGGTTGCAAAGCCACGAAAGGACGAGCCGGAGGCTTTCAGGCTTCCATGAGCCTGGGCACCATGGGCAGGGTCTCACTTACGGAGGTGCATAAACCCCGCGGAGGGTGCACAGGGCACAGGTGACCTCGGCCACCCCAGACACACGTCTGACTCCGGGTTACAGCTGACTGGAATCCTGAGGTTTTACTGGCCTGGAGCCAGTTCAGAACCCGCTTGAGCCACCCTAGTATTTTATAACATTGCAAAGACGGTATTGTTTGAAACATTTCAAAAATTCTGCACACAATCTGGCAGCCTGCCAAAACCGTCTTAAATGAGCCAAAACTATCAGCAGCCACCCACCTTCCTGTCCATTATCCTCTGATTAATGACATTCCCCCAACAGGGTCTGACATTCAGAACCTCCCCGCTGCCCAGCCTCCGCATAAATACGATCTTTGAGACCTGTAAATTGTCTGTATAGTTTGCAGCTGTGTTTTATAGGGGGGTGTCTCTTCGTAACGTGGTGACCATGCAAGAGAGGCGTCTCGGGGGTGGAGAGAGAGACCAGGGCTTGCGGCACCTTGTAAAACCTTCATTAGGCATAGCAAAGCAGGGGAAACCAAATCACCTTAGAGGTATGACACTGTTTCTCTGGTTTTGTGCTCCTTATCCATTAGCCTTGTATCTTCTGAGTCCAAATAGCCACAGTAAGAACAGCCATAAGAAATAAGTAACAGCAGAGCTGCTCAGTTGGAATAAATTATTGAACAGATTTAGTGCCATTAGGGAAGAAAACATGAATGTTTGCCTCCTGTTATAGGTGCAAGATATAGCTTGCAATCCATTATGGGATGCTGTTTAGGCATCTCTGTTAGTGGCCATGCTGTTCCCTTCGGCAGGGTGGAACAGCAGCGTATTTCCAGGTAAGACGCTTGGAGACACGCACGGCCATCTGAAATTCTGCTGAAACACCAGTCAGAACCAGCATCAGCTAGTCAACATTGCCAGTGAATGCCCAAATCGTTTTCATGAGCAGAATTTAAGAACACATAAAGACATCTGATTTAAAAGCAGTGAATGGGTGAGAGGGGAAAATAAATCAGCCTGGGAATAAAGATTTTCAGCAGCCACCATTACCATGCATGCCCTATACCTGTGACAAATCTTGGCCTAGCACAGGGAAAGGACTAGACAGCAAGTACCTGGAAAGGAGAGGTACTTTCACATATCTGGGTCTGTTGGACTTCTTCCACGAACACTTAAAGGACTGGCTGAAATATCTCAGTTTCAGATGGATATGCTCAAGAAATCATGAGATGGTGAATCAGGTATCAGAAAAATGAAAAGGGACAAATGTCCTCACCCTTTCCAACAGTGCTACATCCAGCCTATAGGCTTGGGTGTGACACCTCTGTTCTAGGTAATTTCGATAGTGTCACAACTAATTGTAAAAGTTGCACAATCATCTAAATACAACCTCATCAGCTGATCCAATTTCATACAATGCCATTTTGCAGCATAAAGAAATATTTCTATTAGATATAAAATCTTGCAGCAGTATTTCTCATGCATATGACTTTTTTGGTTGTTGTTGTTCTCCCATGATATTGCATTACCTTACTGCTTGGAAAGGAGAAATTCAAAGTAAAAGCATGAAGACAACACGCATTAAAGTCAGAGGTTCACAGTTATGAAACACCTGAGTTTCTGCCTTGCCCTGAGCACGTGACAGAAGATGAGCAGAACATCTGTTTTATTATTTCATCAAGAGCTGGGCATCAAAGTACCTTAAAACCCTGGATCTGAGGTGCCTCAGCTCTCACACAGAGCATCATTTCTTCGTGACCATCTATTTTCCGAAGCATCAATGCCTTTGTGAAGCAGGCTGAAAAGAGGCAAGCAAGGGTACGCTGTGCAGTTCCTGCGGTACATTTAGGTTTCATGGCCTAGCATGTACCCTCAACGCCACTTAGAGCTGGGTGTTACACGTTTATAGACGTACATATATGTGTGTAGGTGTATGTGGATCTTTGTGTGTCTGTATGTGTGTATATATATATACACGTATGTATATATAGTCACATGTCTATGTATATATAGTCACATGTCTATATGAATATACAGAAAAATATATAGAGAGACACATCATATGATTTTTTAAGACCGCTTGATTTCCATGAGAAGCTACAGAGTACATTTTCATTCAGCAGTGACTCATCCTTCTTTTTTTTTTCTTACTGCTCAATCCAAGAAACTCTGACTAAGTCAGCTTTGCCACGTCCCAAGTGTAGCAGGGATTCCTCACAGTCCTTGATGCAAACAGAACTAGTAATTCTCCTCAGAAATAGCAAGAAATTGCTATTTGCGGGCTCATGCTTTACGCAATGATGACCTTGGCTGAGGCAACCCAAGTGGAAAGGGCCCCAGCACATGAAGTCAATGCCACTGTGGTAAATAAAGGCAGCGCCAGGAAGGCACAATTTCAACATCCCCTGGCAGATGAAACATAGCTGGGCAGGGGCACCATACGTATGAGCTGTATTTTCTTAACAGCAGTCTGGGAACCTCATGGCACTATGTCATCGTGAGACAGTCCAGTTTTGTATCTCAGATTGTTGTTGTTTTTTTCAAAAATATGCAGACCCCTTTAATGCTCCATATAGCCATTAAAATGAACTACAGTAAAATCTGAGGGACTACAGAGATAGACTGGAAGCAGAATGACATGTATTTGTCAATGGCCCAGGATAATGTAGCTGCAAAAGATTTCGGGTATTGACTGAGCAAATTAAAAAAAAAAAAAACAAATAGAAGAAAGGTAGAAACCACTTCGGCATTTCGGCTTGACATTAAGGAATCACTGTGTGAGCCAGGTTGTAAATCAAGATTTAGAAACACATTTCCCTACCATTTCAGATAGTGAGATTCAAACTAGGCACATGCCTACGGTCCATAAAACGTGATTACATGTGTCAAGGTTTCCATCTGAGATCCTAACTCCATCAAGGCAAAACAAAATGCAGCTCAGATTCATTAAAAGGCTACCTAACCTCACGGCAACTTGCTCAGATAGCTGGTTTGTAGGGTTGACCTGCCCTTGTTTTCCTGCAAATCCTGAAATAGCATCATGAGTAGCCAGCACACATCGAGTTGCCTTAATTGATCAAAAGACACTACAAAAATAACTCTGGTTCTGAGACCCCCATGACACAGATCTTCCTTTTATTGTGGATCCACGATCCTCTTCCCAAGAGAGGATCCATAGCCCTCAGGCAATTCCCATGCCCTAAGACTGGCTCTCTGAATACAGGCAGTAGTCACTCAACATCCATCACAGCTGCATTTTAACACCTATGAAGTAGCCGTGACTATCTCTATGCTGGATATGCACACTCTTTCAAGAGACTTACATTTTCATCCCTGACCCATGCACAAGGTAAGAGTAGATTCTTCACTTAATTTGCCATAGCTTACGAAGATTAATTCTGGAGTCTGCCAATGGTCTTTGTCCTTTCTGACTTTTTCCGCATCTATTTACTGTGTGGCTTCTTCACTGAACAGGCTGCATACTCATTATCATATGAAATAATGTTTTATTGGAAGAAATATTATCTAAGAAACACACTCTAGGTTTATAAGCCTACTGGCTCTCCCTGGATTCTCAGCTTTCTCTCATCAGGGCAGGTTTGTTAAAATGATATTAGCTCTCTTGGGTGTACTTCACAGCAGCTTTACATTTGTGATGAATAAAACAACTGTGGTGAGACTGCAATAAATTAATTGCACCATTTTGTATGAGTAAGAGAATGGGCAGGAGACCTTAGACTGAAACACAAATCTGACTATAACTTGGGATTCGTGGTTGAAAGACTGGTAGGAAAGAGAAAAGATGTCATAGGAGGAGTGGGGAGGGGATTTGAGGGAAAAAAGCGAAACCAGCCCAGCTCATTGTGGTTACTAACAAGCAATTTGGAGTCTCAAATTCAATTCACCCCAGTGCAGGGAGATCTGAATTTCTTCTTTAGCAACCAACTTTTGCTGTTAAAGAGATGCAAAAAGCTCTTGTGAACCTATGTCTCTGCCTTTTACTAGCTGGAAACTGCATTACAGGAGCCCTCTAAAAATTAAAGAAGGCTCCTTTGAGAGCCAGGAGGGAAATGCCCATCTGCTTAGTTTTTGCAGTGTCTAAAGGAGGATCTGAGTCCTAGCACTGCTGTTACACATCACTGCATGCACCGACAAATTTAGCCATTCAGGTGCACTGCGACTCCCTGCTTGCTCTGTTAGAGTGAAATTTGTCTTAAACTGTAGTGGGAAGGCTGAATTTTGTCTACCCGAACAGAATATAGAAGAAATTGGCCAACCAGTGTGCGCGGGGTGGAATCAGAAATGCTCATAGGAGCTGTCTGAGTCCACGGGGCGCAAACACGTGCCGAAATGCAGCGCCGGATCGGTTGCACAGGATCGTCTTCCTGCCGTGACACGTCATTCCGAGAAGCCACAACACACAGCATGGAAACAACCATGCAGATCAAAGGTGAGCACTGCTTAACGTATCCACAGCCGGACCTAATCTGCCATGTCTATCTGCGCAATAAAATGTCCCGTTGGAGGCACAGCCGCGTTTTCACGATGACGCTCGCTCGGCACGCGGGGAAGTGCCGTTTGCCACCGGCTCGCCCGCGGCCGGCCCTGCTTCTCCCGGGGCATGCGGGAAGCAGCTTCCTCCTCCTCGCCCCAGCCGCTGGCCTGGGAGCGGGGAGGAACTTTGCACTCCTTCAAGTGCAAAGTATTTGTTTGATAATCTCAAGTTTGTTTGCAGAAGGAGAGCGGAAGCCAATTACTTTGCCGAAAGCAAAACTGCAGACTTGAGAAGCAAGGTTAACAGCGACTATTTGGGCAAGGGAGCCGTTTGCACTGGAAAGTCCCTGGACGTGCCATGACACAAAATCCTGACTTTATTTGGGCTGCAGTTGTTTTGCAATTGGGTTGCTGCTGTTCTCTGGCGGTGTGAGCCGGCTTGCTTGCTTAAAGGTCCCATTAGGACGCTTTACCCTTACATCTCCCTTTTCCGGGTCTTTTTTTCTCAGAAAAACATGTCCGTCTTTTGCTGTTGCTGTCGCTCAGCTACTTCTGAAGAGGTAAGAAAGCAGCTCCCCTTATCTGGCAGAAACACAGCAAGGACACGGGGTGGACGGAGAGGGGAGTTGTTGGTTGTGTCACGGTGAGTACCCAGATCCGCGGTCGTCCTTGCCCGGAGCAGTCGTGTTGGGAAAAGGGCTTTCGCCCCGTGCACGTGGCTCTGCTGATCGGGCAGAGAAAGGGGGTACGCGAGTGTCCCCTGGCAGGGCAGCGACATGGCGAGATCGCCCTGGTGCAGAAGCAAATACCCACGGGGGGGGGAATCGAGGCAGCAGCGCTGGGACGGCCGCGCCGTGACGCAGCAGCAGCTCCAGCCCCGGTGTCCTGCTGGGGTCCCCAGCTCCACCAGTCCCGGTGTCCTGCTGGGGTCCCCAGCTCCACCAGTCCCAGTGTCCTGCTGGGGTCCCCAGCTCCACCAGCTCCAGTGTCCTGCTGGGGTCCCCAGCTCCACCAGTCCCGGTGTCCTGCTGGGGGTCCCCAGCTCCTCCAGCCCCAGTGTCCTGCTGGGGTCCCCAGCTCCACCAGCCCCAGTGTCCTGCTGGGGTCCCCAGCTCCACCAGTCCCAGTGTCCTGCTGGGGGTCCCCAGCTCCTCCAGCCCCAGTGTCCTGCTGGGGTCCCCAGCTCCACCAGTCCCAGTGTCCTGCTGGGGTCCCCAGCTCCACCAGCCCCAGTGTCCTGCTGGGGTCCCCAGCTCCTCCAGCCCCAGCTGCCACCACCTCTTCTACAGATGTTTTCCAACACACCTGGCAAAGCAAGCTGGCCACTGCTGCTACATGGAGGGGTCTAATCCTGCCCCGTGGGTCTGCACAAGGATTAAGGAGGTGGTAAACAGCTCCTTCCTCACCCGTCATCTTAGCTCGGGTTTTCTAGTCCATGACAATTGCTGTCAGATGTTTAACAAGTTTTCTTTGGTATCCTTTCTTCATACTTAAAAAGCAATTTTTGCATTCATTTTTCAAGGGAGACACGTTCCAAACTCTGTCACTGTCAACGGTGACATACTCCGTTGATGTATTAACATACACAACATTCCCAAGGCAAACGTCATTGCTGATTATTCATTTATTTTCCAATGAAGGACTAAAGCTATCACTGCTACTTTTAAGTGGCCATCATGCTTACCTATTACTGCACTGTCACAGTCCAACTTTTTCATCTGAAATACAGCTGCTTTTTAAAATTTCAAATTCACACTGAAAGCCTTTGTTCATATTTTGAATTCTGTAAAATGCAAGTTTTTGTAAAAAAATTGTAAAATCTTGTAAAAATTTTTGTAAAAAAACCCCCCTGACATGACTGTCAAGGGAACGTGAGGAATTTTTCTGCAAGGTTGGCTCTGTGCTCGGAGTCACTGTTCAGTATCTGAGCTGAACGGGCCTTGTTGCAAGGTCTGTAAGAGTTAGTGTCCTCACTTTGTAATTAAACAAACAAACAAAAGAAAACAAACGGAGGTACAGAGAGGGTAGAACTGACCCTACTTTCTTTTACTTTTCTTTCTTGATTTCTAAAGACTTCCTGAACGGACTGGAAAATGTTCTTTCCAGCATTTTGTCCCAAGACAGGCTTGGGAGATGGAGGTAGGATTCGGCAGGAGGAGTTATGAAGTGTGCAGTATAGTGACGATAGGCAGGTAACAGCTTCTGGTGGTAATACCAGGGCACGTAACGCAGGCTAAAGACCAGAAAAAGCCTTCTCCATTCGATCAAAGACCGGTGGGAGAGCTTGATGCCAGCACGTCATCAAGCATCACCTGATAGATCACCTTCGATTGCTTCTCAGGGTTCAGGCGTTGCCTTTTCTCTAAACCAGCCAGGGTTTACAAAAAGCATTTGGATGTTGGCTCAGAAACGGACGGGGAGAGGAGAAGGTTTCTGCTGGTGGAGCTGCCAAAGACGTAGGGAAAGCTATAGGCTCTGCCGGGAGAGGTGAGAGAAACCAGCATCTCGCCCTCCTCAGATCCCTTCAGATCTGGTTTTTATCAGGTATTTTGAAGTGAGCTTTTTCTTTCTCTGGGCCACACAGTTCATACCTTTGCTGAACCTGAAGCCCAACGAGCTGTGATTTAACGGAGGGCGCGAGGTGATCGGAGCCCAGCCTCGTGCTGTCGGCGGGAGGCCGCCCCGCTCGGCCGGGAACGTGTCCGACCCAGCCCAGCCCAGCCGCTCCCTCGGCCCGCTCACGTCCCTGTCCCGATCAGTGCAGCATTTCCCATCTAGTCCATGTAGTCCTATGCAAAGGCATCAGCAAACCCGTTGCGCAAAGCTATTCCTCCTCAGTTTGAAAAAGCCATCACAACTTTCCTTCTCTTTCCCAGCAGGAACCACTTCCCGTGCACGCAAGGCAGCCCTGCCGAAACATCGGTAATAAGATCTCAACTATTTTCTTTGGAAGCCCCCCCTCACCCCACCACCCTTCTTTGTGCATGGTGGTTAAAGTGATAATTAATAAATTCTGATACTCCTCCAAAAATGCTCCGGTGCTGAAATTGTACCCTGACACACAAGAAACACATGCACACAAATTATCAGCGCCTCCCCCTCTGCCATCAGTGGAAACAAAAAATAATAGTATAGACCCCCTGCCAGATGCTGGAAACATGCAGTTATAAAAGAGGAGGTTAAATGGTAATGACTTCACATTTATGCAGTGCTTTTCATCCACAAGAAATCTAAGCGCTTTACAAACTGCCAAGCATTTCTAACAGTCCTTGCTGGACTGCTAATGGGTAGCCACTTTGGGACAATTTAGGACAGGAAGTGAAAATACTAAATTCAGCAGAAATGGAGGAAAATTCAACCCCCCCAATTAGTTTGTTTACAAGAAGCACAGCCTAAAAAAGTGTCCAAACTGCAGAACGTGCAATGCAGTATTTATATGACATGGAAACACCAGTGAAGATCAAAATAACTTTGTACGAAGGAAAAGCATATGACAAAGCAGGACAATTTTTCCAGCCCAACAAATAGGATGTTCTGATTTTACAACATCGCGCGTCTCATGCTTGCTACAGAGTCCCGATAAGGAGGGATCCTTTAAAGCAGTGTGGCAGGACCGTCCCCATTTGTAACGCCAGTTTAGTCATAAACACAAGACACAGCGGAAATCCAGTTCTGTGCCGTTCACTCATGAACTGCAGCCTTTTGGCTTGACTCTTTTAGACTTTTGCTGAAATATTTCAGCTTTCAGTAAAGAAAAAAGCTTTAATGTTTTCAAAGATTTTTTTTCAAAGAAAAATCTGATTTTCTCCAGAAAACGGGACATTTTCTTTGTGTATTTTCATTTTCTTAAAAACCCATGTTTCGATCAAAGACCAGGCATAGTCATTCAGCTGGAATGGAGCCAAGAACTAGTGTTGAAGACAGCAAGCTATAGGATGAGTAATTAGCTCAGATTTTTCTCTGAACTTTTCCTCAAATCTGTTCTATATAATATTCCTCATGTAGTCTAATGAAGTATTTACTTATTCATTGACTCTACTTTAAATAAATTTTATGGAACCAGATGGAACTGGCCAGAAACAAACTTTCCTTCTCTCATGCTGGTGTAAATCTGAAGAAACATCTCTGAGTTAAGTGCCATAGCTCCTGATCTTCTGTGGCACTCTAGAGAGCAGATTCTCCATTTCTGTCTATTATTATGATCCATCCTTTTATTGGGAAAAAATACCCTTTCCTTCCCCACACTTTTCTCGTTTTTTTTAAGGAAACTTAGACACTTAAAAGCAAAACAGAAAAGCAAAACAAAGCACACTCAGCATTAATTTGGCAGCAGGGAAATTTACTAAAAAAGATTTTATTGTTTAAAACTGAGACCGAAGTTTTCCTTCTATTAAAAAAACAAACCTCTCTGACATTTGCTGGAAATACTGCTAGCAAAAGGATCATGTATTCCATTGCTCAGGAGATGCAATTAGATTTCTGTAGGTTTGTAAAACAAACTATGGTCTAAGAATGCTGTCATGGAAGCACTGGTCCGATTTCCAGCTGGATAACTGAACTTTTAATTAGGGCTCCAGTGGTTGCATAGGTGCAACTGCTTTGCGATTCCTAAAGCTGCCTGAGGGGTTTGAATGTCAAATTCTAACTACAATTATTTTGAACTGAGCATGCTCTGAGAGGATTTGAAACTCTTAGCCTATGTATTCGCTTTGTATAAGGAGGAAGGATTTGCTTACTGAAGAGGAATGATTCAATAGTGAATTTACATTTCAAAGTAAAAAGTCATCGCAATTTTAGTGCAATTTTGAAAGTTACTGGTATGGAGTGTTTCAACAATTTCAGTGCTGCCCCCCACTCTGCCCCAAATGGTTCTGCTAACATATCTCAGAATATCTCCTTCCTCTTGTAAAGTTTTGATTTCAGCAAATCAGCATTTCTGCCTAGAAAAAAAAACACCTAGCAAAAGTCCCAAACACCACATTTCATGGAAGATTGTCAGCTAGGTTTAACAGATAGCATGCTGGGCACTCAGGAGGTCTGGCTTCAGCTCCCTGCTCTGTTAAGCACAAGATCTGGAGAGTCACAGAAAGTGAGAGTTTTCAAAAAAAACCCACGTTCCGAGCTGGCTTAATCGTCTTCAGCTTCATAAAGGTGAATGGTCATCTGCCTCCCGTGAGTTACTCATACTGCCTTTGACTTCCACTTCATTTCACTTTCACGTCATCTCATTCATTTTGAAGTGGCTGACGAAGGCGGCCAGAGGTGGCAAAGTCAGATGAAGAGTCCGGTCATGGCATATAAGTGAGGTTCCTATGCTGGTTTCATGCTCATTCCTTCCTCCCTCCCTCACCCCTTCCCTGAGTCCTTGCTTGATTTATTCTGTTGCTAACTCTTAAATTCCTCTGTGTTTTTAATTTCTCCAGGGGTCTTCAGTAAGGAGGGGACCCTCACAATGAAGCTGGTAAACGTACTTGCCATGGACACCCTGTTCTCAGATATCGCTCAAGCCTTCAACAAGCAGCACGAGGACCACTCTGCCATGAAGAAGGCTGCCCAAAAGCTGAAGGAGCTTTCTGGCTGCGCTCCCACTGCTGGTCTTGCAGCCTGCGTAGAGCAGGCACAGCGGGAGCACGGTGAGCAGACAAAAGACACAAATAAACCAAAGCCAACGTTAAAATAATCCGGACCACGTGAATTAACAGCATTCTCTGCAAATTGCTGCAGATGACATAGGCCTACTTGAATGTTCCTTAGGAAAACGATCACTTGGCTATTCCCGGTTTTCGGTCACAAAGTACAGTGAGGACAGGGAGGGCACTGAGGGCAGCGCACCGGAGCCCTTGGAGGTGCCACCTCACCGCCCCGTCTGCAAACAGCCTGCTCAAACCAACAGCGTTGCGGCTTTACGTGCTGTATTACATGGTATAGATATATGTCAGATTTCTGGAGATACTTCCCTTTTTATAGCTTGTTTCTACTTTATGGTACCACATCAAGTTTCTGTTTGGGCTGACTGATCTTGAAAAGACACATTGCCAGATCTGGCTATCTCATGTCACCAGCTCCAGCCCTGCCCTTGACGTGTGACATCAGCCTTCACGATACTGCAGAAACCACTCCGAAATTCAGGGGAAAGAAAAGCCTCACGTTGGTGGGACTGATCAGGAAAACAATGAGGTGTCTCATGGAAGATTAGGACAGATTTGCAGTATGCTTTTCAGAAACGACTCACCCAATACCCTAGGGTTTTCACTAAATGAACAAACAGAAAAGATGGTTCAGATTTAGCCAGGTGGAAAGGCTATTGATTTCAGCAGAGGGAGGTTAGAGCAGCTGCATCAGGGATGATTCTGGCCCTGTGCGCTTGCGGAAGTTATATGGAGCCTTTGGCTTGCTGCTGGCAAATACCTCTATTATACAGCACACGCACAGAGCAGAGGCAGCGATAAGGAACCAGGAAACGCTTATCTTATGGATTCCTTTCACAGTCAGTCACCGGAGAGCTATTGCTCCATGCATGTAGTTTTGCAGAAACAAAAGCATTTAGACACCTCTTTGTTGGGTTCGAACCAGATGCAAGTCACACGATAGACGCTGTTTTGTCTTTTCAGGTGCCCGCGAGGTGCAGGTGCACATGGAGGGCTATAGTTTTTCACTCATTGTAAAGGAGAGGAAAGTGCCAGACAAACTGCAGCGGGTCCAGCAGCAGATGGAGGAGCTGAGTAATTCCACAAAACGTGTCCTTGCAACAGAAACTGCCCTGCAGGAAATGATCTGCTCAGTGCTTGAGAACCAGACTCAGCTGGCAGAGAGAATCAAATCTGCAAACCCAGAGTATCTGGACCAGGTACGGCTAGAAGCTAATCTAAGAGAGAACATCCAAAAAATCAGCCTGGCCAAGGAGCTCTCAGAGGAGTACAGCGAAGGGGCCAAGAGCATTCTCCGGGAAATGGCTCAGCTAGCTGGCTTGACGCTGTAAGGGGCTCCTGAAATAGGGACAGGATTGATGTTAATACCCTGCTGCACATACAGAGCAATAGCTTAGAGGATGCCTGGGTGGTGTACTGACTTGGTGGTGTAGGTAAAGAGCCCTCAGCAAATGGCTTATGGGCAGCTCTGGGTCCCAAATGTGTTTTATCCAACGACAGGCAGAGGGATGCATCTGAGAAAAGGCCTTGATTTTCACCTGAGCCATTATTACAGGTGGACAGAAACTCACTGTTTCCATGTAGTGCGTCAGATCAGCCTATCTGCATTAAAGTATGGCAAAACAAGGAGTACCTGACCAAAATAAAGGCAACTTGGACTGGAATTTGGTAAAATTTCCATCCCTACTTAATAGGTAATGTGACTGTGGTGGAAGGGTATTTAAGATGACCCGCTGTGAATCCAAAAGCATGGGGTCAAAGTACCTGGGCAGGTACCTGGCCATGGTAACGGCACCTGAGAGCAGGGAAGCAAAGGCAGCACCATTGCGTGTGCTGTGAGCTATCGAAACGTGTCCAAGCCTGCTGAGCAGATCTAGGCTACGACCAATAGTTGGCTTTTAAAGGTCAGTTAGACTCCTCCTCAGACCTGAAACATGGCAAACCAGCTTACGCTGAAAGCTAGAAATGTTCCCGAAAGCTTTAGAGACGCATTCCCCGCTGCTTCATATAGCTACAGATAATCATCCAGTATCGATCATGCAGTACTGTGCTTTGGGTAAAAGGCATTGACGCAGGTATCTGGGGGCAGCTGGGGGGGTTAAGCTCCAGGCTAAGATTTTAGGGAAGAATGAAATAAACCAGGAAAACTGTGGGGCACTGCAGGCTGGAAATGCATGGGTGTGGGTACCACCAGCGAGACTGGGGTGCATCCCCAGGACCCCAGACTCCCAGAACTGAGAGCCTAAACGAAGGGCGAAAAGAAACCTTCCTTTCAAACACCCTGAAAAACTTCGGACAATTGCTATGAAATAACGGCACATCTGGTAAACCAGGTGCTGTGACGCAGCCTTTGAAGACAAGCTGGATAAAAACCTGATGTGTTTTGGATGCCCAGCGTGACACCCCGGTTTGGAGCAGGGATGGTGCAAATGGGGAGGGTCAGCTGGTTGTGCAAGTGCTGGACCGGGTTGGCGGTTAGAAAGCTTATTGAATTCATCACATTTTTTGAGGCTGAGGGAAAGAATAGAAACCACAAATGCAATCCTATGCAATCCTACCCAGTACCACAAATAACTACAAAGGCAGCTCAGCCTCTGGGTTTTTAGGCTGTCTCTACTCCGCCTAATATTAGTGTTTTAAGTCTTTTTTTCTGTTTGCCTCTGCTTATCCCTAAAATACATCAGAAAGTCCCAGGAGACATTTCTGGCCTTAGGTGGCCTTGCACTTCCCTCAGGCCTCCATCTGCTCACGCAGCCACAGAGCCGGGGTGCAGCGCATTTCTCCGCTTTCTGCCAGCCTCCCTGTAACTATCCGTTAGCCTCCATCCTGCCGGAAATCTGTGTAGACATTTCCTTTCGGAGCTTCAGGTTGCCCATTTGCTAGACACATGCTTTGCATGAACTTACCAAACTCATCAAAAAAATCTGGAACTCTATTCATAATTTTGTAATCTAAACACAAGTGCCTCTGTGTTCACAGGCGGTAGAGCATTTGGTCTCCCCTTCTCTGCCTGACCCAAAGCTTTCTCTCCAGACATATATTTCTTTCTATTCCTTTTTTTTATTAAGGACTTTAGTGAAAAGTTCATTGCCACAGATATTTCCTGCCACTCACTCGATAACATCTTGAAAACAACAGCAATACTTCCACAAGGTCCAGGATCAATCATTTCTCAATCATATTGACATTTTTAGTTGCCATTGGCTTCTAAAGTTCTCTTTACCTTCAGCTTTCTAGAGGACCAACTTTTACAGAGCCTATCTCTGCCCTTTTTCATGGAAGAAATGAAACCCATACGGACCCTTTCTCCTGGTGGCAGGGGCAGCGGATGACCGCACCAGTGGTGAGGTGCTTCCTACGTACTGTGTTTCGGATAACACGGAAACGTACATAAACGCGTACAGCAGGTAGCTACGAATCCTGGCACCGCTGATGTTATTCCCTATGCATCTGAAGAGCTAACTGTGCTGCAGCTCCCGTTCAGCTTTCCTGGAGTCTGCAGTATATTTAATGGAACATACGTAATCTATATTAATCTTACATGTCCAAGAAGTCTCATGTGGACTTCTTTTGCTATTGTTACTCTCAGACACACCACAAACCTCATAACGTCTGTGGTTGATTCAGTCCAGTGCACGCAGACGTGTGCGTTTCCAAATAGCCCCTAGACACTTGGGAGTGCACAGCCTTCCCCTCCTGCCGTTCTCCGCACAGGAGAGCGCTCACCTGATGGGTTCTGCGGCCTGAGACATGTGAGCCAGGCCCTCAGATGGCATGAACTAATACAGCTACACTGAAACCAAGCTGACAATCAGGCCCATAGAGAAGGAGTTAGTCTTAGTCTACTTATTGGAAATGTTAAAACAGAACATTTGTTTATCCCTTTGGATTATTTAAAAAAAAAAATCTGTTTTGTAAAAATTAAATATTTTGTGAACAGAAGCATTAAAAAATGGATTGTTCTTTTCTCGAAAACGATGTAAAAGTTCTGCTTTCAGACCGGTTCACAACCGAGACAAATTTTGCCTCCTTAAAGCCCCTGGGAAATAGAGCTGGCCACAGGTCTAGGAGTTTTTCATCTGAGCATCCCTACTGAAACCACATCAGCATGGTTGTCTTTGCAAATAAATGTTTCTTAATTGGGGTAAAGGTTGCAAATATCCGACCCATTACAAGAACTGGAGTCTGCTTTCTTCCTTATTGCTCTCAAAGTGCAGTAGCAAGAAGATGAATTGTGCAGCTAAGCTAAACACTAGCCTGCGGTTTGGGAATTTAGATTGTTTTCTCTGCTTCATTTCCTGTGTTCTGCGTGATGCTGGGCAGTCAGATAGTCTTTCTGCTCCCTGATCCCCTTTTGTAAAAACGCAGGTGTTTTGTGGGAGTTTTGGTAAGAGAAATATGCTAAAATCCCAAGAGAAACCCAGATGCTATTGTAATGAGGGAGCGGGGATCCTGCAAACCTCTCAGGTGGCCAGACAGAAAGGGCTCCTGTGACTGCAGAGCCCCAGGAAGCTCATTCGGTTCAAATAAACACCCGGAGCCAGTTGCTTAGACACCCTATTGAAAACCTGCAAAACAAGGGTGGAAACCTGGTGAGCCACTCACTGCGTCTCTCCAGGTTAGAAATCGGAAACTCTGTTTCACAGCCTTACAGCTCTTCTCATGACCATGACTCAGGAGCGCAGAGTTTGCAGCAGGAAAAAAAAGAGAAAGTGAAGCTGGGCAACCCTACCAAGAAAAGCTCTTTAGTTTTGAGAAGGAATTTGGGGGTGGATTTTGGCATAAACCTCAGAGACTGAGCCATTACATAAAGCCTCCCTGCTGAAAATCGATGCTGCTTTTTCCTTATCACATTTGCCCTTTATTTTTAAGCACCCTAGGATCATATTGCTGACCTGTGTCTGGAGCAGAAGGTGGGACCTCCATTGCTGCTCAGACTTTCTAGGAAAAAGGGCACCGTACGAAAACATTTGGATCCTTAATTGGCCTCATTAAAGAAGCTGGCCATCTGGACCCCACTCATTCTAATTAGTCATCAATAGGGCGGTGATTTGCTCATAAAAAAAGAAAAAAAAGCCCTCCACTCTCAGTCCTGCTTTTACACACGGTTATTACACAGAAAACTCTCTCCTTTGCTTTCACACCGGAGAGGGTGGATGTGTTCTCACTCAACAGCCGTCCACCCCGGAGTGCGCGGGCCAAGAGCTTGTTACTTGGCAGGGCCACTAAACCTGAGCCCGTAAACTGCGGCAGTCTGGAAAGGACATAGCTAAATATGGCAAAGAAACCAGGAGCATGTGATTACCCCACCCTTCACTTGCGAGTCAGTCTGGTATCCACGCTTCCAAATGTCATTACTGTGCAGAAAACCCTGGACAACACATGGAGAAGGGTTCCGGCATTGCCAAAGTGCTTTAAAAGTTTGGGGCTATTAACTGGCACCCACTTGCTTCCAAGCAATTTCCCTTTGGTCACTGTTATTTGCTCCTCACACAATAAGGATGGTTCAGGGAAGCTCTCGCTGCTGCATTTATGCTTTGCAGATTCTCGTGCTCCATATATTCCTTTTGACTCATCCAGTTTCTGTCTAGGTAGAAGCACCAGGACGCTTCACCTGGTGCCTCTTCGAGATGGAGCCTCCCCATGTTTGTCCATCCTGAACTAGGACAAGCCAAAACAACTGCAGAAACTGCAAAAATGTGGTTCAGCAAGCATAAATGCTAAGAAAGCTTTAAGTACAATGTGGTTTGCAGTAGCAGATAGGCAGGATAGGAGAAAAAATGCAAATGCGGCCTGGTTCATTCAGTTCTGAGGATGTACCAGTGGGTGAATCAGTAGTGGGTGGTCTTAAAAGCTGAGAAACTGCTACAGACAGCTAATCTGCAAACATCACGCTCTGTGCCGCTCTGAAAATCCCACCGTCCTCCACCCATCTCCCCTGGGGTTCTTTTCTTCAGCAGTCTATATTCTGGAAATGAGGCACTTAAGGAATGGGTCTGAAAATATTCATGTGCTATATGCACAGTTCCCCAGGAAACAGTGAAGAGAAAAGTAGATGTCACCTGTCGATAGGAGAATGACATGTCATGTTTTGTTCAGGTTGTCAGGGACCTGGACGAGCCCAAGCCGCAATGTCCCAGTTGGGTCCAGAACAGTCCTCTACAATTAGCGACGGTCAGATCCAAAACTGTATTTTGGTTGCATGAAAAATTGGGGGAAGGGTGCTGAGTCGAGAGAAAGCTAGCTTAACCACCCCATACATTTTACAGTTAATCTTGTATCTCGTTTGAGGAAAAATACCCCTCAAAACCAGCTTTTAGCTGGCCACGAAGGCCCTGGATTGCTAGACACCTTATTAATAATATTCTTCTGAAGGGGAGGGACACACACAGCTCTTTATATAGCGTTATTAATCGTCATTATTATTTCCATAGAAGCCTTAACATACAGTAAAAGACCTATAAAGACAAA
This sequence comes from Dromaius novaehollandiae, assembly GCF_036370855.1. Lineage (NCBI taxonomy): Eukaryota > Metazoa > Chordata > Aves > Casuariiformes > Dromaiidae > Dromaius > Dromaius novaehollandiae. The sequence goes on along the minus strand of NC_088115.1, from coordinate 14,706,766 downwards.
CAACCAGAGGAACTCATCGATTTCACACTGATCTGCACTAAAAAAATACCAGTTTTTTTTTTTTTTTGTTAGTAATAATAAAACAAAGAGCTTTCAGGAGCAGCAACAGCAGAAGGCTAATGTAAAGTGATATATTTGAGACCCAGGAGTATGGTGTAACTTACTCTTGCCTCTGCGGCCTGTTTATTGTGTTTGTCTGGTTGCCCTGGGAACCAGCTCACGCCGTTTCACTTATTTTATAATGTTCCTGTAAATGTTAGGTAGGGCCGGGATTTATTATACACTGTCAACACCTAAAATGGAACGCGCCGCTTAGTGTCGTTTACTTGGCAAGACGCCTTTCCGTGCTCCCTTAGAAAAAAAGTCTTTCTTATACAGATATATGTGAGTGTGCATGTGTGCGCGTGCATCTCTGTCCAAATAAATAAATGCTGTACGCTTTCCAGCAGCCCGTGCCCGGGGAGAACTGCTGTTGGGTGGTACAAAGCGTGTGCTAGGGGAGCATCTGAGCTCGGAGGCAGCCGGTGACCTGCCGTTGGGTGGGATCTGTGACTCACGTTATTTGCGTGAGGTGAATATTTAGGGGACGGGGAAGGCGTGTTTACCAGGAGTGTTTGTTATCCCTGAAGAAGCAGCGTGATCCCAGTGCCTCTGTCCCCAAAGACCTCTTTTAGCTCTGCGCGATGAATCATCAGAATTATTAGGGCTGGAGCACGCTGGTTTCCTCTCCTCCACCGGTCCCGCAGCATGACGGAGCAGATTCGATTGCAGACTAGTGGGTGTGAGGCTTGTTTTTTAATTTGCCTTTTTTTTTGCCTTGGGTGGTACCCCTCAGACTAACGCATGGTGTCTAACCAAGGAGATTATTAACCCTTTAAATGCTAAAGAGCAAATGCAATAGGCATCCCAACTCCTTGCAACACGTGTTTCTAAATCACTCCATCCTTTCCTTGCTCCTGCTCCAAGCCACAGCCTTATCTGCAGTCTCTCCTTCTCCCTTTCCGGAGTCTCCCCCGCCTCTCCCTTTCCTGCACGCAGAAACGCGCACCTCCTCGCTCCCGTCTCCCCACCGGTCTCCCTTGGCAGTGCCAAGCGCCGCATCCGCACCGACTCCTCCTTTCCCTTGCCCCCAAACGAGATGGATTTGCAAGATGATTCAGTGTGACTGCAAACGCTTCCCTCGCCAAAAAACGCTCACTGCGAACATTTGTACTCGGCTCTGCTCCTAATGCGACTTGCCTTTACACTTACAAGGGGATTTAGCTTCAGCAGGGAAAGGGCACTGCTCTGGCTAAAAATATGGGCCGGGTGAAGAGGCGAGGCGGATCCGTTGAAGAGCAAAAGCCAAGAAAAGTGACTTTGTTCCTCCCCGCGTTCCTCGCTGATTCTGCCTCCCACTGACCAGAAATGTTTTCTCCTTGGCATGAAGCCTTTTGCCACTGAACAGCTCCAAGGCCAAGGAAACCAGCCAGCACCCAAAGCGCTAAACACGCGGGGATTAGGCAGTGCCCGGAGACTGAAGGCACAGAGGATGGAGGATCTCCAAAAGGCTTAAAAATGCTAATGGAAAAAGGCAGAGCCCGAGGAGGGAATGGCTGGTGACAGCAGATGGCATTTAAGGAGGGAAGTCAGATGAGGAAAGTTGGACTTGGTGGGGCAACTCTGCATAACGTGCATTTCTCTTTCAATTGGTATGAGTTAAGGGTGGCAAATTTGCTTAAGAGATATTACAAGTTAGGATTCCTATTTCCTGTGTGATGCTGAGTAATTTAAACCTCAGTTCCCTATTTAATAAAGAACTTCCCTACTGCCTGTGAAGCAAAACTCGAGCAAAGCAGAATTAATTCAGATTTGTAATGTGACTTGAGATACTTGCTTAAAGACTTCATACTCGTAGACTCCCAAGTATGGTCTATATTAGATTTGTGTGAACAGAAGCCAGTAAAACAGGACGTTACTGTCTTGTTTCAAGCAAGAAGATGGATAGATGATGACTTTTTCTCTTTTCTTGTTTTTCTTTCTGATAGATATTCTGCAAGAAAGCATACATTGTGCATAGAGGTATGTTTTTTTCTGAAACTTCTGTGCACGAACATCAACTCTGGGAATAAGTAGCAGCAACGGCCCCTCCAAAGGCAGTTACGTGAACCACTTGCAGTATAAATATACACATGCACATACCCTCTCCTATCTCATTTTTAGGAAATATTTCTAAATGTAAATCAACAGAATAAGTGTGTGTTTCATCTTTTTTAAAGAAAAATATAACTGTTAAGGGAAAATTAAATACTTTTTCAATGAGCCTAAAATGCACTGTATATGACAGTGACAAGAATAACTTAGTGAAATTACAGCTGCTCCTTTTAATTGCCTCCTAATTTGCTCTCCCGGTGCTGGTAATTGGAACAATTTGCCTGCAGAAACCTGTGAGGTCTTAGATGCTAATTCATTTTGTCTTGCTTAATCAACCCCGCAAGAAACAGAGCCTATTTCACTGACTTTTTAAGCTTAGCACTATTACTGTGTGATGCAGTGCACAGAGAACGCACCCACCCACCTCCGTACAAATCATCCATGCACCAAGCTTGGATCACGGGTCTGGGCCAATTCCTGGCAGTGAAAGGTGAAGCTCCACAGTTTGGTGTTATGGTCCTGGAAGAGCCCTCAAAGGGGACTGCACAGCGCTGGTGTATACATATCAAATACAAAAAGGTGATACCTAACGCTTATTCCACCTCAGCCAGTCCTCACAGAAATGCGTCATTTGCAAGCATTTTTCTCTTTTGTGCTTGGAGGCCAGCTAAATCTTAATGGAAAAATAAGCTATGCCTCACATACATAGCAAAAGAGAATAAATCATATAATGGGCTATTTAATTTTCTTTTGAAAAACAATTCAGGTTCTCAATGTTATGATTTAAGGAGGCTCTGTTATTCCATTTCAAGATAATTTATTATATTATTATTATCTCACATAGAAAAATAGTGGAAGAGACATCTCACGAAAAGCTGGTGTACCTCATAATAAGGTCACTATTTGGGAGCAGAAACCATCTTCTGCCTGCTATCACGTTACAAAACACTTGAATGTTATTTCTAAACCACGTGAGAGTAGCTGAAACTCAGAGGACAGTTGCGATAGCTTGTTAAATCTGCAGCTCACCACTCCTCGCGCAAACCAGACGTACCTTCTGGCTCAACAACGGATGCTGGCATTTCCACAGCTACGCCCATCAAGTTTACCCAGGCTTTGCTCTAGGACCAGTGTTGGGGCTTTTAGACCATTTTCCCTTCCTCCCCTCTCCCTGCCATCCCAAGCACAGTCTGGCAGAGTCAAACCACCGGTGGACACAGTCTCGTATTCTCTCCCCAGCGCTTGGCAGCACACAGAGACTCAAGGAAACACGAGGGACCTCAGGCCCAGCCGTGCAGAAGTTTGTCCCTGACTCTCCAGGCATGAGAAAAACCTTATGGAGACGGAGATGCAGCTTCTTACCCCATCCTCCGTCAAAATCAGTGAGTGGGGAACGTAAATCCCTCTGTGAATCTGGCTGCATCTGGTTTGATAGCAGAGTTTTTTGTATTCATTCAGATCCCCCCAAACACAGACCTTGGAAGCTGCTGCAGTCCAAGAACCCCCTTCATAAAAGCCAATTAGATGCTTGAAAGTCTCCCTCTATTTTTTTTAATCTACCTTGTTTAATAAATTCCTTATCATTTCCAACTGCACTTCCTCCCTTTTATCCCAATTTATGTCAACCTAAAGTATTCGTAAACACTAGGCAGTGTATCTAAGGTGCTTCACCGTGATGAGATCAGCTGGATCAGTAGTATATTCTTTCCAAAAACACATTCCATGCGTTCCGATTGCCGATCGACGCCTTTGCTACGCTTTATGCCAACAAAGAGAATCACCTGCTTAAATCAGGCAGATGCATATTTGCTGCATCAAGACCAAAACCTAACAACACTAGTTTTCTAGTTTTCTTTACTATTGTAAGTTTCCATTTGCCATCGCCCACATTTTTTAAAAGGAAGCAGATTGTAAGTCTGTAAAGATTTATAGTTTCATTCTAAAATATCTATCATTTTAAACACAGCACTGTTGCTGACATTCACCGAGCTACCATAGATAGACTGGTAAAGTACTTAAAAAAAGAAAAAAAAAAGAAAAAGAAAAAGAAAAAGACACATTACAATATATCCAGATATTTTTCAAGCACTTTTGTCAGGCAAGGACCGACTTGGAGACATATTTCAGAAAAACTGCTATTTACATTTCAACTATACGCTTTTTCTCTGTCCTTTTCCATTGCTCTGAATTGCCAAGGCTTTTGCATAAATAGAAATTTTCCCTTTCTGCTCCCCCCGTCTCTGTACCCTGCAGTAGAGACCACAGTACTGGACTGGTGACATCATTCCTTGTCCTCAGAAACTACCGTGTAACGTCAGAATATTTGACCTCAGGTGTTAGGTTTTTTTGGTGTAACCATTCTTGAAAATACAGCGGTTGAGATTTACTGGCTGGTAAGAGTTTATAACGATCAGAGATTACGGGTGGGACTTTCAAAACAGTGTAAGCCTTGAGTGCAGTTGAATTTGTACTCCATTACCCAGGAGCTTTTCAAAGCTCCACCCTAAGTCTGTATGAAATTATTCTAGCGGCAAGCAAAGTATATTTACCTAATGTCAAATATTAAACACTACTGCCCATTAAAATATAGGGCTTCATTATATTTGGCCTGGTGCAGATGTGCAAGAGAGAAGGAGTAATTATCTTTTCCCAAGTTATGCACCTAGGCAGAGGAGTTGTCACTAATTTTTGGTGTCTGCCTGCGGATAACTAGCAGCTACTTTTCACAGCTCAGAGGGAAGGGAGCCACATCTGCAGGCCCTAACGGCGTCCGAGGGCCAGGCCCTCCGTAGTGCGAGGTAAGCCGCACTGACCATGCGCGAAATAATGCATCCAAGCTTGTGGGCACTCTGGAAAGTAGAGGCCGAAATAACTCGCATGCTGTCACGCAGCGAACTGCTGGCAGCCGCGGGAGCGGAACACAGTCCTCTTTATTCCCAGGCTTCTGCGCCCGCTGCAAGATCATCCCTCCCCTAATAAAATAACCCGGCCCGCGAATATTGGAGTGTGCCTCTTTCTTTTGTCGCGTTTTGTAAACTGCTTCGGCTCGCTCGGTCAAAAGCAAAATCGTTGAAAGAGGAAAAGCTCAAGCTGCAAACTCTTCAGAAAGTCCGCAGGGTCCGTGTTACAGGGAAAAACCCCTCCTCTACTTGCTCTGGAGGGCTGCGTGCGGTCGGACTATGGGAACGTGGCACGGGTCCATTCGTCAGGGACATCAGAGGACAGGAACGAGTCTGGATGCGGATGGCAAGCGAGCTACCTTCGCTCGGGGTTTAGCTGACAGAGCAAGTCTCCTGAAAGCGAGGAGGGAAAACACGCCAAGCTAAGCCGCGTCCCCGCGGCTCGGAGGGTCAAAGTGCCTTGTGCACGCGGGGTCCCCATGCAGCGAGACATGAAAACCCCATGCTGGTGCTCCTTCTTACTGAGCTTGCTCAGTGACACAGAAGAAACGCTCTTCTGTTAAACTAACTGAAAAGCTGCGGTGAATTTAGCTGAAAGTGCAAATTACTTTTGTATAGATGAGGGATGTTCTTATATTTCTCTGCTTAGCTTTGCTGCCCCTCTCTTTCCTTCTGACGCTTCTCTACTTCAGTCCTGAGGCTTTTTCCTAACAAAGCCAACCTCAGAGCGGGTAACGGAGTCCCGAGGTGTCTGCAATGAAACCTCTCAAACCTGCTGCCCAGCAGTTTGCAAAAGAAAAGAGAATCAATCAATTTGGGGGTTAAACATGACCCGAAGCTCACAAAGTAAGGGCTAGGGAAGGACAAGCTTGCTACTCTATTTGATGAAAGCACAAATAAAGCAAAAGAATCAGGGACACACAAATTGTGAAAATACATTATTCCTACACCTTCCACATCAAATCTCTGCCCTTTCCTTGCTGGAATAATTTAAAGACCATGTAGTCGTATACCTATGATCTTAATAAAGTTATGAATGACAGCGTTTGAAGAAGCTGTTGGACGTTTTGCCCGTATGCCACTTGGAAGCAAGACAAGATTAGTGCAATGCAAGAGCGCAGGAGTCGGTATGCATTGCGGAGGACGATCAGGTCTTCACCTTGCAAAGCCCTGGGCCTGGCAGCACAAGTGTGGGGTGTCTGTTACAGCCACCTCTCCTCACCCAATCATTTAAACCTCTTTTGTGACACAGAAACGCGTTTCACTTTTGTTCACCCACATTAGAAGCTTTATCTAATCAGTGATTTAAGTACATATTGTATTCAATGCATTGGGCAGACGAATACCTTAATCCATGCTAATCAAAATGAAACCTCCACTGAAGTTAAAAGATGTCCAACATTGCACTTTGCCTGAATAAGGACAGATTAAGATCTAATTAAGACTTTTACTGAAAGAAGAAATTATAGGACATAGTGATATAGCAATGAAGACACTATTAAGATTGATGGTCTCTAAACATTACTGTCCGTATTGAATACCCACAATTCACTGACAAGAAGTGTCCTGGTCAGCACCAGTACAGCCATTTCTATTGGATATGCCCAGGGACGGTAAAGCAGTGGTTGTCATGCAGGTATGACCACCAGTTGAGCAAAAGATCTTTAGAATAAAGGTGAGAAGATTTTTTTGGCAGGAGCACTGCTCGCCACTGGTGTTGCATCCCCCACCACCGCCGGACGGAGAGAATTCAGTGCTAGTAGGGAGCTAACACCATGGGTCCTCATCCCTGTGTCACGGCACGCGGGAAAAAGAAACCCAGAGAAAAGATAAGATAAAGAAGATGATAGTCATATTTTCTAAATCCAGAAATAGATATTCAACGCTGAAGGGAGGCATGATCCACTGTCTTGTTTCTTTTGGAGATGGACCCTTATAACAGATTGAATGTATCCCTTATTACCGTCAGGAGCACCTAGCAGAAAGAGTGCAATAAAATATAAAATAGAGCTTTTACCCCACAAATACAACTGCTTGTCTCCCCCTATTGCTTTCTCAGCTAGCGATACTGTTCAAAATTGCTTCCAAGACATTTCTGCTGTTAGGCTGGATTAAACTCAGAACTGTTCTTCAAAGGAGCAGAGCAGGATTGAGGGAGAATTTCTAACGATGGAAGACCCTTGAAACCTTGCTGCATACATCCCATGTGCAGGCACAAAGAGCACGTTGGGTGAAATCCTGTCCGGCTTAGTCCCTGGGTGTGAAATCTGGTCATGCAGAGAAGGAATTTTTTGACCTAATAGTTTATTAGAAAATTTCCTCGGAAACACACCAATTTTAACCCAGGTTTTGCTAGGAAGCGTTTCTCAGGTCCAGAATAGAGTTTCTGCTGGAAACGTGTCTTAGAGAGCTCAGCTCAGCCCACAGCAGCCCAGTAAGCCAGGACACACATGCCAGCTCCCCTGTACCTGGTTCAAATCCGGGATCCGAATCTGCCACATCCCAATGAACATCCAAACCACCACACTTTTTCAGGGAACGCTTTTCTCCTACTTTCCAAAAAACTATAAGCACATGGAAAATATTTGCCAGTCCATCTAACCCAAGACCTCTATAGCTTGCTTTCAAAGTTGTCTAAGCAACCCAAAGTGCTCTTCAGCAAAGAAATCCCTCGATCTATCATGAAAAGGAATGGTGTCCTGATATCTTTGCAGTGAAGTCTGTATAACATAGTGATGCTCACCCAGGTACTATAGCATTTTTCCAGGTAAATTGCAAAAGTTGCAAATGCATAGCCTGAACGGGCTTGAAAATGTTTAAGGCCTGGCCCTTTCTTGTCGTGTAAAGTAAAAAGGGAGCAAGAAAAGAAGGCAACTTTTTAATATATGATGTCTTTAGACAGTAGTGGTATACAATATATAGGTGAAAACTGAATGTGAAGCCTCAGTCCTGAATTCCTTAGCCTTTGAGAGGTTTAAAATCAGCTTGCTAACACTGTTTTAATGAATATTTCTCTTCCTTTTCTCCTTTTTTAAGGGAGAGGGAATGAAGGGGAGGCAGCTGGGGGGGTTTAGCACTGCAGAAAAAGGGCAGCAATTACATGATAACAGTCGGCAGCACGGACTGCGTCCTGCTCCTGCTCATTTTGGAGGTGCCAAATCAACATGGGACATCGTCATTATTATGGCTTAAAGTTGGCTAAGGTCACCCCGGTTCATCTGTTTTATACATTGGTAGCCTTCTACTTATTACTTGCCAAACAAACCTTTTTATTTTTGCACACGTTTATGTTGATTTTGTGGTTTCTGAAATTGGATTCTGGCTCCGACGGGCCTGTGTTTCCACGGCAACTCCAGGCCTTATCTGCTGCTGCTGTTTGGCAGACGGACAACAAGGCCTTTCAGTTTACTTCTCCATTTCTTTCTTTTTTTTTTTAAATATATATATTATTTTCTTTAAAAACCTTTTTCTTCGGCATTTTGATTTTTTTTTCTTTTTGCTTTTCCCAGCCCCTGTCATTTAAAAATCACATAATTAATTGCGCACATCCTGTGCCACGCGGGGCTGCCGTGGCTTTGAAGTCCCCATAGATCATTTTATAGAGCGGTGGGTGCCGGTCCCTGCAGCGCGGCGGCAGGCGCCAGCCCCGGCCCGGGTGGAATTCAGCATATCCTACTCCAGGTATGATAAAGAAACCTTGGCACCTTCTGTTTGTTTTTACTAATTTCCTTTCCAAACTGCCTTTTCAGTATAGAGGAAAGACCTCAGGACTTAAAGTTTGTTATTTTCTCTCCAAAGTTAGTCCCCGGTCCCCCTCCCGCCCGCCCTCCCCTTCCTCTAAACCAGACTGAACTGCTTCTTCGTTTGGTGGTAAGTTTGCCTTTTTTTTTTTCCCCCCCCCTTTTCTTTTTTTCAGGAAAGTGTGGTCTGATTTCGCATCATGTAGCTCGGAGCTGTTACGGATCCGATAGCAGCAGCGAAAGCGAGCGAGGGAGAGAGACCCTGACAGGCTCCGTTAACCCTTAAAAACGATACATGATCTCAGCACCTTCTTGTATACAGAAAAAAGTAATCGTGCAATAATTTACCTCAGCAAGGGGAACAAGTCTTTCGGGGATTGGTAGTGAAATCTATCCCAGAGGGCACCGCTGATGAAGAAGGGCTGCTTTTCTGCTGGGCTGAGAATAAGCCGGGATGTCTCTCGGCATTAAAAAAGGAAGAACATAGACACGCATGTGTACGTGGGCTGAACGGGGAGAAGATGAGTGGGAACGCACTAAATCAAGCAAATACCCAGGTGAAAAGCAGTGCAGCCTTCCAACCCGAGGAAGCTTCCCGGTGGCACCGCTCTGCATCTTGCATTCGAAAGAAATGCCTGTAAAATTCCCTAATACCTTTCTAAAAAGAGAGCCACCAACTTGGGGAGATGGTTTTAAAACTGCTAGTTATAGTAAGTCGTAACCACATTTTGCAAAGATAAACATAATCACTTGGGGGATTTTTGTAGCAAGGAGCTAATCTGGAATTAATCACTGCAGAATTATTATTTCCTCTCTAGAAAGATGGGTATTCTGTCTCACAAAGGAAAAACAGAAAATGAGATCTTCTCTACAGACATTTCAAGCCAGCTTCTGACAGCGGATAGGAGATTACATTTCTGCCTATGAAGTCCATAAGCTGATCTAAAAATCCTGTAGAAAAGATCCTACTCTCCCTGAAATTTTGAACAGTTTCAAAAAGATTTCTGAGCATATTTATGTTTCATTTTTATAGAGCTACATTTATTTCATGGTTACTCAGGGTCTTATTCAAAATCCCATGTTGTAAATGAAAAGATTTCCATCGATTCCAATAGGCTTTGGATTAAACAGTTAAGGATTTTTCCATGGGAAACAATCCATTACAAAATCCCAGAGGTTCATTTTAAAAACGTATATAGCAGATATTGTCTTCTGTTAAAGTCTGTGGCACTATGTCTTACAAAAACAGTGTATTCAATTGTCTTGTGCCTGCAGGTTTCTACATAAGTCTATTTATTTGATGTGGATAAACATAAAAAAGATAATTGCTATTTCTGCCTATATTCAAATGCTTTTCAAAATTATATTCATAGGATTATGGGCTAATTGAACAGGACTATAATGTTTAGATATCTTCAGCCATTCATAGTCCTCTTATTAAAAACAACTGCATTTATAAGCAACTATCCAAATGTACAATGGCACTGAAATGTTTTTATCCATGACTGTGTCATAGTGGGTGTTTTAAAAGCACGTTTACTGTTGTTTATACCATTTCTTCTGTCCTCCTCCCTCTCTTCTCCCTTTTGTTTACTCTGCCTTTCTGGAAAACTCACACTTTCACTATAACTGAAGAATATAATGAGCTTTAGGGTCACCCAGATCTGAACTGTACGTCACTTTAGATGTGCATACAGTTATTGCCCTAACTGTCTGCACCAAGGGCATTTCTATTTGCAGAAATCTCCTTGCATGACCCATGGGGGCAGGAAGGAAACCACTGTCCACTCAACAGGGCTTTGCCACCGAGGTGTCGCCACCGAGGTGCCACCACTTCCGAGACAGAGTCGCGGCCGAAGGGACAAATAACATGCTTTGTGCCATTCAGGAGCCAGGTCCAGGTAGCACACAAGAAGAGCAGGGAAACAGGATTTTCCCCTTCAGGAGACCCGCGAAACTCCTTTTAAGCTCTTCTGTGTGTGTTACAGGTGCTAAAGCAGAACAAACTAAAACTCGGTGCAGAGCAAACCAAAGTTCAGTATTAGAGGTTTCCCCCAGAGAAGCCACACAAAAAGTTTTGTGGAGCTGGTGCCGCAGTCTGTGATTTTGGGACACATCTTTAACGAAGAGCAGGGACTTACCCCCGAGCATGGTCAGCATGCCTCCCACCCTGCAGCTAAGCGATGGGCAGCACCCGGGTTCCCAACACAGCCCAGAAGTGCTTATATTCCGCTAGACCCTATAGGTATAGAAAGAGCTGAAAATCTTTCCTCTGGGACAAAAGACACCATACAATGCTTAAAACTATCATCATTATTGAGTTATTCTAATGTTATTGCTGTACACAGGGTTGAGTAAGAAGCAGCAAGACAGACAGATTGTATTCAAGCCACTTGAAGGTTGTTCATTCCCTAAACTCTACACTTTTACTTGCATATTTCTTAAATACCCAGAATTTGCTTTAAACTTGTGCTTTTCATCTGCAATTCTGGAACCTTTGCAGAGTTTCTGAGTTCTTAAATTAGGATTTATATTGACACTACTGCAAGCAGGCAAAAAGTTATCAGTGACTTTTGAAAAGATCTCTGCAAACAACAGATTTTCTGATTAGCTGTCTGACCCCCCAAAACATTGAAAACACGTTTGCTTCTAGTTAACTTAAAATGACAAGAAAAATTCCAGTTTCATTTTGAAAATGTTTTTAAATCTTTCTGCAATTAAATACAGGCCTCTGGAAAGAAAGAGTTGAATATTGAAGCATTTCTGTGTCAAAAACACTACTTATGACTCATACGGATAGTCTTGAATTTTTTTCTCATTTGTATTGGTCAAAACTATGGTGGAATGCAAGATTTGCAAACAAACTGTCTACCGAAAACTACATTTGTTGGCAAATAAAGTGTTTGCACAAGAAATTTTACTTTCTCTTCTTGTAAACAAGGCTCTGCAGGCCAGACGCTAAACTCCTGGGGATCTGTAGAAGTTTTGCCACCGATTGCAGAGACACTGCTCCAAGAACTAACCCTGAAGGAAGCATACTGAAGGAAGGTTTAGGCTTGGAAGGCACCGATATTCAACTTATATATTTATAGACGCTAGACTCATTGGTCAGTCAATTATTCCCCGGTATTTTATGGACTCCAGGCATGTCAGCTCAAGATATATGAACCTATCAGTTTCAGTAATAAAACTCCATAAATCTGTCCTAGATTTGGACTTATAACAAAACCCGAAAGTTGGCAAATCTCACATCATTTGGAATGACATTACAAGCACCCACCAACGACCTACCATGGCCTTAAGATGATAAAATGTGAAAATTAAATCTAGATATGCATGCATAAGAAGTGAGCTAGTTAAAATAGCCATTGGGTTTTTATGATAATTTCTTCATCTCTAGGACTTTTGCAGTACAAACCTACACATTTTTCCCTGCAAGATACAAAGCAGACAATGAAGCTGCAGAAAATGTACGAGACTGGTTTTGTTTAACTTTGGTCTTCTCAGTTTACTCCCACTGCCATTGCCCTCTGGATATTTTTATGGAAGCAGAAGAAAATGCTCCTTTTATGTATTAGAGCTATGTATGTGGGTGACTCATTTGGCAATATTAATAAGAAGTAGATTCAGTTTTATTTTGAAATCTCCTGCAAAATTATTGAAGTGAAAGAGAAAAATAGTCAAATTGCAGAATGAGGTCCTTTACTACATTGGAAAGGTTTTACCTTTCATACAGCGTTCATAATTTCACAGAATAACAAGGTTAAAAAGAAAATATATGGTATGAGTTGCAAACAGATTTTGTTCAAGGGGAGGCTAGGCTGGGGATATTTTTGTTAGAGAGATGTAGGTGCAGTTCATCCTTGGGAAGGACTATGAACCCTTCAGTCTAGGACACGCTTTGTTTCAGGGTTATAATATCATATCATATCACGCCGTAAGATGCCTCGCTCCATTCTCCATTGACTGTTGGTGGTTCCTACAGATATAGAGGAGATGCCTAAATTTTACAGGGTGAAAATGAAGTCAGGAGACTCCCATCTCTCATGTGTTTTTCTGCTTTTGGTCAGTCAGCAGTGCTAGGCACGACAGTTCTGTCTTGAATAGCTGAAGTGCAGGGACTCTCTCTTGCTACGGGCTTTTTTTTTTTTTTTTTTTTTTTTAAACAAACCTTTATGCTATAGAATCTTCCACATGCTGGAGCAGGATTAATTTTTTTCTTCATACTAACACCATTTCAAGAAATGAAAAAGTTTTTTTTTTTTGGTGAGGAGGGAAAGGGAAGAAGGATGCCAATATTTTGATGAATTTGGGCCAAATACAGTGAATAGTTTCTAGCAAAAAAACCCTCTAAATTCTACAAGTTTGGTGCTGTACTTTTTCAGTTCAGCCACTAAGTTAAAAAAATTGTCATTTTACCAGGCCTAGAAGGTAATTTTAAAAGGCGTAAGTGACAATAAAGGACACTACCTCTATGAAAGCTATATGCTAGATAACCCTGAAACAAACTGTGCGTTAGGCTGACTTCCAGCACAATCTCTGAACGCTCTCAGGTTAGCACTATATTACGCTTTGCACTAACGTTGCCCTCTGCAACACCACAATACCTCATTTTACCCCAGTGTAGCATTTTTCAAGGGTCAAAGCATCCACCCCCAAATTTCCCCGTTGTCTGTGGCTACGTAAAACAGCACCATGAGCTAGGGCCAGTAATTGTTGCTCTTTGCCAGCTCTTGCCCCGAACCAGTCTATGTATATATCCAGAAATAAGTCCCCAATAATTAAATTTTTCAGGTTTTGATCTTGCTCACAGGAGCAGAGTAATTTTGGTTCCCTTATGGATTAGATTATCCTGAAAGGTTACGATTCAAGCCTTCCCTTTTTCTCCGATATGATTCTTCCAGACCTTGGGACTGATAGGGTCCTGCACAGCACCAGGTCTATGTTTTCTCTGTAAATACAGCCTACAAAATTTCAACAAGTCAGCCCTTGTGTGCCACACCGAGAGATTGATGACAAACCACATTATTTTTCCCCTCCATATAACTGCCCACAATTACAACGGTACTCTCTCAAAACACTGGTTTGTTTTTGTCCGAGGAGGAAAGAGTGCAAGCACGGTCTGATATCTCAGCGTAGAGCTGGCTGCAACACTGAGTAGCGTTATTTGTGGAAAATGCCCTTTTTCCACCCTCTCTTTCCTATCCATGATGAAATATCAGATCTGATTCTGCCGCATGTGCTTAGCAGCGTCCAGCACATCAGCATAGGGAATCTGGATACGAAGCAAAAGAAGGGAAGGGATCATGACTTTACAAGTCTTGTTCAGTTCTCTGGCCTGCTGCTGTGATGCTCAAATCAAGGGAGCTGGTAAAGTTAGGATTCCTTTTGTTTCCTGGAGCTTGGATTTGTTTTTGTTCCTGCACAAAAGATCCACATTTCATATTTCTCTTCTGTTTGGAGACAGCTGACCTGGCACAACGGTGCAGTTTTGCTTGCATGTAGAATGCCACTAAGCTACAAACTCAGTAAATTATAAAATGGCAGGACCAAAAAATTAGCAAAAATAAATAAATAAATAGATAAATAGATAAAAGGCTCTATTTCTTGAAGGAAAGACATTTGCCTGGGAAAGTGAAACTATAATTTTACCCTCTGTCCCTTTTAAACCTAATATCAAATTCCCTTATTTTTCTAATTACATTTCTCCTGCATTTAAATTATATCTCTTTAGACATAATAAGACTGTAGTACTAGGGAAACACTGATTGTTGAATGCTCTGATGATATTTCCAGAACTGCTGCTGTCCTCCAGATAACTGAATTCCCAGACTCAATTGTAAACTACTGAGCAAAAGCAGCACCTGAAAGCAAGTCTTCTTATGTTCAAGTGAAAAATGCTTAGAGCATCAAACATATGTCAAAATCACTAATTTGTCTTGAAGCTGCTAATGGCTGATATCATCAATCATATTGACACACTATACTTGAACCAGTGCTGAAAAGGTACAAGTTATTTATTCAAAATTGTTTGCTTTATCAACGCACGCTCTTTAAAACTTCCATAATAGGCCTGAAATCTTTGTTTACTGTTCATTATTTACCATAAATGTTTCTTTTCTGTAGTTTGTATATGGAACTAGAATCACTGATTCTTTTTTCATTCAGTAGCACTTTTAGTCCAAACATGGATGCACAGCACATTTCTCAATAAGGAATCTGCTTGTATTAGTTTTCCCCCTTTAAACTGAAAATTTTCTGCTAATTTTAGAGTAATTTTTGAGATTTCTGGCTAACTTGTGATGTTCCAAGGGGCACAGATTATTCAGATTGCTGTAGATAAGAAATAAGTGATTGACTTCAACTGTGCCACATTTATTACCAATATTTAGCCATCCCTGGAATAAATGGAGATTCCAATGAGACAAATGTAATGAATCCAATTTTTAGGACTACATAAAAAGTTTCTACAGTTTCTATTCACTTGGCCTACCTATACAAAATTTGTATGTGCATAATCTCATAGGCGTGCTGTACCCTACAGTCTCTTAATATCTTATGAGAGACTATCATGGCCTCTAAAGCATATGTAGCTCTAGCAAAGATATACAAGTTCCTAAAAGAGCAGTCTAAAATTCCTTTGAAACTGGCAACTTTCTCTACATTGGTGATTTAATGTTAAGTGATTCTGAAATCTTACTCCTTCCTTGAGATTTGAGGTCCCAAATTCAGCAAACTGGAAAAAGAAGGTCTTGAGAGTTCAGCCACAGATGAACCAGAACTAAAATACAGACTGCAAATTCTTTGCCTTTTTTTTGAATCACAAAGCAAATGGGAAAGTAAGATCTCAAAATTGAAATGCTGAAGGGCATTCCCCAAATTTGACACAATTTTAATTCTAGTAACACACTAGAAATCTAACTAATTCCAGAAGAACAAAACATACAGTCAGCAGCTCATTTTACATGCACTTTAAGTTTTGTATGGTTTCTCCTGGGGGTGAAAATGGGAAGTATTTTAAAGACATTTTGGCACTGAAACAAGATAAAGAGAATTGGGCCAATGCCTCAGTTAGTTCTGAAAAATCCCACCAGTTTTCCATGCATTTTCTGACACCTCTCTGGAAAGTCTGCACAGCTTAATCCTGGGAGCTACAGCCCTGCTCTTGAGCTGTGTTTGAAATGACTTCAGAACGAAGTTAACAGAAGTGGCAACCCTCTGTAGTGAATGGCAGAAATCCTTTTGCATTTATAGTGAATATATATACATTTAGTTTTATTTTATTTTTTATTTTTTTGGTTTTAACAACTAGGCAGTTCAGAATCTTTTAATCAGTAAGACCATCTGTAGGCACTTTGGGAGTCTTGCAAAGATGACAGATCTCAAGCTGTTGGGATACTGAGGTGAAAATGAGGAAGAGACTACATTGTATTTCTTTCAAAAAAAACACCACATAGAAGGAAAGCAATAAAGCAAAAGGCATTTCCTAAAGGTAGCCATTAAATCATTCAACACGCCAGTCCCTCGAGAGCAGCAAGGTTCCTCTTTCCTTTCCAGAATGGGTTTTTACTAACCATTTCTCATCTAATGCTCAGTGTCTTCACCTGGCTCTCTCTGGGCATTTACCCAGACTTGATCCAGCATGACAGCACCACAGCTCTTTCTGAGATGGGCTTTGGCCTATATATCACTTTCAAAGAATTTTTCAATGGGTCCCCAATGATGTCGGCCAAGGGCTCTGTTTTGCTCGTGATAATGTGCTAATGCTCCGAGACCTGGCATAAATTTTCTCTATGCATCATCATTTGTCAAAGTCACAACATGGACTGGAAACTGGAAAAAAAACCCCAACAAAAAGTAGGAAGAGATAGAAAACTTGGCTTTCATTTTTTTTGTCCCATGTGATTTCCCCTCCTCCTCTCTCCCCCTTCTACTTTTAATCTCTAAAACATCTGATTGTACAGAAATGGTAAATAAAGGTTTTAGTTTCTGTCTCTCATGTATGCGTGTGTGTGCGCACACGAACGTGCGTCCTGGACATTTTTATAAATGGAAAGTCAGGAGTCATTAAGGGAGCCTTTACCACCTTTGGACAGGAAAATGCTTTGGGAGACTTGGTCAACTGGCGCTCATTTGCAGTTAAGTCATCATTTGGGCTGATAAAATTAGATGGAAAAACACGATCATATCGAAATGGCCGAGCAGCCGATGGGATTTGTTTTTAATCATCTCTGAGGGAACAATCCCACAGACCACATCAAAATGTTCTCTAGGGCTTGTTTAAAGGGAAAAGAAAAGTCAGGAGAGAAGAAAATCAAGCTTGTTTCAACATTTTATTTCTCCTCTCTTTTCTTTTTCCACTAAGTTCCAATTTTTTTTCAGATTTTTTTTTTAATAAGAAAATTCAGCTCCAGCAAAGTTAAATGGCTTCTATGCCACTGAATGTAGTCTATGTGCAACTCTGGGCCCACATCTACACATTCCTATAGCTGTGACTTATGCACTGATAATACATAAGAAATTTAACTGCAGACAGGTTTTATATATAAAGGCAACTTTAGATATAAGCATAACCTAGACACGCTGGTATTTTTGGTGTCTTCCTCAGAAAGCAAGTTGTTAAATTGGAGCAGCTCATAAGTTCATCAGAAAAAATGAGTGCAAAGAAAACATGAGAAGATGCATTATTCTTTTGGGCATAATGAAAATGATCACAACAGCCATTCCACTGGATTACAAGAAATATTCCTGTGTCAAAACATGTTTTCTTCATGAACATCTCTGCCCACCATCTCCTAGCCCCCACATCATCCTATTTCACTGCTGATAAAGTGTTTCTATTTAAGTCACCTCATGAAAATAAATGGACTTGGACATTTAGCAGGCTTTTGAGCTCTGAAATTCCAAGACGGACAAAACACACGTGTCAGTAATAGTACTGTTAATGTATACTTAATGGTGTGCTTGAAGTCCAGAAAGTGAGTTGTGATGGCCTTTGAGTTATTTTCCTTCCCTTGTGCTTTTATCTCACTATTTCAGAAAAGTAATAGGTAAAGAAGAAGATAAGAAAAATAAGGTTGTTTCTCCGTCAGCATTATAAGCCAGTTGAATCTGGAAGAACCATGTTATCAACATCAGCCAGATCTTAGCTAGAGTCAGATGAAAGTAGATATCAACTGAAGGGAAAACACAGAAAAAGTGATGGAGTGAAACCAACGGAGTTTTACCAGAGCTGCTCAGTGTCCTACTGCTACTTTTTATTCAGCTATTGCTAAATACATTAGCATAAAATGACCACCCAGTCCTTCAAGCTCCTTCAAACCCTCCTCACCAGTTTGTTCACTGAGTAGCACTCATATGTACAAAAAATTAAAGTCAGTGAGAGCAGTAACGCAAAGGCGAGATTAGTACCACGACCCCCGAGACACATTTTATGCAAGCATGGGTGGCAGAATCGAGTATCCTGCAGAATACGGCCTCTGGTTTATAACACAATTTTATTTATCCATTAATGGATAGGCTTTGCAATAGCTATTAGCCACCTCTGGATTCCCAGAACAAGCAAGAGGAAAGCATGGAAGCTCTAACCGGGCTACAGCAGCCGTTAGACTTCTGCTTCGTTGCACTCTGTCATCTGATACATAGCTCTTATGCCCTTAAATGTTCAGTTAAAGGCTGATTGGTCTCTCTGCATTGAAGTGGCACCGTTCCTGCTTTCAGCTCTTTAACAGGCCCTGAAGCTTTATCAGCAGTATACCCTTACAGACGGTATCTTAAATCACGGCGTGAAATCGAGCCCGTTCTGTGAGTGCTGTCTGTGCGTGAGCCACAGCGCTGGCAGCCCTCCCGAGCCCTGGCATCCTTCCTCGGCAGCCTCAAGTCCAATTAGACTTCACCTCAGGTAACTCTTCAAAAGAAAACTCTAATAATCCTAACGTGATGGGCGACATGTCAGGAAAAAGAAAATAACAGCCTTAAATCCGGTATTAACCTGCAATGGAAAACAAGCCATGGGGTATTTCCATGAGAAATCTTGGAAGCCATACAATGCGTGGAAGGGAAAGGCATGCGGGGGGAGAAGGGGGAGGGCACGCAGGGAAGGGGTATGAAAGCGAAAGGGTCCTTCGCCAAGGTCTGCTTCTAACCAAACGCTCATGGACCGGGTTTCGGGTTTCATACCGCTGCTGACAATTCGCTACACTTGGTATCAGGAAGATTAGAAGGGAAATGTTTATGGAGGTCTTTCTCTGAAGAGGAGAGGGAACTACACAACGCCATAGTAATATATTTGTTTTTCTTTCTCTTTTAGTATTGAGTAATGCTTTCCCTTGTCACTGGGCCTCATCCTGCTATGCTTTTGGGGTTCTCTGCGTCCCATGAAGCTCCCAGGAGTTATTCTGGTTTCAGGACTTGTGGGGCAAGATGAGAAGCATCTGCAGGGTTACGGTTTGGAAGCACGGTACTGCACACGTGCATGCACCGCTGCAACCTTGTCAAGCACTGCTCTCTCGACAGAAAGGATCCAAAGGGAGAAGAAAACTGAGCAGGACAAGTAACGCGGCTCACCCGCTTGTGTCTGGTCCTCAGTGTGACCATTGCTCTCAGTCAAAGATAAGGGCAATTGTTCAACTGTTTTGATTTTGGAGGCTTTGGTTCCAGACAGAAGTAAGGTTGGAGACATGGGAAGACGTTTGTAATCCAAATCCCAGGCATCTGAGGATGGGGAGCGCAGGGAGAGACCTTAAGGAAGCTCTCCGTGCCAAGCACAGAGGGGGGAGAAGGTGTTCCTGCAACACCCCATCGCTCTCCTGTGCAGGGCTCCTCGGGGGGGGGGACCTCAGCCAGCTCCCCAGTCCCTGGGATGCTGGAAAGCAGCTGGATTCGTTCCAACTATCTAGTCTGCCAGTCCCGGTCCTCCTCCTGCTCTGAGCAACACATGTCAGGAGTCACTCCACTGTAATGGATGGGAGTCACTTGGTAAAGCCAATGGAAACTGGACTGGAATTAGTCCTCATCTGATGACTATTAAACTAGCTCTTCATCAGGTATGCTTTATATAAACAGAGATTAAAAGAAAAAAATTATACTGGAATTACTCTAAGGAAACTGTATTTTTGGAGGCCAAATAAAACTTCATTTAATAGCTATCCTTTATATAAGAAGAGAATAATGCCTTCAAAGCAATTATATCAAGGCATATGACTACACACTTATATGGTAAATTAAATACATTTTTTACAACAAATCATATTGAATGTCAATTAAAGCTTCCAAAAATATATTTAGTTAAAAAATTCCCAGTTTACATATTTAACTTGAAGCTAATTTTATTAATTTGTATAGCTATTATTATTTAATGCACAAATTATTTGGCACAGACTTTTTGATACGGTACAAAATCAGCAGTTTAAATGTATTGAGTAATGCTGAACTCCAGCAAGAACTATAGTAAACTAACCTATCTGTTCAAAGAAAAATCTGTACTTTGAGATTGTTATCTAAACTGATGCTGACTAATGGCTTGTTTAGCCAAGAACAATATGTTTTCTTTTTACTAGGGCTCCTTATTTCACTGTGCATATTTGTCCTCCCTGTGTCCTTTCCATCACAAATTCAACCACATAGAGGTGACAGTACAGTATTTGATATACCAAAAGAACTACTCTGTAGTCTCAAGAAGCTGAAAGCCCAGGTAAGTTGTTCAACAATACTGAGCAACATTTTCAGACTAGAGCTGAAATGGAACAATGGCTTCTATTAATTTGATTTAGATATTCTGCTTTAATTGGAAAATACTGCAAGCTGAAAACCTGGGTTGAAAATGCCACAACTCTTAAAAATAGTTAAGCTAATTAGAAGAAAATCACGAAAATACTGAATTTTAAATATGGATTCATATCCCTAAACGTTTATGATGACATCTTTTTCCAACCAATAATTATTGATGGCTTTTAGTGTTTCAAATCAGATTCTCAGTGCACATATCTTTCATTATAGCACTTGACTGAGCATGTAAGCATACACTTCTTCATAGTTCTGTAACTATTGACTCCAACTGATTATTTGCTTAAAGTTAAGCATGAGCTTAGGAACTTGGCTGTATTGGCACTGACATGGACATTCCCACCAGTATAATATTCCAAAACCTTCCTGTGATTACAGTATTCCCCATAACGGGAACCCCAATATTACTGAGGACTTCAGCAACCTTGGCCAATGTCAACAGAATGGGAGGTGCTATTTCATTAATTTCCCCTGACTAGGGACAAAAATAACTTCATGTATTTCTTGGGTTTGTGTTTCAACCTCCAGGAGAACAATTTTCTTAAAAAGTAAAGAAATTGGTTAGAGTATACTCTGGTTGGTTACATTAGACTGTAATTTCAAAGGGCATCAGTGATTTGAGAGACTGACTTTTTGACAAGAAAAAAAATGACCACACATTTGCTAACATCAATAGTCACCTTTCCTCATGCATAAAGCATATGAACACATTTTTGGCTGTCAGTATTTGAACAACAGAAAATGGGAAGGAAGAAGCATAGACATGTTTTAACTTTCTGACAAACTGTTTTGATGAACGGGGATCCCAGCACTGGCTAAAGAGTGAGGACAGAAAAATGGCTCCCTACGGTGCAGGCCAGGATCTCCTCTAATAACAGAATGAGTGAGCAAATCAGGAGAACCACAACTTTCCTACTGTGCAAGAGACCACAAATAATGGAAGATAAACAGATACAAGAAGGAGCAATTCATTTTCCATGGCCATTAAGTTTTCCAGGTAGAACTGGGTGTCAATGTATTTATGATCTGGTCTCATATCTTTTCAGGTCTTCCTTAAAACAGACTCAAGTTGGATTTTGAGTTTTGGTCCATTTTACGGTGTACTTAGCCCTTGTTTGATGAGGGGCTAAAATGAACTCTTGTAAATCATTCTGCAGCCATGCAAAGCAGGACTCGATTATAAATTTGTAGCTATCCAAATGGTTAAAATCCCAGCATAATCAAGGCCATGTGCACAACTCCTGAAACTATGGCAAAAATTGGCTTTTTCTTTTTATTGTTCTGAATTTTTATACTGTATTATCAGTAATAGCACAACACAATCACATATTTGAAACTGGGATTAATAATGTTGCAGCCACTAAACACCTGAAAAACCTTTTCTCCTCCCTTTATTGGTGCACTTGATTTTTATGAGCATATTGCGCAGAACAAGGGAGAGCAGGGAGTTGCCATGTTGTGAACAGCCAGGTGCCCATCTGTTTCAAAATAATTCTTATAGTTATGGTTAAGCTTTAAAAAATTTAAAGTCATGTGGTGTCAAATACAAGCAAGCCCATTATTCAGTGTGACAACATATGAGCAACTGCTGACAGAGCGCTAACATGGTCCTCCTGGATAATCAGCGCAATCCCCCCCTCCCTCGTCTGCAGCAATTAGCGGTTCCTCCTCCACTGTCTGACCCAAAGATGATCCCTCAGTAACGCAAAAGCCTCCAGAGCGCACGGGGCCTTTTATGGGTATAGGTTGTGGCAAAGCAGTTGGACACAAAAGGTGACCCGAGTCTGGGGCTCTATAAAGGAGCCAAGGGAGGGACCAGGGAAGGGCAGAGTGGGAGTGGAAAGTTTAATTAATTAGTTTTTCCTAAGGGTCCCTCTGACAGGGTTCACCATCACATGAGCATCCTTCTGGGGAGAGGCCATCCCTCCTTTTCCTCTTTGCACCTTCTACCCAGTGTCACTCCTGTGACATCCCTGCAGGACTGAAGGGAGGGGAATATCCAGGCTGATCATAGCTTCCATGTGCCTGGACAGTAAGGAACTACTGAGTGGCTGGGCTTGTCCTGAAAGATGTGGCCCAAGACTCTTCCCGTCACTGTGGGTCAAAGCTCACCTAAACCCTTTGCTGAATGGGGTCCCCTGTCCATAAAGTGCAAATGTGATACAGGTTTGGACTCTAGCGTGAGTTCAGGTCTGCATTTGAAGCACGGTTAACCTTAACCAGTGGATTATTTTTTCTCGTGCAAACGCTGCCTATGCATACCGTACACAAATCTGAAAGATATTTACTGGGGAAATAACCTTAGGCACAGTAATGCATGTGTGTACTTCTTTTTTATACATATATATGTACACAGACACACACAAATATCAGCCTGAGAAAGCATTGCCTCATAAAAAGTCTCTGAACAGTTAGTAAATCTTGGGCCAGATTTCAAGTCATGTTCCTGAGATAAGGACCAGAGGGAAGAGGAAAAAAAGACAGCAGCTATCCTTTTATCCTTATGGCCACATATGGTAGGGCTATTTCTTTCAGCAGATGTGAATAAAAATAGATATATTTACAATTGCAGTCAGATACAGAATTGAGCATAAGCGAACACAGAGCAGCCGTTTTCACCAATGCTAATACCATAATAGTCTGGATTATGCAGTGCGCTGTAGCTATAATAACATTCGTTTGCTGTCAGCGCTCCTGTGTAAAAACAAATTAGCTGGATGATTAATGAATATCAAAAACAGCATGTGGATTCTCCTCTGTGATGCTTCAGCCCAGTGTGAAATCTGCCGCTGCAAGAGCTGTCTGTGCTGTTTGCGTTTCAGAGCGTCTCTGCAGATGTGGGTATCCCCGAGAAAGGGGCTTTCTAACCACAGAATCTTTTCAGACTTTTTTTTTTAAACAATACATAACAGAAGACACTGAAAGGCTAGAAATAGGTGATGAGGTGAGAAACCGTGGTGCATTAGCACCCTCTGGGCACAGAGTTCCCTGCTACTCAGCCGGGCACACGTTATTTTGCCCTCAGGCTACCTTCGCAATGTTGGAATAGACAAAGTAGGAAAGATTGGTGTGTGTGTCCAGCCGGCTCACCATCCTCAGGGACAGCTTTACAAAGAGGGACCTGCTGCAAACCCCCGTCAGACAAGCCTTTGAATCAGCAGAGATGATGTTCAGGTACGGAGGATCACCTTGGCACTTTGGGGCATGTAGTAACTCATTAAACTCTGGCTGTGCTCTGTTGGAGCTGAAGGACACTATTCTAAGCAGCTTCAATAGTATGGGAATGCCGGTGGCATCAAAAGGTACAAAGACACCTAAGCCTGTGCTGACCTGATCTGGCACATCCCCAAGCAGAAGGTGACACCATGCAGTGACAGCAGCCTGGGTGGCAAACCCCTGCTCTGATAAGGACACAAAACAGAGGCAATAAAGCTACGCTGCTTCTGATCCCAAAGCTGGCACAGACACCAGCAGACACAAATTCTCATAGGACCTAGTTAATCAACACTTCTGCAGTAAAGAAGGGCAAAACATATGGTGAACTGTCATGTTGGTTCTATTTCCAGCAATTTATTGTATGCAGAATGACCTAATAAAAGATTACAATTAGTAAGTGAATTTATGGATGCACGCAATGGCTGAAGAGATTAATGCTAAGTTACTCCAAATGTAGAATACAATTTCATAACAAATCTTCAGCACTGTAACTCATGGAATACCCAGCTGTGCAAAACACTGAATACAGCATGATACAAGCACTGACAAAAGCTGGGTTCTTCTAGAAGAGGCTCAACTGGACAGTTATGTTATCTCACAACTATATGTATTTACACAGCTCACAAGACTCCACGCTCAAACTTCACGGTATCTCCACTACAATCTACTACCCCATGGATGTTCCAGGTCAAACCTTTGACTTCAGTGCTCTATTTGATATAAGGAGATGCTAAACCTAGTGGTCTATAAATGAGCATTTGGGTCCCTCATCTTAGTGACAATAGTTCTGGAGATCACCAACTAATAGAGATATTTATGCTAAGACTCAGCTGTGACATCTGGCAAATACACACACACACACAGACAGACTGATGTGTATTTTCCTTGTTAATGAAATACTCCCCCAAAAGCTCCCAGGCAAGAAGCAGTCAGAGAAAGCAGGCATGTGGTCCTTTTCTCCTTTGACAATCCCCTCCTCCCCACCTTGATTGTATTTTCTTTTTTAAACTCCTACCTTTTTTACTACTTCCTAGATCACATACCTGAACGGAATCAGAGCGAAATCTGACCACAGAGAACTGGCATCTGTCATCAAAATATACCTCCAGAGATCGCGTGTTTGTTTTTCTTGCTGTACATATGTGGTCTGCAGCATTGTGGGTATTTTTAACCTTTTTTTACTTTGAAACACCCACCCATCTCTTTCAGGGGTATTTTAGATGATATTGCATAGGACTTGTAGGCTTAAGGATGACTAGATACATTCTTACACTGCATTTAATCATATCTTACACATATTTTAGATGAAAAACTAGCAAATAAAGTGAGCACGCGTTAATTATCTCCTTCTCCTGGCATATATTTTTTTAAGATTACGTTTTATCTTTGATAACCTGTCAAGGGTGTCTTTTTGTTGTCATTTCTAGTACTCTCAGTTCAGTTTAAGTAGCCATGGTGGTTTCCAGCAAGGATAAAAGGGTGATGGATTTGATTTGTGAGCTACTTGGGCGGTTTAGTTGTTTTCTTGTGAATTAAGTTTGCATGGCCTGGCCAGCAAACCATTAAATAATAGATGAAAGTTTGGGAGCCATCTTAGCTTTTCACTCAGGTCTGATTGCTTTCTACACTCTGCCACCCCGGGTTGTTTTATCCGGACATTCATCAATCAGCTCTTTTTCCTGTGACTGGCACTTTGCTGTCATGTGGTGCTTCAAGGCCTGTCCTGGCAATCTGCTTTATTTAATTGCAATAATAATAAAAATAATATTTTCTTTCTCAAGGTTTCTGGGACCATTCCCAGCTGCTTTGTAGTGATGACCTCCACAAGAAGCTCAGTCTCATTTTTGAAAAAACTCTAGATTTTAACTTCTAAAACAATTCGAAAGGTTCCTTTATTCCTAGGAGATGCAGCAATATGCATCTATCATTGATGGTTAAGTTTGAAACACAGCAAATAGGTAGATGAGCTTCCTTTTTTCATTGTAATTAATCAAGGGTATAAGTGACCAAGGACTCTTGCAGAAGAAGCCCTCACCATGCCCTGGTGCCCTACAGAAAGTAAATCAACTACTTCATCCCTGAGCCAGTTTGCGGATGGTGCCAGATCTCTCTAGCTTCCTTGCAGCTAAACGAGCTCCTCTGCGCAGCTAAGGAGAGGCCTCATGAAATTCAAAAAGCTGCTTGGTGGCTTGTTAGGAGCAAACTGGGTCGTTTCGATCCTGGTTCGGCCAGGAAGCTGCCTGCCTACCTCGATGGTATTGACACCCTCAGCAGAGGGGAGTCAAGGGGGGAGAAGGCTTGGACTGGATTTTCTCCCTGGCCCTCAGCAGGGCCTCTCTGCTGACACGCACGGGGACAGACAAACCTATGGCTGCTCCAAAATACCTAAAGAGTTTCTCCCCCTTTCCATAATTCAGCCTGAAAAGTGAAGCAAGCAAGATACACTCTCTTTGGGGAGCTCATAGCAAAAGCGCTGCAGGTCATGTGTGACTAAGGGCTTCTTTCCTGCATATTTTTTTCCTTTTATTTTTAATTAAAATGGCAGTGGCAATGCTACAGTAAGAACGGGGCTATCGGGGATGAGGGTTAGAAGTATGAACAGGCGCACAGCCACGCTCCCTTGAAGCGGAGAGGCAACCCGAGCTCCCCGCAGGCGCTCGCAGATCAGCCCCTTCCTCTGCCCGGCGGCACGTTGCCCCGCGAGGTCTGTCCCGAAATCGCGGCCACGTGCCGCAACCCTGCCCCGCTCCAAGCACGGCGGCTGCATCAGCCCTGGGGGGACGAGGAGCGAAAGGCAAAAGCGTAACCTACGTGTTTGTCATCTGTCCCTTCCGAAGGGACATCAAGCAGTGGTACTTCAGGTTTTTTAGCATCTATGGGGTTAATTGTTTTCTATATTATATATACACACACATGCGCGTCAAGTAGTTATATAATATAAAAAGGCTCTTTTCTCATATCCCCACAGCGTGCAATAGGACTCCACATATAGCACACCAGAAAAATAAAAAAATAAAAAAGTCCAAACACTGCCAAAATCTACATTTTCATTTGGCAAACTAGTTAAATCTATTCATAATCTGGTGCCTGAATCAAGTTTCAGACCAGACTAGACTGCCTTGGCTCCTGGTTTTTGTTGCTCGACCTGTCTCTGACTGAATTTAGCTATGATGTTACATCTTTAGCTGTAGAAAATTTCTAATAATGGTAGCCTGTTTTATTTTGCCACTGGAGGGTACAAGTTCCAGCATTTCCGTACTGAGGTCCAATTGGAGCCAGTTTCGGACTTTTTTTTGGACAGAAACCTTCCTTGTTGCTTTTCACTGTTTTCTTTTTGCTCTTTTTAAAAAAAATAATGTTCACTTTTACAGCCTTCAGAAGGCAGAATAAAAACACAGCAAATCCACAGTGAAGTGCGTGCTGCTGCAAATCCGAGCTGTAGCGAGTCACCTGCCTAGCCGATCGCCGCGGAGCAGGGAGCTCCCCTCCTGCCTCCACCGACGGCCGCTGCGGAGCCGCGGTCCGGGGCTCGTCTCCCACCTACGATGCTGGAGCACAGGCTTTGCGTTAGGCTGCGTGGAAGTGAACATTAATCCAAACTAGATCAAACACTACCTTCAGGCACGAGCCATAAGGCCAGCATTAATAACATGTTATGAATCCAAAAGACGCCCAATCAGTTGGAAAGAAATACAGCACTGCAGTCCCTATTCACCATTATCATCAACATAGATCAACATAGCCCCATTTAAGCCATAAGACTGCTGTTAATCTATATCCCCCCAGGATCTTAGTTGAGACCAGAGTGACTCATTGCTACATCCGATACGAAATAACCGTCCACTTCAGGAGGTGCTTTCTTAAAGTCTTACTCCAAAACTCAAGCAGCAAGGTGGAGTGGGGGAACCTCGCATGTGGGCAACAGAAACCCTTGGTGGCATCTCAGTAGCTCAGAAATCTCTCTCATTGGGTCATACCTGGGACTTTTGACCAACTTAAACCAAAAAACTTTCCTTGAAATAATCCATTTCAGATTTTCTGCGAGACCTGCTATTTGCTGAAACAGGAAACCTTTACAGTTTTCTATAATGCTAATAGGCCACCAGAAATTTTGGCTATAGTAATAACACTGCACATAGAATTAAAGAACATGGACAGGATTCTTGTTTTAGTTATATAGATATAATCCAGAGCAATTTCACAGGCACTGGTAAAGTTAATCCAGATCTTGATTTGAGCTAGACAATCCACATCACTGTAAGCCTCAAAAGAAGTGAAATCTCAGGATTTGCCTGGGAAACAAAATTTGTTTCATTTTAGTTTAAGCTTTTTAAGGATAAGTGAGGTAAGGAGAATGATTTTGAAACAACTGGACCAGTTAAATTGTAAGGACACTATGATGAGGTCAAAACAGGTGTTTTTTTGGTTTTATGCCTTTTATGCTCCTCCAACAGGGGATGTTCGGGGAGCCGCTCTGCATGAGACTCACAGCAGCATCACCAGCCCCAGAGCCCGTTGGCTCTTGTGCCGTCGGCACAGCACGACACCAATGAAGGCGACAAGGAGGGCACACGGTCCGAGGCTAGTCTGGACTATTTAGAGCAAATGTAATCTAAACAGGGAGCCAGGAGGTTGGGCTGAGCTGGGGATGCTCCACCTTGCCAAGTTTGGGTGGGTTTGTATTAAATTGGATGCCTGAATGCTTTTTTTCAGCCCAACCCTCATCATTACATGCTTGCATAGAAAATTAAGTTACCACACCTTTAATGAACTTAATTTCCTAATTCTGACAGAGTTCCCATTTCCAGTGATTCACTCCTTACTTTTTGACACACTTCTGTAAAAGCTTGTGCTTTTTTCCCCCCCTTTTTTCCCAGGCAGATCTCTGCAGCCAAACACTGGATTTAATTGTTCCTTTCCCCTTTAACTAGTTGAAACACAGTATGTAATAAATTACAATCAATATTCTTTTTTGGAAAGGGATTCCTCCAAAGTTCCCATTCTGTGGGGACTATAGTCAAAGAGAAACATTTCCTGGCTCATCCCTTCCATTTTCACCTTCTTGAGGCTCCTCAGTCTTTACCAAAAAGAGATATCAAACCAGCAAACACATTGCAGTGTTGTCCCTGAGACGCCAGTGAAAAATTGATGTCCTAAAGGTCTGTAATACAGAAACTTTGCAATGCAATGCTTCCATGACAGTCAATGGGAGAGACAAGTACTTCATGGTTCAATATCAATGAATCCAACAGTGCTCTATGGAAACTTTTTCAAATACTTCAGAATCCTCCAAAAATGTAAGTTTCATTTACATAATAGATTTTTTTCCAATATTTAAACCACCCCCAAAGGACTATTTCTGTTGTACACCATTGCCGAGAAGGTATATGAAGTGATCTGTTCTCTCAAATCCTATGATCTTAGAGAAATTTCGTAGCATCCTAATTTCTACAGACCATACTGGTAAGTTATCGAGTGTGTCCTCTCATCAGAGCATTCAGACAATATGTGGTTAACCAGCACAGTGCAGAAACAAAGCTCAGATAGGGAATAGTCACAAAACAAACACTTTGCCTACTATTGATATAAAAGAGGTGGGAAAAGGGATTATAAAAGTGCGAGGTATTAACACAACCTCCTTTAACCCAGTCTGATTCTCTAGCGCTACAACTACACAAAAGTTTATAAATCTGTTACAGCCTTCTACTTCAGGGAGCTATTATCAAATTTATAGTGGTATTTGCATGCGTGAATTCACCACTAGTCTCCACTAGGTTCATTTACATCAGCGTAATTGAAGTTTAGGGCTCAAGCCTGCGTGGTTCTTCTAGTCACATAGGTTTGAGCAGGGGTGGAGGAGGCTCACAGCTTGCAAGAGCACATTCTGAAGGTGTGTTTTTGGTATCATTTAGTCTATGTTCCCGTGCTGGCTCTTCCTATTGTGGAAGTCCTTGGAGCAAACCCGGCTCTGGCAATGCCCCAATTCATCTCCAGCACTGGTGGGTTTCCAAGCCCCGGTGGTGCGTGGGTATTGCCCGCTGGCAAGTAACACAGCCGGGGTGGAAACCCCTCATCCAAGCCTGACCCTCATTGCTTTGTAAGGAAGTTAGAGAATTTCTCTGCAGCTGTTTGGTAAATTTGCTTCTAAGGAGATACTGTGAAAGGTGAACCAACAGCGCCTGACACTGAGTCTGCACTTCTGAAGTGTGGTTGAAAGTGTATTTCAAGAACTAAGCTCAATGAATTTTAGATTAGCTTTTTAAACAGAACTTAGTAATAGCAATATGTATAGTGTGCCCTTTCACACAGCCTTCTGTTAAAGTCTGTACAGCCTGGCAATTTGCTTTACGGAGAAGAATGGGTTAAAAAAAGGAAAATTGCACTGTGTGAGAACTCCCCCCAAGTTATGCACCGTACTCATGAACATTCCCATTTTTCACCTGTAATAGGATATCTCCATACGGATATCTTTCAGAGGCAAGGACACACATACATATGATATATCTTCTCTTTGCTAGTTATTTCTATGTCTCACATTGCCACTATGCTGCCTATCATGAGACGTTACAGTAGAGTTACACAAACTAAAGGCTGATTTGCATGTGCATGGTAATATCCACATGACACATTGCAGAAACGTGCAATAGCTATGAATGGATGTTGCACCTTCAATGGTACCTTATCACAAAGCTATCACAGTCAACGACAGGTTATCTTATAAAGCGACCCACTCCGTAAAATTATTTTAAAAATAGGTAGACTTCTCACCCCCACTGCTCATGCTTGCCTGTTATTCCCAAACTACTTCGTTTTGATAGTTAGAATCATTTTAATTTCCAGCCTAAATACATTTGTGGTCAATTTACACACAGTAGCTCTTGTTCCAAAATTGTCCTTCAGTTTGAATGGCTTGCCTCCCTTCCCGCTACTTAGCCTGAATACACTTCCAGAAAACAGCCATAAATAAAGAGTATTTGAATTGTGTCTTCAGACCCTAAAAGCTACAATTTGGTCTTGTTATAGCCAATGGTAAAAGAACCGCTGGCTTTAATAAGGCCAAGGTTTTACCTTGAGGGACTGTGCTGTGGGTGATGTTATGGCCCTGCCTGCTCAGATCACGCAGCAGCTGAGCGCCAGTGAGCTGCATTTGCTCCGTATCAACAGCAGTTTGGGGAAAGGGAGAGGTGGGGGCTAAACCACAACACAGTTCTGTCTGAAGAATCAGGTTTTCTTGACATTTCTATTCTGAACTTGTCCAAAGGGCGCTGATTGAGGTAGTTGAAGAAATAATTGATAATTGCCTTCCGGAGGGAGAGTTTACTTTCTTTTGACCCTGCTTTGGAGTTCTTTATTTTAAGATAAGACCAAATATTGACAAAGCTGGGGCTGAGATTAAAGTACATCTAAAAAACATTAGTGTTGCTCAGGGAAAAAAAAAAGCCCTTGCTGTAAACTCTCCCAGGGTAAATGGCAACGTGCATACTGAAAAAATCCTGCTGATTAAAAATGTATGCTATTAAGTGGTAGCATTGAATTTCCACTTAACTAAAAAAACACAGAATTAAAATTTTTATCCTGATTTCCTTCAGTTCAGACACACACACACAAGTAGGCAAGTGGCTGGGGTAATACAGTGAGAGATAAACCAATAGCCATTTAACTAGTCATGTTCTGTCATTGCTTTCTCAGAGTTGGGGGGGAAGTAAAGGTTCTCCCAAGCCCTGCGTTATAGACCAGAATTCAGCTGTCTTGGTCTCTCATTACTGGTAAAGCTGCATCAAGTATTTGCTATGAAATATTGCAAAGTGACTTGACTTTGAACTTCATTGCCTGTCTAGGAAAGACTAGGCAAAACTAGTTTTCCCCCCCGCTGTGGAATCAAGCAGATAGTTGCTCTAATCATTTCATTTTGGCACTTACAAAAAAGAAAAGACCTAGAAAAGACCTCCCTACACCCAGACTCACAGGGACTGTGGAGTCATCTGCCAAATCCCGCATGGACTCGAGGCAACAGCTCAGCAGCCAGGCTGCGGACAGGACCGGAGCAGGGGACGAGTCGTTTCAGAAGCTGCTATTGAGCACAGCAGATCAGACAAACTGATGTGCGGGGAAGGTTTACCCAAGCCACTGGAGACTGGTCACAACTTCAGCAGAAGACATGGCGCTACAAATACGACAATTCAGCATGAAAAGCAGAGCCAGAAATGACTGTGTTCTGCTCAGAGGCTATACATGCTCCATTTCTACCTGGGGAAAGCTTTT
This sequence comes from Dromaius novaehollandiae, assembly GCF_036370855.1. Taxonomy (NCBI): domain Eukaryota; kingdom Metazoa; phylum Chordata; class Aves; order Casuariiformes; family Dromaiidae; genus Dromaius; species Dromaius novaehollandiae. The sequence continues at coordinate 14,674,731 of NC_088115.1, read as the reverse complement.
CAGACACTGTGGTCTTATAAAGTGCTAGACATACAGCTATTAAATGATTCTGAAACACACAAAATTGTCAGTTTTATTAAATACTGAATTTAAGAAAACTTGGATTATGTTAATGCTTTTATTAATCCCTGATGCTTACACACTATTACTGGGAGAAGCATTTAAAGTTATTATATACTTGTTCCTTTAACCCTATTTCAAGGTACTTTTTTGTACTTTATGCATGGTACGAGGGCATCAGTAGTTTTTAATGCGAACAACTTGCTGACTGTTGGCTGTGTTTTCCCACCTTTAAGACAGCAGTTTTCCCTCACCTCAAGGAGCATTCCCAGGAGCTTGAAGCCCTTGGAAACTGCAGGCCTATTTCCAAACATATCCTTTTTTTGTTAGTGACAGTTTTAGTCAGCTACAGACTTGCAGAAGCAATTACCAAAAATCAGCACAGCCTGGATAACATGCCTCTCCCTATATTGTATTGAAACTGCAGTTTAAGAGGTCTAAACTGTTATTTATTCCCAGAATAAAAATCCTTCTCATCCCCATGTATTCTGTCCCAGCACAGCACAAGGCAATTAGGGTCATGATGTTCCTTGCAGGCACCAGCCAGTGTTTACATCCTTGTCTGGCACCACATGAAACCAAGCATGCTTATAAACAACCTGATATGATCGGCGAACTTATGAATGATGGATCATGGACCATTTTTATTCTTCCATGAGGACATTTGAATGCCCTAGGAAGGCTCCCTCTGAGATTTTTGTTGCTAGTTATTTGCTTTCCTTGGCGTGCATATTCACAGTAGAAGTGATGCTGGATGTCTTTCCCATGTTGTTGATGATGCAGGCTTATTTGTTAAGTAAACTAAGCACAGTTTATACCTATTGCCTTGCCATTTCTCTGCCCTGCCATCAAAAAGGCAGATATTTAAGTTCTTTATTCCTACCATCATGAAACTACCTGGATACCATAGAGTATTTAGTAGCCTGCCTAGACAGTTGCTAATAGTCATGTAAAATAGCCATGGATTTTGATTTTGCTTATTTTTGTCTGTAACTGTGGGATTCATGCTAATTTATCTGCTAAATATTTTTAAAAGAATACTACCCTTCATCAGGACTGATAAAGGTGCTGGAAGATGCAGATCCAGATGAGGATTTTAGCTTTAGGAAAGCAAGGATCAAAAGCAAAAGAGTGAGGGATAAAACAACTCTATCCAAGAGAAGTGATGGATTTGTCTTGCTATATATGGAACAGAGTTATAAGCTAAAAAAATAAAGGGCAAAACAAGAAAACCCTACTTGCTATTTCGTAGTAATAAATCCAGATTTATTTTACCCAACTTTATCCAAAGATTTAAGTTTTTGATCAAAGATAAACCTAATATTCAGATGGAGACCAATGGAGTGAGATGTTATTCCAAATGATAAGTCATCCCATCCCCAGTGTGTAAGATAAATGGGGTAAATTGCCATCTGAAGGTGCCCAGCTTCCTACAACACCTGAAGAAAAAACCTGGATGGTCTAAAAAATGAGATGTATCTGAATATACGAGACCTCCATTAAGGCAACATTGCTGATGAAAAATTAATAGAAATGTTCATATCTGTTAAGGTAAAAAAGTGTGTGGGGGGTTAATCTTATTTTTTGTACTGCACTTATATCAATCTCAGGCACCATGGCTTCTGCTGATCACTTGCAAGGAAGAGAAATATTCCCCTTTCTTGCTCACTGCAAAATTTGGCACTATGTTTTTTTTTATTTTGCTTTCTCTGAAGCACTGGAGATTCAGAAGCAATTGTATGGGACCTAAACTTACATGAGCTGCTTTAGCATTTCTAGGGCTTGCTAACACTATCTCACTGAGTCATTATTCATTATTATACATAACACAGTGTTTGCTCGTTGGCATGGAAATTATCCATGAAAAAACTTCAGCTTGTTCTTCCACCCACACACCAAGGAGAAAAGCGTATAATGCAAGTGTTGGAAGAGACAGATGAATGACACATTACTTGTCTTCATGCACTTAGGATCCAAAAAAAAGAAAAAGTTCACAACAGGCAAATGTAATAAGCTAAAAGCAGAAAAGGAAAAGAACAAAGGCAATGAGTGACAGGATTACACTTCTGTTTCTGCCAGCTACAAGCAGAACAGATTGCTGTGGACAGTTTGAGAAAAACTGTTTGCTGAAAATAGAACCAATAATTTTACGATCTTTTCTTCAAGACAACTGTCATAGCCAGGAGAATCACACCTGCTTACTCTAGCAGTGAAAGCCCTGTGAAAATTTGGGGTGATGCCCCAAGTCAAAATCCAAGTGTTGTGGGGGTCTTCCACAGGGCTATTCAGGAGGTTCTAAGTCCACCGGGAAATCTCAGACAGAACATGTGAGTGGTTTTATGTTTTCACCATAAAAGTTTTTTCCACTGTTTTTTTTCTTCATAGCCAATCTGCATGTTGGAACAAGGAGGACTTGTCAACCATGACATTAAAAAAATAAGATGGGTCCAAACCAAAACCACAGATCTTAAACGCCCCCAAAGTAGGTCTGATGATCTGAACCTTGCGGTTCAGATCATATCTGTTGAAAAGTCTCTTTAAAAACATTTGACCCAGCACTGCATCTGCCAGATGTCTGGGGAAGACTTAAACCATCAGCCAAATCTGGTAGCTGGATTTCCTTGTACATTACCCCACCTAAGAAGCAAACAGGGATACAGGAGGAAACTGCCAGAAGTGCTTGCATCAAGGAAACCTCTCAGATCATGTTAGGTGAAAATATACTAATACTGGTTTAAAATGCAAACTCTGTCCTTGCTTAAGCAAGTGCCTGCTGGATTTTAAATCAACAAGGCAGACTGCTGCAAGTAATGCAGAAGGATTCCTTGTCTCTCAGTTCCACCATCCATGGTGTGCAGATTCAACCAAACTAGAGAGCAATGTTTGCTTGCAAATCTTTAGAAAATGTTGGAACCAAAGGTTTTTCTAAAGTATAAATCCCAGAGCAAACGTCACAAAGTTGCTTACACTGGACCACAAGTGAAGGTTTTTATTTTTTTAAATCTAGTTAATAACTGAAAGAAAAAAATTCCCAACAAAACCCCCTTTCTGTACTTTTGGTTAGGCAGTGTTCATCCATCCATCAAGAGCTCATGATATTTGGTGAGCAGTTCTTGTTTAGAAAGCCTGGAGAATGATACTAGCAGTGAAAATTATAAGTTTCTGTTTATTCACTATTTGGGTATCATGAGGGCAGTTTCAGCACACAGCTTTTCTGGCCAGAAACACAGCGGTGACACAAAGAAGCCAGTCTCTGTAGAATAAGATAACAACCCTTGGATTTTACAGCTTAAATCCTGGGCCTCTACCATAGGTACCTAGGATACGTGTGGAGACTGCAAAGAGAGCGTGGGCTAAAGAGGTATCAGTCTTGTGCAGAGAGTTCAGAACATAAATTTGAAAATCTGATTTTGCTGTTGTTGGCAGGTGCCAACAATTCTGACCTAACAGCAACATTTACCTGTGACTTGATTAGCATTAGACATCTGACAGAGGAATCCATGGCAAACATGAAGCAGCCAACCAGCAGTGTCTGATGGGAGCAATACCAGCATCATCTCCAACATGGGAGCAGAGCTAAATGCTAATTCCATATAAATGGAGTTTCTCACTGTTTCTGTTATGAAATGAAGACAACCCTTGGAGCCTGTTTGCTGTCTGGGCCTTGCCTCCCAGTCCTCTATTCTTTAACAGGACAAAAGGAGGCAACATCTACTGCAGGGTGAGAACCGCTGCGAGGTGGGCACCCAGCCCACGAGGAGTTCAGCTGACCTGAGCCAGGACTTCCAGCCCCAACCCAAGCACAGCTCTCGCAATCCCATCCCCAATCCCATTTGGGGGAAAAATCTTGCAGATAAGACAAAATTATACTCTGTGAACTTTTTTTAAAAACAACAAAGAGACTAGTGACCTTAAAAAGACTAGGGAATGTTTTGTTTGAGGAGGAAATACCAGGAAAACAGCTGAGAGAAACGTAATGATGAAAGGAAAAAGGAAAAAGGTGGCGGCAATAGTCAGAAGTGGAGGATAAGGAAAATAATGCTCTCTGAACTTTGTTTTAATGTCCAGAAGTGCTCCCTTGAGTTTGATTCAAGTCTTATGCTGGAATTCAAGTCATTTATGATCAAATATTGTTGTCCATTACTAATTCAGAGCTTTCCTGCTATCATGATGTAATATAGGGATATTTTGTATCCGTTCTTGAATTACAAACAGGAGATAGGGAAATTCAGACCAAAGCCAGCCCTAAAACCTGAACATTATCAATCAGATAGGGAGTTCTGACTATGAATCATGATAAATCATTAAAAATTACAATAAAATTATAATACTGAGTTGTAGAGACACCTTACCCCCTACTGCAAGTCCATATAGCTGAAGAATTCACTACATGAGGGTCAAATGACAGGCAATTTTTAAAATGCTGCATCTTGGGGCATTTTGGGCAACTGTCTGGTGCTTCTAGAGACAGGCAAGCAATGCTCCCTGAAGCATTTAAAAAAACACAGCCACTTTAGGGATTTCTGCTGATTGTCTGCCTTTTGACTTCACAGAGGACAGTAAATGGTTACTCATGTTTTTTTAATAGGTGCTTTCACCTATTAAACCTACTTGAACCTTGTGGTATGTGGGTGTTTCTGGACTGGATGTTTCCCTGGATCCCCCGGACTAGCTGTGGATCACACGGCTGTTCCAGACCGCAGGGGATCACAGACTTGCTGACTCAGCTGATCTCTTCCAATCTGATGCCCTTAAATTCTTAAAACCAGAGGATGCTTTTAATTTTTTAATCTACAAAAGTTTCTACACGAAATAAGGTGCACTTTCCCATTCCTCCTTCCCAAAATGTTCTTCAGGAGAATGCAGATGCATGCAGATTAATCGTAATAATCCATATCCATTTGGACAAGGCAGTAGAATACATACGCCCACATGGTATTTTAGTTGAAAACAATCCCATAGAATGGGAAGCAAAAAGGAAGGTGGGCGACTTGGTTGGACTTTTAAATATTTTTTAATATTATGTGAATTTAGCTGAGCACACATTTCGAAGGGCTGTTCTGAGGCTGATGCTGTCTTTGCCAAACCCCCAAAATAACTTACGAACGTAATGGTCTGAGGGATGGTTGAGCAGCATTTGCTGAATGGTAAATTCAGTTCATTGGAAAGAAGTATTTTGGCTTTGTGAAAACAACCTATTTAATATGGACACATGAGTAGAACAGAATAGACTAAAAAACCTGAATATTATTTCAAAAGCAGCTGGGCTGGTATTTTTAGAAACAAATGATGTACACAAAACAATAAGGACAGCATATTCTTGCATCTGATGCTTTCTTGTCTCTTATACTTTTGTTCAGGGTAAAGAGAGGCAGGAATACTTTGTGGCTTTTTTTTGTTTTTGCTTTTTTTTTTTTTTTTTAAAAAAAAAAAACAAGCAATGTTTCCTTGCTTACAACCATAGGTGAAACTAGCTGGAAAATGATCAGTTCCTGCAGGCTGCCAAGCTGATTTATGGACCCTGTTGTCCATCTTGTGCTAGGGGTTAAGGGAGAAACCTAAGGGAACCTTCCTGCTATCCTTCTCTCAAGGTATTTGTGAAACCACTTGTTTTCATCTTTCTCATTAAATGTGATATGCAACTACATAAAGATACTGGCAAGTCTTACGATTCAGTGGGAAGTGCAACACATTACCTTAGGAGTATATGGCATCATATACTCACATGGGTCATAGTCAGGCTCAACACAGAGGGAGCACAGAGCAGTTTCCCTTTACAATCTTGTCTCAACTTGTGATCAAAGCTCCAGTCGATCTCCTAAGCCCAGCCAGCTGCCCAAGCTGGGAGGTGCAGCACTATACCCCGCATGGCCTAATGCAGTAATGTCTTTAAACCAGCAAGAACCTGGCCATTGAACATCAAAACTTGATTGTATCTAGCACGGAGCCAAGGGGAACCTCTGCCCACTCAGCACAGGGGAGGTTAAAATTCAACGCAAGGTCATTGCAAGGGTTTCTTTGGGGACCACATCATCAAGGTGGCTCAACCTACCAGCAAGAGCATTTGCTTTTTCTGAATAAAGCAACATGGTCCTGCTGTTGTGATTATCAGGACTCCCACGAGTATCCACAGGAGAGGAAATGGAAGTTATCAGGCCAGTTACCAGGGGTTCAGAGCCAAGTGATAATGCCTAGACAGCATTTCTAAGGGAAGACTTTGATTGTCCTTCTGAACCGAAGCCTTGTTCCTCCTGCTAAGCAGCTGTGTGGCAAGAGGGATTCCATGTCAGCCTTTCTGGTGCTCGGGAGCCAAGCTTCCTTGGCAGCTTCCCCGTGTCTTTTAATGACGTCTGAGTAACGTCGTGCATACTTGTAAGCTTCTGGAGAGATTACTCAAAATAAAAATAAACTACTGGTTTGTGTAACAAACCTAGGGAGACCGCACATGGAAACCAAAGCAAGTAAATAAGGCTTCTCCTTGTAACTGTTGACAATAATTGCTCACATTTGAAAGAAGAAAAATGGGCAAGGTCTTAAACGAATGCGAGTTTCCATGTTGCCTTAGCACTTGAAAACAAGTTTTTGAACTAAACAAAATAACAAATTTGGAAATTTGCTTCTGAAACCATGATTCTACTCAGAAATCTTTTAAATTATAGCTTTCATTTTAGGTAAGTTTTGCTGATCATAGGTTGATGAGCAAGTTGTCAAGGACAACTCAGCATGGGAAATAGGAGAATCTTAGCTGTAATATTAGTTTCCTGACAAGAGGCTGCTTCCCTCCTGTCCCCCATGAAAACAATACACCACTATACATGCACAACTTGAAGTTCAATAGATTCAATGAGATGTTATACCTGGAGCTATCACCTGCTTGTTACTCTTGTTTATTGTTGTGATGGACAGAGGACCCAACCCAAATCCAGGTTTGCAGCAAACAGTGTATGAAGTACAATAGCTGCACAGTAGCTCCAAACAAGCCATACCACAAAGAGATTACCATCAAAACCCCACATACTCAAAGGAAGTATTGTCTGCATTTTACGGGTGGACAGCTGAGGCAGAGGGAGATTTAGGGTGGATTTGTTTTCCTTTACTTTGGCCATGTAAAAATTAGGCATCTAGTCCAGGCTGGTTACCTAAACTCCCTGTAGTTGATGGAGGAGACAGACTTATCCAGAAAACAATTCAGCCCACTCATCTTGGACAGCTATTTAAGAGAGGGATGATTCATCCCCCCGTTAATTATCAAGGGAGTCTACACAGCTTGGATGACTATGGTTAGGTTAGATGAATCCCATCCCAAGCCATTTGCCCAGTGTTGCGTAACATCATGCAGTGCAGGTAGGAAATTACCCAAGATGGACAAAGTTTGTGCTTTAATTTTTTCTTCTCGAGTCTGATCCAAACCCCATTCGGATGTGGAGAAGTCCCCGTCTGAATGCAGTGCCAGTTTGGCAGTGCTAGCGCTCCTCATCCCCTCTTTACTCCAGAGCAGTCGACGCTCTGAGCGAAGCTCAGGAACTGCACAAAGTCTGAGAACAATTCACACGGGCTTTTATTTTTTTGGAATGATGTCAGCACATCCTTCTGGAGTACCACAAAGAAGATGCCACTTGGGAAAGAATTTTATGGGGTTAGCTGCCAAACAGTTAAAAACCGCACACACCCACTGATCTGAGCACCTATAGACATTAATTATGGATCTTTTAATGCCAGGCAGCTGCACATATAGATCTCCCATGTCTGCCACGGAGTGGCATAGTCCAGGCCCGACCTCCTAGCAAGGAAGAAGGGAGGGGCGGTTTCCTTATCACTACCTAAAGTTACTACACAGTTTGATTTGCACCATTCACAGCTTTATGGCCATCTGCAGCAGTGCAATGGCAGAGGCTGTGCACCAGGCATCTGCTGGGGGAAAGCAGCAACCGAGATTTCTGCTTCAGGAAGGAAAGAGGGTGACGAAGCTCCATCCTTCAGTCTACTCTATACATAGGCAATCAGACACTCTCTCCCTGCTTCTCTGCCAAGTTTACATGCTCGCAGAGTTTACTGGGAGGGTTGCGGAGCTGAACGTTTTCAGCACACAGCAGGAACTGTGAAACCGCCTGCAGAGCTCCAGGTACTTCAGCAATGACCGGTACCAGCTGCTTCAGAGGAGCTGCGGAAAGCTTCCAGCAGGCAGATACAGGCTAACCTGACACTAAGATTTCTTTCTAAACCCTGAGAGTCAGTTTGGGCTGAGTCCTGAAGCATGAGAACGTATAGCTAAATGACTCTGTCACATTTCCAAGTGTGTTGCTGGATATTCTGGGCCATTAGTGACTTAAGTCCTTGGAAGCTCTGATCTCTCTGGACAGCCCAGAGATGCTTTGAGCATGTTGCCTCACATCACTCAGACCTTCAGGAAACACGTGCTGAGATAGCTTTCAGTCTCTGTCACCCACAACACTACAGTGACGCCGTGATAATCCACAGTTACTGCTGTGAAACACATCCAGTAGAACAAGAAGTCCCTCGCATTAAAACAAACAAACACAAACAACTAAAACCACAACGAGCTTTAAGGGAGGAATGGATTAGAGTAATGCATGACTATTTTCCCCAACACTTCTCCCACTCACAGACACTGAATGAGATCCCAGTCTCTTATTTAACTCTGCTTACTGTCAAGACTTTGGAAAAAGGGCTACTGCAGCTTACATTTTGCAGACTTCATTGCCATGCCAGCTCACACCTTCTAAATCCCAACTCTATTTACATGAGGGTGGGGCATGTAAATCTGTGGAGGAATTATTCTAACAAAGCAACCTACTGCCACCATTTGGTCAGAATAAGCTTTGCAGGACAAAGTCTGGAGCTTGCTTGTAAGGGCCATTTATCTTGATCGGGGAAGTGGAAAATACTGAATTGTACACAGACAAGTTTACAGTACTCTACAAAGAAATAAGCGTTATGCCACTGGTTAAAAGCACTGTGAATATAATGTTAGACCATGTATCCATCCTAGGGTTTAAAGAAAGGAAGAATGAGTAAACACTGCCAGACTGAACACAATCCCTGAGATACCCCACAGACACGACACCAAACGTGCATGTGATGCTCATTACTCAGTTGTTTCCATTATTTTAACAGGCTTTTTCTCCTGCTCTGATGATTGCTAAGAGTCATGCAGAAGAACAAATACAGCACAAATCACTGCAAGAAAAATCCCAAACAGAACTCTGCAGAGGCTGAACTACACAGTGGACAGCATTAAGGGGAGAGGGGGGACCTGGAAGCGTCTTTTCTTTTTCCTTTTTAACCTTTTTGATGCTGGAACCATCCAATGAGTGAGTTGCAGAAACATCATCTCAGGAAGTACCAGAGGGGAACCGAGCAAGGGCAGCTCACCACATTTCCAGTAATGGATGCCTAGAAGAAGGCACAACACGTGCTTCCAGTCACCTTGGTACACGTAGGGGTTTCAGAGAGCCCCACTGGTCCTTAGAGCCTGTAGGAAAAGTCCCAGTTCTATCCACTCAAATCTGTATGTGTGGTCAGTCAAAGCAGTAACACTAAACCCCCCATCACTTCATTGTCAGCAGTGAGGCTGATGAAGACTTGTTTTCTAGGCAGATTCTGTGGCGTGCAATACGGCATTGCGCTTCTCCTCCAGCATAATGGAGCACCGTCCTTATAAACGCAGAGTGCGGGGCCTCTGGATGGGCTTTTTCACTGAATTCAGATCAGGACAGTACACAGGGAATGTACAGTATTTTGCCTGTTCTGCTTCAAACATTGCAGCCAAAAGTAAATCAAAGATGGCAAAGATAGTTACAGGTCAAAGACTGCAAACTTCAGCAGGTTTGGGAGCCACCTAAAGTCCAGGCCAAGCATTCGGGTGTCTTGCCAGTTAGTCATGTCTGCGCTGTGCCAGCCTAACGGACCTGATACAGATCTGCCTTTGCCTCAGCCATGCTCAGACCAGTACTCCCAGTTTGCAAGCCAGCCATCCCAGAACAAGAGGAAACCACCTCACACGAGATTAATTTGCAGAGCCACCATTGAGCCATCTGCGCCCCAAAGTGCAGATTGTGCAGGCTTTAGTCAGAGTTTGGACAGGGCTCACAAGTGCCCGTGAGCACGAGTCAGCCTGGGCACGCGCGCGGGAGTGCTGGTGGCCATGGAGCAACGCCCTGCGCGGCCTCTGCACCAGCTCTGCAGGAATCGCCTCCAGCTCTGAAGCCCATTGCTGTTTCTGTAGCTTTCCGCGTGGTTTTGACTCTTAGACAGCCCTGGCAAGACGGTGATCTAAACTGACCTAAATTCCAGGTCAAACAAAATTTAGGTTAATTTCACTGATGTCATTTTTTAATTTTAATTGGCACCAACCCTCTGGGGCAGGGACTTTTTCCAGAGTGCGTGTGCGAGCTAAATCCAGCGATGGAGTCCTACAGAGCCTCCGAAACCCCCGATTTCCAAACTTTTCCATATTTACCCCTTACACATTCATATCAGGACGTTTCCTTCCTACCAGTTCAAGACACATGCACAAAATAGGGAATAAGGGGGAATTACAGTTTCCTTCTTTCAAAAATTACTTGGTAGCTACTAAAGTGATGCTAACAGAGTCTTGCCAGAAACAGCCATTTCTGCAGATTGAAAGATCAGGAAAACATAAATGCAAACAGAGAGCCCATTAAAAACTGGTGGAAAAATGGAAGCCCTGGAAAATCTCCAATATAACTAAAAAGCAATCCAGGACCGTAGTGATTCTGTGTTTGTTTTCTGTCTATTTTTCACGATTTGCTCATTGTCACTTAGAACCCACCCCAATATCATTAATAGAGCTGACCAGTGCTATTTCTAAGAAAAATATTTTCATTAAAAAAATATTTTCCTGAAAATAATTTTCCTGAATGTGATGGTAAATTGTTGAAATACTCTTTTTTATATATATAAACAATTCACCTTTTTTGAGCAATGTTTGTTGAAAATTTTTACTGGAAATACTACCAAATCTTTGTCAATTAATCATGTATATAGCATTTCCACCTCCTTTGACAGGATTTTTTTAATTTATAAAATATGTTGGAAAGAAATACAAAATGGGGGCCATCTGTAATTCTGTGCAATGAAAGCAGTGTTGGTCATGTGGGCACAATAGTTCATGTTTTAAAATCCAGAGCGGTTCTAATAAATTCCAAAGTGAATTTGAGATGATTATCGCATTGTGAATCAAGTATGTGCTGAGGAGGTGAAGGCTGCTTGACAAAGCCTTGCTTAGAACAGTATCTTTGAACTCTTCTGGAGACATTGGCTGGATGTACCCTCCTTTCCTATTCTGTGGGCCACGAAAATACGGAATCCCACCTATTTTCCTCTTTCCCATTTCTAACACAGACCAGCACTGAGTGTGCCAAGACTGCACTGTTTTCATGCCTGTATCTGCACTCCTATCTTATGGATGCTCAACTCCACCCACGGATTAATCCTGTCCCTAACGGAATTTTCAAATTAATCTCACGGGATGGTTGTAAAGGTAACACGAGACATCCCGACACGGACACATGGAGATGGATCACCCAGGAAGAGCTCAGCCAGAACCCGCCAAAGCAAGGTGGAAGGAAGCTGGTACCCCCCGGGGAAGGCAGGGAGGGGGCTCCCCGGCCAGGGCCCCCCTGGGGCAGGAGCACCTCGCCCATGGGCAGAGCAAGGTGGGACAACCCCAGGTAATAGAGGGATTAGATGTGGCAAGGGGAAAAAAAAAAATCAGGGCACACAGGCGAGGAATTGTGACTAGTTTAAGGGGAAAGGAGGTTCCTCAGCTATGTGTTAAAGAAACATCTTAATCACAGCTATATGGCTTAATTCTGTGTGTAATTACAACTCTACTCTTCCCTCAGTCCCCCACCCCGTCAGTGGCTAATTCTGTACACGGTGCATTCACATTAAATATTACCTTGCCATATACATGGGGCACTTATTTACACAGATGCAGCGCACTTTAAAAAGGACAAGAGGGGGAAGGGAAGGGGGAAGCGCTGGAGCCAGGACACAAGGCGCAGCCCCACTGCAGTGGTAATTTGTGGTTTTTCCTCCAACGTTTAGTAGCCACAAAGAAGCCTTAGAATTTTCTGGTCAGAACCAGGAGTCCCCTGTTCCTTTATATGTGAAACACTGAGCCCTTACACTCCTGCCCAATAAATATTTCATCTGGTTTGGAGGGAGAAGGGGTGGAGTCCAGCAGAAATTGTGTTTCTCAAACGCAAGTCCCAGCTTGGGCTCTCTACGCGTCAGACCCTGCCCGACCTCCCACCCTGGCGCGTCCGCGCCCGCGTGCATCCCTGTACGCTCGAGCGCGCAGAGGTGCCGAAAAGGCAACGCTGCTGCCCAAGCGGGAGCCGAGGGGCAAAGCTGAGCCTATCCACAGGGCTCCCGAAACAGAACTGTGGGAAGCCCAGACTAGCAATGTAATGGTGGAAACATCACACGCAGAGAGGAAACTCGGAATCAAAGCAAGTCCGTAAAGGATCAAGATATATTAAGAGATAGGAATGTAATTTATAACATTTAGCCTTAACTCTGCCCAGCACAAGTGCCAACCAGTAACCAGCTTATTAAGATTAATGCATATGCAATATTATGATCACAGCTTTAGAAGAGAGATTTCTGAAGACATTCCTCTCTCCTGTTTACGTATTAGTTTGGTCAGATTTTGGTGCAGTGGCAACTAATTTTATCTGCATCTTTGTTACAGCAAAGTGGCTGGTTCAAACATTGTGTTTGTAATTGTAGGTGTGCGACTTTTCCATGTTTCCGTGTAGGCTGGATACATCATTACATTGAGACACTGCCTCTTATCCCAGTGTGATAGGTTGCTAAATTTTCATAAGGCAAATGGCTCTCTAGGAAGCTTTAACTGCTAATAGTAAAATCTTGAAAGACTCATAAAAAAAATAGCAGGGCAGCCAACATCATAAAGACTCATCTTATGAACTGCTGCAGCTCTCCAAAGCAAATAAAATTTAAAGGCATGATGCCCTCCAGAGTGACAATGAGGCAGAGAAACCTATGTCTGTACTCTCAGAAAGAGGAGAATAATTTTTTTGAATATTAGCATAACAACTTCTGAAAATTCACATTGGCCTAGCAACGTAAATCACCTATCCAGCCATTCTGGACAAGAAAGATATGATAAAGAAAAGCTTTGAAAGTAATATGTAGATTTAAGTAAAAAAACATGAGTTGTTAACTGGCAGAGAGCACAACCCACATCAACTCCCAAGCAAGCTGAGCAGAAACGGACATGGGAAGTCACAGGAGGATTTTCCCCCCGTAGCCCATAACCACTTCATGGTGTAAATCAGGAGCAGAAACTATTCAGGGCATGGTTCGACCCAAACATTAAGTGCTTTTAACACTGAAGGGAAGCACCTGCATTGCTTTCTCGTCACAGCCCTCCGAGGGGTTTCCATTCAGTTTTCATAGTTGTCACCAGGAGGAAGGTACAGTCCCTTCCCTGGCTCACCCTGACCCTCTGCGACTGATGACAGCCAGGGTGTGCGGGAGGTCTCCCTCCGTAGCAGGTGGCCCCAAGGCTCCCCAGAAGCCCGGCCACGGTCCTGCTGCTTCCGCGGGGCTGCCCCGGCGACGCAGAGCACCAAAACCAAGAGATCAAGTCAAAGACGGATAGGCAGGAGCAGAAACCAACACAAGCAGCTATCACCCGAGTCACTCTGCAAGTGACACAGTTAACAGCCCCTGAAGATTTAGTGTTTTATCCTTTATTTAAACTCCAGCTGGCCTCTCATCTCACTCGGGGACTAAAAGCTGTCAGCTACCATATTATCTTTTCACTCCATTAATTCTTTGGGCTGTCAGGACTCCTCTTGCAGTGCTGTGACGCTAAGGTGAGTCCGCCGTCCTTACTGAGTTTCGGTGCAGATGACCAGCGTCAGGATCAGGCCACTATATAAGCTATGCATCTAAAAATACCCAAATTAACAACAGCAATCAGTGCCACGGATGCTAAAGTCGGCATGCACGTGTGAGGATAAATAGCCATTCCCTTTCTGCAAACACAGCTATCGCAACACCGCGTCAAGAAAGCCAGCAAAGGGTTTTTAGCATCAGATTATTGGTGAATGTCTCTGGACCAGGAGGTCAGAGGGTTGGAGACTGCTCTGATTTATCAAGCCTGTGTTTATTTTCAGACTGAACTGATTGGTGTAAAATAGCAAACAGTCTTTCAGGAACCTGTTAGCAAATCTTGTCTGGCTGATGACTCAGGCTTTAGAGAGCCATGTTGGGGATTTTCCAGGCCAAGCCATTAAGTTCAGATTTCACTTCATTATGACTAACCTGATTTTAAAAAGCCAACACATTTTCCAAAGGGACTTGCTAGAATTTCTTCTCTTTAGCAGCATTTGGGTGAATATCTATGTTTTTATGCCCCTAGAAAATGCACTGAAAAAAGGGGGAGTGCTTTATGCAGCATTTAGGACTGGGATTTGTTATTCTTACTCTCACAGAAAATAGTCTCCAATAGCTATATCAGCATAAAATGAAGCTTCCTGCATGAAGGTGGAAGGATTAAGATAACCCCTTGCAAGTGGGTGAAAACGCATTTTGCTGGAAGACTCCATTCTTTTCACTTAGAACTCCCCAAATTTTTTCATTTTGTGTACACACTGCAGGATTCTCATCCACAGTTACATTTGCACAATTCACATCATTTTTACAATACAAATAGTGCTTCCACATCTATCCTGTAATCAGAATCTCTAGAGAGCTTTGCAAATACAAAAACAGTGAACTGAAACAGTTATTTTGCAAGCTGACCACAAAGTTCAGAAGCTATCTACATAGCTTCTCCACTCAGCTCCATGCAAGTGCTTCAGCTGACAGTCCAGTTTATCCAGAGATTTCTTTTCTATGACTCTCCCTTTTCATTTAAAAGGTCTGCATCTGGAGAGTTTTTAAGCTACCAAGAAAGAATGAATAGAAATGGAAAGCCCATCTTAGGATTTATGAGTAATAAACCATGGTCAATCAGCTCAGAAAACCCTGTGCCCCACCGTAAAAGTCCAGTCCCCTTTTCCTCCTTACATCCATCTATCCAGGTAGGGAGGATAAAGATGGGCGTAAAGTTTGCAAAGCACCTATGTTCCAGCTGAGCTGTCAGTTTAGGTCCGAGTGAGGTTACCCTTGAGCTCAAGCCAGCTAAAACCTTCCCTTAGCTAAACTCTTAAAAGCCCCAAAGCTTTACTGGACATCAGGGCCCAATACAGACAGGGCTCCAAACAAAAGTGGATACTGCAGGGAACTTGATTGTGCTGGCAGCAAAGTGATCGCGAGTATACCTCATGCCACTAAATCAAAGATTACTCTCAGGTACTCTGGGGAAAGGGTCTACAGGAATGTCTTTTGTGCCTCTCGTAAATAAAATATATTCTAATAAAAATGTTACCTCCTCCTACAAATCCTGCCAGAATTTTCTCATAGCCACAGTGAGGGCCCTGTTATTTTTATGCCAAGGTAGAATATTAATATGAATGGTGAATCACAGATATTTTTATTCATTTGAACATCCAAAAGCTGGCTTGTATGATAGAGGCAAAAAGTTGGTACACAGCCTCAAATGACAATGTATTTTTGGTATGACTGATAGTGGAAAGACATGGAAAAAGGTTTGCATGTGGTCTGGTTAGATGTTCATACCAGTTTTGATAACTCACCACTTGCTAAGAACAACAAAATGCGTTAAGATTTGTACAAGCCACAGATGGAAAAGTACAAGTGATTATAAAAAGGCCACCTGGTTTCATTGTCTGAACTCTCAAAGCAGTAAAAAAATATAAAGAAAGAGGTTCTGAAACCTGAATAAAACCTTGTTGTTCAGTTCTCAATGAATTTTAACTGCCTTTGAAAATCTTCAAAGTGACAAGGTGACAAGAAAAAACAAATCTTTCCTGTATTCCTTTAGTTTAAGTTAAAGAATAGCTAATGATACAGGGAAAGAAATTATTACCTTTTAAATACCTGATTTTAATACTGATGGTATCTCTCAAGTTAAATGAAAAGACTGAAATTGGAAATAGACATTTCCTCCATATATGAAAAGCTGCAAATATCATACTGTTTAAAATGATAATAAATCAGCCTAGATCCTGAAGCATATTTATTATGTTTGGAATTAGCAATAATAAAACCAAAGCTTCTGCAATATTCACGGTGGAATTTAATGGAAATAAAATGAACCTCCACAGTTTGATTTTGCGCTTAATGCATTGTCATATTTTTGGACCCAAGGCACTTCTAAAATTACATTACTTGAAGAGTTGTAATGAGTGCATTCAAGTGTAAATGGACATATTTTTATCTGGGGTTTATACGAGCCCGGTGGTCTCCCTCTCCTCCTGCTAAGGTCGCGCACACAGCGGCCCAGTGCCTTTCCCTGGCATTCGCCCCAGGAGCAGGCAATGTCCAGCGTGCCCCGAAGGAGAGGTCGCTCGCCTGCCTCTTGGCTTTGCAAAGCCAGGGTGGTTTCAGAGCAGGAGCTGTGGATAACTCTCTCATCAAGTGAAGCTGTATGCAGGTTCCAAAAATAAAACAGCATTTCCATATGCTGATTTTTGCTAAGTTTATCGGCCTGTCTTGTTTTTTCTTTGCAATCTACTATTTCACATTTTTAAAAGAAATGAGCTGTTCCCTCAGCCTCTTTTACCTCCAGAAGTCCAACAGTTCTGCACATGTTCTTACACATTCCCTTTTTATAAAAGATTTGGATGCAACTCCAGGAGGGAGTCTCTCACTGGGACAACCTCAAACAGGTTGTCCTCCGAGACAAAAAAAAAAAGTATTTCAGAACAGACCTATGCCCAATTCACTTGACGTACTATTAGCTGAGAAGCATTTGGACATTCCTGAAGCTGCATTTTCACATTTACCAGTTGGCTGCAGAAACCTCCCTTACGTCACAGCCAGATGGTTATGACATCATCCAAGAAAGAAAACGCACCAAGAGGAGGAACTCTGGAGAAAGAAACATCCTGTTTTCTCAAGGATCTCAGTTTAAGCAGATGTGGTTACTGGAACATAAATAAATAAAATGAAAATAAATAAAATTTCCTATATGAATATTTTCCATGCAAAAGGGAGCAGGATTTTAGAAGACATTCTGTAAACAAACTTTCACAAGTGTATCCAAAGTGTAAATGAATTTGGTTTTTTCTCCACTGCACGTTTTGTGAAATGCTGATATAGAAGTGCGTGTGACAAAACTTCCATGCACATTAGCTCTGCCCCCCCCCCTTTTTTTTATTGCAGCTGTATGAGATTTTTCTAACACACAAAATCTCAAGTTAAACTTAGAAAAGATTCACTGAGCTTCACATTCAAGTCAGCCTGGACGAGGTTTCATGTGAATTTTGTCTAACTCACAGCAAAAAACATGCACACAAAATATGGTTTTGATGAAACTAAGCCACTTCAGCTCAAGGTTTGCATTAAGGTTTTCATTAGTTTGAACCTGAAATTCAGAGTTGCGCACTGGCTTACAACCTCTTGCA
This sequence comes from Dromaius novaehollandiae, assembly GCF_036370855.1. Classification (NCBI taxonomy): domain Eukaryota; kingdom Metazoa; phylum Chordata; class Aves; order Casuariiformes; family Dromaiidae; genus Dromaius; species Dromaius novaehollandiae. The sequence goes on along the minus strand of NC_088115.1, from coordinate 14,657,116 downwards.
AGTCTGAATAATACAGATGTCATTCATGGACCTCTGAGTGCTGCATTTCATCTAGCTTTACCATCCCACACTTTCATGTGGCTTTAATTGTAACTGATTAAACCCATCAAGACATGATCCTCATTCAACTTTTTTTTAAAAAAACACTATAATACACATTAACTGCACTCATATTAGCTATCACCAGTAAGGGTAAAATAAAAAACTTTTAAAAAATGCAGAACCACCTATTGATCTCTGGAAGTAAGCTGCTACCAGTCTGCCTGTTAACTACACAGTAGTTCATGATAGGGATGAAATGCTGAAATGCAGAACTTGCTTCTCCCAGAATATAAAGGGAGGAACGAAAAGAAAAACAGCCGGGGAATAGTGGTGTTGGCAGGGACGGTGTAGCTGGATGTGATGAGCTGCTGCTTCTGCACCTGCCCTTCACCTTGCTTAACCTGCACACCCTCTCCCCGGACCTGCTCATTCCTCTGGGCTCTTTGACAACCCCTTCTCAAAGACAGACTTCTGCGCACATGATTTGCCAGATTAAGCAGAATGTACGTCAGTTTTCTTCCTCTGTCCATTCTTTTAACCTGCTTTAATGCAAACTGCACACACCTTTAGTATTTCTAGCTCTATCTGTAGCTGGCACGCTTTGACATTGCTCCCCACTCCTCTTCAGATTACACCAGTTTAGACTAGCCTAGGATCTGGCCTGCCTTTAGATGAAGCCATAAGCAGATAGATTAAAATCACTACAGGTATCTTGGAGACAGTGGCACTCGCATGTCTAGTGACTAAACACTGAGGTTTTCAAGCAGTTCCTGTCCATAGTTCACCTAATGTATAAATGTTGCAATTTTACTCAGATAAAAACCTCTACCCATAGTAGAACATATACTAAAAAAGTGCAAAGTGTGGAGCAGCAACAGGATGTCTCTGTTGCCAGCTCTATTGACTTGGTCCCAAGTTTCATGATATTTGGTAAGTTGTCCTCAACTTTCCATTAAAAGGAAAAGCCAAATTTTAGTTTTTAGAGAAGCAAGGCTTGAAAATACAATCTTTAAAAAGTGTGTTTCACGATTTTGAACATGATTTTCAAATTACAATCGACTTGCTAAGCCAAAGCCATCCTCCGTGGCTCTTGAACCTTGCTATATTGTGAAGATACTCTCCATGAACAGACATGGGAAACCTCCTAATCCAACATCCACACCTCATACATAATCGTTTTAAAACATGTAAAATATAAAATAAAAAACCAAACCACTTCTGGTGGCAATTAGCCTCAAAATGAGGAATCGCATTACAGACATGCAGAACACATGGATTTCTCTGCTCTAGTTGAGGAGACACCAAGAAAAAGCTAATTCTGGGGATGGAAGTAATAAACATTTGGCTGCTCACTTGATTTTCATTCCTTCCGTTTCAGAGGAGCAGATGCCACAGGACTGACAGGGAAAACATTCCTCCCATGTTGGCAGCGTTACCGAGTGGTGATGGGCAGCGCTTGCTTGAACATCCGCATCCCAGAGACTCCCGGGCCAAGCCTGTAGCCTGAGGCACCCTGAAGGTCCCCAGAGCAAGTCACACTCTGGTCCCACCCATCAAGTCACCTTTTTCCACTTAAAGGTTTAGAAGAACATGCTACTTGTTCAAGGACTGTGGTGAGACCTTTACTGGACGTGGGGGCCACAAGCCAGTAAAGAATCGCTTACTTTTACCTTCCTATGAAGGAAGGGAGCTGGCATCCCCAGGCTGAAAGCTTCCCAAATTACTTTCAACACAGGTACAGGTCTGGCTTGCCAAATGAGCCCTTGGTCCTGGCTGGGCAGTGATGGCACAGGGTTACCCGCCAGCGTGGCCAGTTCTGCACCGTTACCTCCCTCCATGCCACCCCCAGCTGGAGGTAGGTGCTGGTGCCCCAGATCTATGGCAGCGTCCCTGTGGGCCAGGAACATTTCTTTCCACACTCCTCCTCCTCATGGATATGCTACATGCACATGTGTCTGGAGCTGAGCCATTTATTTTTCCTCTCAGTAGGCATGTTTGGAGCTGTGGGTGGCCTCTCCTCTTCAAAACAAAGAAGCTAGGAGGAAGCTTTGTTCTTTGCAGACTGAAAAACAGAACATCTGTCCCATACTACAAAGGACAAGAAAGCAGCAAAGCTTGGTCTGCTAGGTTGCTCCCCTTCTTACTCCCTACACTTTTTTTTGCTTGGAAATGGGAATACAAGCCAAAAAAATTAGAGACTTTCAGAACGACAGACTCAATTGATCCATTTGAAAAATTGCTATGACCTGGTAGTCAACATACAGGAACTCTTGTTTCTACAGATGAGCCCTGGAAAAAGATCTTTCAGACCATATCCTATGGTATTGAGATCCTCAGAATTATCTGTCCAGTTAGGCCATAGAGACATACGTGCACAGCCATGTAAGGCAGAATATGCTTCATCCTCTAGTTGCTTTGTATTAAAGGAGCTCTGTTCAGTGCTTTGCTCTGTTTGCCTCCACTTTAATCTATTTGAGACACAAATAGTCCCCTTCATCATGGCTTCTAGCCTCATTAAAAAGACACACAAAAGAAGCCAGAGCTAGAACACAGCTTTTTTTAATGCAGGGCCTCCAAACATATTGCAAAACCATATTGGCAAACTCAGACACTGCATTCTCTGAAAAACTACTCTCAGCAGCCCAGCCCAGTCCATCAGTCGAGGGCATACATACAAGGACGTTACAGCACAAAGCATGAAGGACTAAGGCACCTCATCGATCCTCCCAGCACAGGACAGGCTGTTTTTTGCCTTCTTTCACCATCCTATACCTTTTAATCTCATAATAAATATTCCCCTTCTGCAATGGAAATTTGTCCAGTGTAGGGACATTTATAGCTTGTCATCAGATGCTGGACCAAGGTAAACACATCACAAGGAAGCACACGCACTCCAGCCTTTTCACTCACAATTGTTTCTGACATACAGAATGAGTCCTGGATGCTGCTGGTCCTGCGTGCCACATCCTGACAACATAAGAAACAGGGTGTAGTGCCACTAGTCCTTGATTTACTTAGTGTTCACCGTATCACTGCTTCACTCGGCTCCGTACATCCAGTGCAAACCCCATTTTTCTGTCTGAAACTTGGCTAGGAAATGGTAGGAGATGCTTCATTATTGCCTGTCTTTAAGTGGAAGAAGATTCTATTTTTAAAATAGTATTTTGCAGGTCATTAATCCACAACCTGGATACGAGCCCTTAGCTGTTGACCTCCCCAGTGACCAAGTTATTTACTGAAGATGAGAAGTTACTATTTTTCATGGTTGTTTTCAAAAGACATTGCACATTTTGGAGACATTATGGAGCATTGTAGCAGCCTTCACAATACACAGCGGCTAGTATCCTTAATCCACCCTGAAAGATATACAGGGCATTTTAGCAGTGACTCATGGCAGTGTAATAGAATGCTTATGTAATGTCCTTAACATGTGAGGCATATTATTCTTATTACTTCTTGAACGTTTTCAGTCTAATAACTCTGCATGGTATTAATATTGAGCAATTATCCAAGAGTATTTGAGCTGCATAACATCCACAGAAAGTCTGCAAGAGTCTTGATATAATTTCTGTATCAACTCTACTGTCCATGATTAACACGAACACCTAGGCAGAAGTGAGCTTTTAGGAAAAGCTTGAAAAACAGGTAAGACTGAGTTCCTTCCACGTGCAGATTATATCCTGCAACAAGTGAAGAGGGGTTTCATTAAATCGGGTCTTTTAAGAGCGACTTTCTGGCAATATGACACGTGGTATGAACAGATAAAAGGAAGTGAATGGTGAACTGCAGGGATGCTGGAATTACCGCACAGAATCAGAGCGGCGACCCAAACAGGCCGGTAGCAGGTCTCTCGCGGCAGGCAATACCTGGCCTTTCAGAGGAAGGGAGGAGTGGAAGCAGGGAGATATGGAATAACCAGCCCAAGATTAAGTTTCCAGTGAAAGGAACTGGGAGGAAATTTATGCACACAAATGCTAGCCCCAGGGTCCTCAAGATCATTTCTCCCTTACTTTTCACATGTCTTCAATTATGCCTTCTGCATCACTGTGTCTTTAAGTATCACATATACCCAGCACCGCTTTACTAATGTTGCAATAAACCACCGCACCATATAAACACTGGCAACGACACCTCACTGCGTATCTCTAGACAGCGGTAAATTAAAGAGTACGTGATGATGAACAGAAGGTCCCCCAAAATGATACTCCCAGCCTAAGTTTCCATGGTTTAACTGGTGTTTTGATTTAGCAGGGAAGAACTCCATGGCGGCGTGTTGTTTTAGTGGTTGGAGTATGACATAAAGTGAAACCCATAAGTTCAAAGTGTCTAGCTGTTTACGGGAATCCCACCGCCCGGGAACTGGCAGGAGAGTCCCCGATTACTCATCCGCATTAACTCTTTGGATAAACATTTTCCTGTTGAGCGTAAGGTCGAGCTGCACATTCCCTGACAAAACCCTGTGTTCAAAAATAAACAATGTATGTCCGAATTATGGGTTTATACTGTATAAAAATGGATATATTCACACAAGGGCAGCTCATCATGACACGTTCATTTTCCAAGCTAGCAAGTCCACCTCCTGCGCGGGGCTCTGGGAGGAATAATTACCGGGGAACATAGATCTAAACATTAATGAGTGGCAGCCTCTCAAGAGGCAAGAACGGCATTAAACCACGCCGGCGACGGGAGACGTGACTTTGGGAACGGCTTCGTACCTCGTCCTCTGCAGAGGACCTGGAAGGCGAGGGAGCTGGCGGACACGCTGCGCTGGCGGCAGGGCTTCTGCTGAGCAGCTCAACCGGGAAAGCGATCTAACGCTTTAATGACAGAAACACCTACGTCTCCCACATGTACCAGCATAAGTTATTGGCATCAACTGAATCTCCATGATGTCAAATAAGTGTGAAGGAAAATAGACTGCAGCTAAACAGAGGAAGGGGGTGTGCAGCAACACTACAGGCAGGCGCAGTATTTTTTTCTTTCCCCAAAGAAGGAGGCGGCACATTTGAAAGTGAGAATTGAAAGGGAAACCAGGCTCACAACGACCACTGCTCAGAGACTATCTAGCAGCAGCCCTGCAAGCCCGACACGTTTTAAAGTGTGTTATAACTGTATTCACCTAGGACTGAAGGTTACAGCAAGGTAAGTGCACATTTATGGAAGCTAATATTTAGGATAAAAGAAATGTCAGGGTATTTGCAGGTGAGGTCTGGAGATGCAGTTTGTATGAGAAAAGTATTTAAAGACAACTTATCAATAATGGTTTCTATAGAAAAACAAAAGTTTGAAAGATCAGAGAATTGTTTGCAACACAACAAATCTGAAGCGTTTTATACCTGCACTATTTCTACAGTTAAGCAGTAATGTCACACCACAGCACCAATTCCATTTTCCCCCTTGATTTTCCACAAGTTTTGTCTTTTTAAGCTTTAAGAGTGACAGACTTCTGGTAAAGCTCAGAGCCTATACACCGTGTTTTCAAATTACGGTGTAGCATTAGTGAAACAATGACACTTCTAGCGCAGCATTGCAGATGTCAGTGTGACAAGGAAGGAATAATGCAATGCTATTTACTGGACTAAAACCTGGCTCTATGCTGTGAGACTATAAGCAAGCCATGAGCATTAGTAGGAGAGTGTTTCCCAAAGAATCCCATCCTAGCAGCCCTGCTGGCTAATCCCAGACTAAGTTGTCTTGTTACTGCAAAGGAATCAAAAGCCGAGATGGCAGGACACCAGAGATCCTAGAAGGGGCAGCTCTGAAGTCCTGCGTGAAATAACAAGTGGAAGGTTTTGCCCCAAAACTGGGCAGCAGACCCCCGACCTGATTTCAGGATGGAGCTGTGTCCTCATTCATTACTGAACATGCCCATCTAAGGGGTCACACTATCCTTTTCCCACTTTTTTCAGCTCTATTAGGACCCCAGCAGGTCCCTCACTTCAACACAGCTCCAATAGAGCTGCCTCAACTTCCAGTCAGCAGAACAATGTTTTTCTTTCTAGAGACGAATATGCTGATAAAGTGCAATGCAGACCCTGCCAAAATGCAGCACAGTATTGCAACCAAACACCCTCTAGCCCCTGCTTCCCAGAAACCTCTCCCCCACATTTACTGCAAGATGCATGGCTGCAGGCAATAGAAAAGCTTTACTGCCTTATATCCTTGCTCTCTTGTTTTAATTTAACTGTCCCAGCTCACAATTAGCAGAATCCCTGATTACATAGTTCATATTCACATACTCAGCTAGCAAAACCCGTAGCAGTGCTAACCAGGGGCCCCCTTGGCCTCACCCACAAGCGCTGAGCCTCTCCACCCCCACCCAGCAACCCCCTTCCCCTGCCTGCCTTGTTTCCATTCATGCTGCCCAGCTAACGAGTCAGCTTTTGTTAACTAGACACCTGCAGTGACTTTAACCTTGGCTTACTCCAGCCCTTAATCCCTTCCATCCCAGGGGTGACCCACCCACCAGCTTCCTACTACATGTCTTTAGGCATCCTTCAGCCCTAACCACCAGGGTTGGTATTGAATATCGCTTTCTTAGAGCTAAACGTGACAAATTCGTTATGCACTTGATTTTAAGTACACGGGTTGAGATCCATGGGGACTGAGAGGGCAAGCCCTACTCTCATGCAGAAACCATGGAGGCTTTCCTTCCCCAGCCCTCTGCTCCCAGCAGACGACAAACGAGGGGCAGGTTTTGCCTGGCAGTGCTGTGGTCGGCCCCGCAGACGAGGGCTGCAGACAGACACCCGCTTCCAGAATCCCGTGTGCCCGGGGAACTGATCGCTTCCCCCAGCTGCCTGCCTGCTCCTGCCAAGAGTTACCACCTTCTGCCACAAAAGCTGCTCACAGGAAAACCCTCTTTTAAGCTGACATTTTGGGGGACTTTCTTTGCTGGGGAACGCTCACGCAGCAGTTGTGGGATGCCGGCAGCTCGCCCGGATGCAGCGCCCAGCTCTTGCACCAGCCCACTTGTGCCGGGGACACGTCTGTCCCCAGCTCGAGAGCTGCAGCCCCCCCCCGCCATTCAGCAGCTTCGAGACCTAGCCGAGGGGACTCCCCTTTTCGGTAAGAAATGAACCCAACAACGCGTGCTGCTCTCCATAGGACTGCAAGGTTCCTGGCAGCCTCCCTTAGATGCAGACGGCTGGGAGTTTCTACACTGGTGGCAGGTTTGTGGTGCCTGACCTGAGATACCTCAGAGGAAAAAACCCAGAAAACTGGTATTTAAGGGGCAGACGCTCTGCAAAATTCAGCAAGACATGATGAAACCTCTCAGCCCTCACAATGTGCTGGAGACTGAGCAGCATCTTAAACGCTGGTCACACCGTCACCCTCCGGACATAACACAATAACACAAGTGGAGAAAGCCAAACACAACTGGAGCATATAGTGCACCTTACCGTGGCAGCTAGTAAGGGTTATGTCTGACCTCCAGCTAGAAAAGAGATGACAGATAGGCCAGCAAGGCCAGCTAAGGTTTTCTGTATTGATTTAAAGCATAGAAGCCACAGTTGGTAGTTTATCAATTCCAGTGGAAACCAAGGATCATGGAACTTAAAGACATTAATCACTGTGGATTACAAAACCCAAGGCTTCTATTAATTTCCCTGTCCGATTCCATTATCTTCTCAGATTTTCCTGTCATTTCTTTAAGACTTTCCTTGTAAATTTTACATTTAAAGCTGTAAGAAGCCCATTAGAAGATGGCAGGAGTCCTGTACTTTTCTCGTAATGAATTCTCAAGTTACGCTGGGTTTTCCTATGCCAAACAAACTGAAGCCACACACAATTATACATCGGCTGCACTGAGCAGACATTCCTCAATAGGATCTTCTAATTTTAATTCAGCAATTGCAACAAATTGGCTAAGCATTCTGGGCTTTACAGCCTTGTTATTTATATAAGAAATAAAACATTAGGAATAACCGCCATGTAAACACATGCATGGTACCTTATTTATGCAAATACTGATTTGGGGTTTGTTCCAGTTGGGGATATAACAAGTGCCACGATGACAGAAGTGCTTGTCCCTGCACAGACCCATGTTCCGCAGCTTTTGCTGGTGTTGCTCACACCGCAGCCCCCTCGGAGGAAGCCCCGTTGAGGTTGAGCTCTTCAGTTCATCTCAAGCAAGGTGGTAAAGCCTGGCATTTGGGGCAGACTGTCCTTTTTGTTTCCCTCTCATACAGAGAAGAGGGGGAAGAAAAAAAAAAGATCTATCAGCCTATTTCTGTCAGAAATCCATTCTGGGAGGCCAAATTTCTTCCCTGTTTACAGGACGAACAGGGACAGTTCTCCTCTCCCCCAGGTAGCTGCAGCTCCAGCCCAACCTCGCATGCTGCAGGGGTTGATGCGTTTGGGAAGCAGAAGCAAAGCTCCCTTCATGACCCCCATCCAAAGAAGACTTCAGTGAATTAGAAAGTGGTCTCACAAGGACAACAGCACTATGTTTTTCTGACTGGGTCCCCACGCAGTTATGCAAGCACAGTATTAACCACATCTACGAGGCTCAATGCACATCCTGAGTAGTCTCGTGGCAGACACCTTAGTAAACATCAACTCAGATCTCAAATGCACATTAAAGAGCTCGGGAGGAAGCAGGCTTACACTTGTACTGGTGGAAGGGTAGGACTACTTAGCCACAGGTGGAGATAGAAAACCTCCAGTACCACCTCACCCCCCCTAAACAGACCACCTGTTTCAGTTAACAGTCATCAGAGTTTATATCCTCCAAAACATGAACATCCAACAGCATGAGATTGTTTCTTTCATTAATCAGGTTAACTCAGGTCATATTTTCCAGCTTCTTTCTACAAGCCTTAGAACTAAAATTGACTTTCCCATCTCAATAAACACTTCAATATGATCCACTGATGTCAAGAGCTGGAGCCTTGGCCTGGCCAGCATCCATCCTCTGGGCCTGAAGGTTTTAGCTCACATTGACTTGACTTCCATACAGTTCAACTCAGCACAAACACTGATTTCACAATGTCGTACTTACTGGTCAGACAGCCTCCCAAATGGGTGAAGTGTTCTATAAATGTCAGGAATTATTGCTAGCGCTGTTACTACATTTGAACCATCATACCACTCCATTTGCAGGTTACACTGAGTAAGGCAAAACCCACACATTTTGTTATTTTTTTGTTATTTTTGCTATAGTTTTGCAATTCAGCGGTTTATAATAAATACAGTGGCCTGAGGGAACCTCTGTTCGCAAAACAGAGTTCCTTATTCACCATTCAGGCAATACAAGACTTCGCAGCTTTGTTTCAGTCTCCCATAGCTGGGACCAGAACCCATTAGCAATACTCAGACTGGTGACAACACTTCTTTTTCTTGAGAAGTAGAGGCACCGAGAACTAGTCTTTCATTTGTGTACAAGTGAAGAAGAGAGGAAAGTAGAAGAGACACAGGAAGTGTCTCTTATTTTATATGAGAAGTTTTCACATTTTAGCAAGGAACTGCTGTGCACTGCAATATGCTAAAATTGTTCAGAAAAAGCTTATTTGGGATCTTTAAACTTTTAAGCATGCTCACACTGCTGAATAATCTCCCTATTTATGTACCTTTTTTTCCTCCCCTATCCATAAAGTGAGCATATAATATATTACAGGTTGATTTCCTTTGATATAGCCACCACTTACCCTGATCTCTTTGTAAACCCTTTTACCCTGCTCCCAAGCAGTCTATTAAACAGCTCCCAGGCAGAGCATGGAGCTGGGCAGCAGGATACCTTTACAATAAGTCTTAAATTGAAAGCTCTGCTGCGTCTCCCCACTGTGAGGGCCTGCTGAGATAGGCTTCTTTTAATATTGCCTTAATAGGCTCTTCAAACTCAGTTAATTAAGTTCAGTATATCTCAACGGATTTTCATTGCCTGCAGAGACCATGTGTCTTGGCAAATGGGCGCATATTCCTGCAACAGTTATTATCAATAGAGGCTTAGAGAAAGTGATTATGGTACTCACGAGAAAACGTAATCACTGCTATGATTTTGCTTGCTCTGCACATTGCCGATGAAGATGGCGTGCAGCTCGATCCGAGGAGGGACCTGACGTGGGAGTCTTGCTGGGGACGGTGAAGTCGGAGCTGGCAAAAACATGGCCCCACGGGCTCAGACCCGAGCCCTGCTGGGAAGGGCTGGCCAGGCTCCCGACATCCTCTTAAAGCCCTGAGCTGCTGGGGCTGTTAATCACTCAATTAGGCCCTAATTATCAACGCCCCCTGCATCAAAAGGCCTCCCACGGTCGGGGAAAGGTTGCAGCCAGTCCCTTTGACAGGTGATCCCTTCCCGGCCGTGGGCCTTCGGCAGCCCGCGCTCGGGGGATCAAAGCCGGGCGAGCAGCCGATCGCAGCCCGGCTGCCCGGGGCTGCCTCTGCCGGGGCACATGTAGCACCGGCTTATTGATTATTCCCCCGGCGCGGGGTCTCAAAGGAAAGCCGCGGCCGCGGGGAACGGGGCCGGAGGGATGCTGCTCTTTGAAGGCATCATGCTGCCTGAGCTTTTAGCAAGCTGGATCAGACGCCCTCGGTGTAAAAACACCCCGCAGAAAATCGCAGCAGCTCAGACCCCTGTGGCTCAGATTCCCCTTTAATTATACTGACGTCTCTAATACTGAAAACTGGCACGGAAACGAGACTTCTCCAGCAGCCTGAGTTGTCTTCAATATAACCCTCTCATCAGGAAGAACCTTCCTGAATGCTCTGCGTCTTTTCTGATATCGCAGGCAAGAATACAGGGCACCAGAAACGGAGCTGAGAAAAAATTCTGAGCTGGACCAGAATTCCCTGTTTTGGCCGAGAGACAGATAAAATACCATCCCTTCAAACACTGCAAACTAACAGCAAGGGATGGAAATTTAGGCCTTTCATTTCCTTCACATTTAAATATAAAGAAGAGTCTTGCTCTTTTCTGAGTGTTAAATACATTTTGTGGACATAATTTGGAAATTGTTCTTCCTCCTTGAAATTCTTCAACATAAAGATCGCAAACACATTTACTAGCTCCTATATTTCCTGGTCAGGCTAAAAGATCTTATTATCTATTCCTTTGTATCAAATATAAAGTTTAGCGATATTCAGTCTATAATAATGGTTTTGTTTCTGACTCAGTTCTGATGTTTAGCATATGCAGCTTAAATTGAATTAATTCTTTTGCGAAAGTTGTGCATAGCAGCTCTTGGAGGGAAACATCAATTCAGCACGAGAATAAATAGTAATCAGTTTGGAGCAAGAGTGTTCAAACATTTACAAGGGTGTAAATAGGCAGTGGAGAACTGAGTCCAATAATCTGGCATTATAGGATGCAACAATAATACAATAATTCTCTCAGCCTTTCCAGTCCCAGTCTCATTTCCTGGGTTTTAACATTACTTTGGGTTATATAGGCATGTGGTGACTCAGCCTGTATCAATTTTCCTAATCCTCACAAAATGTTGATAATTTGTTCAGCTGTTCTTTTTTAGCAGAGTGACAGAACAAATGCGTAAGTAGATTTTTAGTTTTTTTTTTTTTCTAATAGTTTCAAGTTGGCATCCAGTTTAAAGCCAAAATTAGAAAAGTTTGTAAGGAGAGATTTGGCTTCCAGTATCCACAGCGAAGGCACTTGGTGGCATGATGCTTTATCCTCGGTTACACGATAAAGGTTGAGGCAGAGAGAGGAGAACGCTCTGGACACGTTTGCATTCCCTGGATCTGAATCCATAAACTCCGTCCTGGCCGCAGTCCTCTGTCTGTGAAATAGGAATTAGTCAGCATGGACTAGTATGCTCTGCTTCGCACTTTCGACATTCATTTCCAAGGAGGTGAACAGTTACAGCTTGGGGGTGTAACAGGGCTTCAGCATTTCCTGGGGGCTGCTCAGGAGCTCCCGCTCCACCAACAGCCTTAGAGCTACAGGAGGGATCAAGCCCTTCATCGACATGAAAGAACAGCGCAGGGAGAGACAACATGCTCTCTCCAGCTCTAGATCCTCAGCTTCTATAAGCTTTTCACCTGCATAATCGTACAGCAGTCATACCCCAGTCGAAGACCGCATGCAATTCTTTTTATCCTTTCAGAATTTTTTCTTGGTCTGCAAGTAGACATTTTGTAAAAGTGACAGGTTATTTAAGAGAATATATCAGAGGTATGATGTATATTTATATGTTATGTAAAGTCTAATACTTAATAGATTCCTACAGAGAAGATTCCTAAGCTGGAAACCCTGAATTATTCTTGCAAATCCTGAGGGCAGCGCCAGCATGTCTTGCAGATGCGTCATCCTTTCTTTCACCACCTAGGATTAACTCTAATCGAAAGTGACGTTCAGGACAATCCTTGTAGCCAGTTATTTGTTTTCTTAATAATAAGCCAGCAGATTTTACCTGCTGATTCCTTATTGCAATTTTGCAAAATATTACAAAAAAGTATTTTATGTTCTTCCAAGATTTCTAGCAATATGTGTCCATGTGAAAGAGTAATGAGTGGGGAGGTACTGGAGGAGCTGAAGTGTGAAGAAGTTTAATATGCTCACTTACTTTTTCCTCTAAAGATGTATGTTAAAATTTTTTGGAGCATGAATAAAATAAATTTACAAAGGTGGGCAAAGCTGTTTAAACGGGGAAAAGATCCAGTCAAAACCTCTGGTTCTCACTCAGACCTAATCAGTCCTCAACCTTTGCTTGTCTCTCTGCTTTGGTGCCAGTACTCCCAACAGCTCTGTTCACCCTCTTCATCCTCCGTACTCTTAACAGCCTCACCTGCACCCATTCCTCATACTTTAAGACATACAAAATCATATGCATCTCTCTGGGGAAGTACAGAGGATGTTTCTCAGGAAGAAAACCTGTTTTGCACAGATTAACTTCACTTGAGCAATTGATCCGGTAATGATCAGTGGTCGCACTTTTGTACTGGGTCTCAGACTAAAAGAGCTGATACCCAGTTGAGAACTCAGAGAATTTAATTTTGGGAAGACCTCTTATACAGCCAAAATGTGCAGCTTTCCCTATTGCATTTGTTGAAATCCTGGGCCCCTTTAAGTGAACCACAGAAAACCTGCCAGCTTCAGAGAAGCTAAGATGTCATCCTTAATTACCATAATTTCATGTGCAATCACGGCAATTGTGTGCAGGTGACCAGCTACATTTTCATGCCTAATTGTAGACGCTGCACGAAAATCTACCAGACGGGAATTTCACAGTGATACTTGCTCCGAGGTATACAGTCAAAACTTGACAATATTTGATTGTCCAAACTCCTGCATATTTAATGGTATAAAAATGAATTAAGGACTCCAAACCTCTCCCTTCATAGCTTAGTATATCATGGAAAACAATCTTGCAGAAAGTATTCTGCAGTGCCTAAGCTTCTCATTAACCAGCTACAGGAAATTCGGCTCCCTACTGCACAGGACAGCAGGGCTATAAAAAGGCCTTGTGAACATATGCTACGTGCACTAGTTTGAAAACAGGTCCCTGGGAGCTGCGGGTAGAAAGTTCTCCAGCTCCTTTTCCGTGACTGCCCCAGTGACGGGCCCAGTCTGCTGCTTATTGAGCAGGCTTTTGTGTCCCATCCACAACCCAGCTTTTCAGGGAAAAACAGGGACTTAAATTCATCCTGAGGTAACAGCGGAACAAAGCACGTGGATATCAGTAGGATCATGCCATTGTAACAGAAAGAAATATTTGACATAGAATGAGGATGGGTTTTGATCCACCTAAAAAGCCGCTTTCTAATAAAAAATTTTCTAACAACTTAGAGAAAATATATCAAACTCAGAGAAGAGTCACAGCAAACTTCAGGACATGAAGAACAGGCTCTTTATTAAGGGTTTTGCTCATATTAATGCAGCCATGTCTCTCCGATGCTACAAACCATAATGCAAATATGAAGTAAGAACATGGGGAGAGGAGTAGTGAACTTGTTATCTGTCTGACCACGGCTGGCTCTTCTCATCTTCTCGTCTGCCTCGCTCTTCCCTGTGTCTCCCTGTACTGTCCTCAGCTGGTGTCCTGTATTTGGACTGTAATTTTTTTGAAACAGCCTGTTGTGTTTTCTTTCTCTATTTCTAGAGCATAAAGCAGAACAAGGTTCTTGTTCATCACAAGGATTTTAGTTGTTTCTGTAATAAAATAAATTGCAGTAGGGCAAAACTTTGAAGCAGATTCATTCCATGATTGAACTGAGCAATGGGATCTTTGCTTTGCATCAGTCCAAAAAATCTGGCGCACTCGTGTCCACCAGTGCTCTGCACCGAAGTGTGGCTTTCCTCCAAGTGAGCAGGCCAGAATCCCAATCAGCTCACCGCAAATGGGTTGCAGTAGAGCTTTTGAATGTATTTGTTAAGACCGTAAAGCAACGTAATCCTCCAACCTATTTAAAACTGTTTTAAGTATGCAATATGCCTCTAAAGCCATAAATGCTATGTAATTCACCAAAAGCACAGGACAGAGCAGAGGAGGATGCACCGGGCAAGCAGCAGGCCAGCAAACACCTGGGAGCAAGAGAGGGGCTCTTCTGCAGAAGAGATGTTCAGGCCGACGAACAGCTCGTGGCACAGATATGGCAAAGAAGGACGTTTCGATTCCAGCACAAACTCTTGACTCACAGACTGAGCAAGGGAAAAAGTAGTACATGATTAGAGAATGACTAACTCCAGTCTCCGCAGAGCTCTGTGGCTTGGACACTTTGCTAAAGATTTTGTTGTAAGCTGACATTTTTCGCTCTGATTAATCCTTTCCAGTCCTTGGTCTCAGCTGACTCGGCTGAGCCCACTGGAACCCCTTGTCGGGCTCGCTGAACTTTATCTCTTTTCAGTGCTTAAATAGAAGACCCCTTCTCCCCCCACCTCATCCTTCTTGCTAAAAGCCTGTTTGTAAGAGCCATAATGAAACTCCAGGTGGCCTGGTGATTTGGAAGTAATCCCCTCAGGGATTTGAAGCACTTGGTTATGCCTCATGCATTGTAACAACCCATGGATGTGATTTTCCTCCCTTTCTTTTTTGCTGTGCTGCATGATTTAATAAGTGCAGGGCATTAGACGCTAAAGGAGTACTAAAAAAAATCAAAACAACCCACTCAAACAAAACAATATTAGACAAACTCTGCAGTGTGTGCGTGTGTGGACAGTATATCCAGCGGTTCCCCACTGAACGTTGTATTATCTCCTGAGCCAGCCTCCAACGGGGAGCACAGCGCAGAGCTCTAGAGCACAGCCCTCACCCTGGACCCACCCGTGCCCCCTCGCAGGTCCGCATCGGGTCCCCATCGCCCCGTCCTCTGTCAGGCACCGAAACATCGCCCGGCCGCGCTGCCAAGTCTGAGCACCTTCGAGACGGAGAAATAGGAAGATTCAGGTCTGAAACGTTTCACCTGGGCCCCCCTCTAAAGAAAACAGCGGAAGAGGAACAGAGCGAAATGAGTTTTCAAGGCTGAGAAAAGAAAAAGGTTTTCAATGCATTTGAGGAGTTTGCAGGGTCTGCCTGTCACGTGTGGAGGCCAAGGTGAGCACAGTCGAGAGGAGAAGCTTGGACAGATTGCAGGGCCCCGGATGCAGCTGGGCTGCCTCCGCTACCTGGATATTTCTACCAATTTCTAGTAATCCAATTCCTAGTCTGGTCTGTGGCACCAGAATCTGTTCAGCTTTCAAGCTAAAAAAAAGAAAGTTTGCTAAGGACTCCTGAGATCGGGAACTACGGCATTGTCTAGAAGCCGTATTTCTGCTGGGCAGTCCCCAGGTTTGCACGGACGAGGCGACACGCAGACCTTCTGCGCCTTTGGGAAGTCACCGCGTGCAATGGCAGGTCTCTAACCACAGGCTGGTTACACCCGTTTCCCTTAAAAGTGAGGGTATTTCCACTGCCTGACCCTGAAACCCACCACCATTTGCAGTTTCACCGTTCTTACCTGTTTTGCTCCAGAAACACCCAGCTCCCACAGCCAGCGGGTGAGGATGAGACGACGGGCAAAGCACCAGGAATAGCATTCCCAGCTCCCCATCTCTGCCCGATCACCTTTAGTTTCTTCTTGTGCGTGCAAGAAGAGGGGTGAATGGGAATGGGAACCCAAAGACCAACCGGTAAAATCTGCCGCTGAGAGGAAGCCCCCAAATTTTGTAAGGCCGTACACACAACCTGATCATGGAACTCACTCATTTATAAAATTACTGAGGCTGAGAACTTACCACAATTTACTAAGTTATTTTGGATATTTATACGAATTACTAAGAATTGTTAGTATTATTAATACAAGAAAAATACAATAAAGGAACTAAAAAAACAGGGCGCAACTAAAAGAGAGGCTTAACTATTAACTCTTAATTAGTAAAAACTAAATGATGCTCGCTGCTGTGGGCTGTCTGCCCCAAAACACCCGGTGCCGGTCCCCGTCGGAGCGGGGACACCAGTCTGCGGAGACTACGCGTCTCCTTCCCCGCGGCCGCCCTCGCGGGGCTCCCGGGGTGCGGCGCATTGTGGGCGATTGGTTCCACCCCAAAGGAATTTCCATGGGAGAACCAGGATGACTAAATCAGCAGCGATTTGCTATTGCCAGGGCGAGATCAGAAGCTAGAAGGAGAGAAGGACGAAGAGAAAGAGTGAAAGAAAGCAAGCAACTTCAGTGCACATTGAATTGCTTGCCTAATTTTCAGCCAAGAGTCCCAATCTGGGGCAGCAGCTGCTCCGATGATGTATTACAAACGACTTATTGCCGCAATGCATCATCGAGCTCCATTGCCCTGATGACATGTTACTGTAATACATCATCAGAGCATTGCGCAGCAGGAACAGGAGTCCTGGAAGCCAAGCAGCGCCATAAATTTTAGTACAGTCCCCCCCAAAATTGTTGTGAATTTCTTTTCTGCTCTATTAAAGATTTAAGCTTCCAAAAGTGTGGGCCAGAACAGGCACTCATTAAACAGGCTCCGATGGTTTCATAAGTCCCCTAAGTCATTAAAGGTCTTAATATAAGAGATTAACTATTGCTATTGTTGCTTGGTAAGAATAAATTATCTCTAAATACTTTTTTATGCCCTCCTGGTAGAGAGTGAGGAACTTGAGCTTGCGCGCAAGGAGGACCTGAGCTGCAGGGGCTGGAGGGACGCGCGGTTCCCCCCCATTAAAATAACGTGTGTGGCGTCGAGCAGCCCAGCACCTTCGCCCACCGAGCTTTATCCCACGCGGAGAGTCCTGGTGGCCCAAGGGACCAACGTCCACGAGGATCTGCTCCTCTGGCAGCCCTAGGTGCCACATCAGAGACATCTTGGGCTGGTTCAACGTAAGAGATGCTCCTCGTCACAGGAAGGGCAATGACAGTGAAGATACGGCGGTGCAAAACGCAGTGGGGACAGTGCCAGGGATACGTCCATATATATACCTACATGTGCATACGTGCCCATCTCGGGCAGGCTTCTCTGGCTGAAGTGAAACCAGTGCCGCGCTCTGCCCACCGCTGCAACTCGAACTCCACGCCGACGCCAAGGGGATGCGTCCACTACTGCTGCGGGGAAATCAGAAATTGCTGAGAAACCACAGCCTTGGAAATGCAACTCCTTGGGTGACAGCTCAGTGGTCAGATATCACAGGGTATCTCAGAAAACACTGCAGCAGCTCACAGAAGGGCAGATGCAAAGGGAAGGGAGGAGCTGGAAAATCCGAGCTTTAGTTTTGCCAGCACAGCAAGTCGATCGCGTAAGGCACGTGCAGGTTTCTAAGACATTGGTGCTAAAACTGGGTATTATTTCTTCACGTACTCATTACATCGGAGAAAAAAGTGGTCTTTTCCATACAGACAGGGGAGCTCATTAATTCATAAACAAGAATTAATGAAACAGAAAAAAAGGAAAATGAAAGAAAATGAAAAAAAAGAGAGAGCAAATTTACTTGCATTCAGGTTACATGGCAAACATGAGGACACCCTTCTCACAGACTAACTGGAAATGTCTCCACGGCCCCATCGGTGATTTTGAGGAGGAACCCGTGTGCTTCCACTGAAAAGTGCCTGCAGCAGACGGCGTTGGAAACTCAAAGAAGGAATTGCCAACAATTTCTTAGAAACGCATTTCGTGGTACAGTATCAGCAAGCTGAATTTGCCTTGGAAATGCCACCGCAGCTCAGGCTGGGTGGTGCTGCCTGCTATTTTGTAGTTATTTTTGATCCGAGATTAAGTGTCTTTTTATTTCGTTGAAATGGATTTTAATTGAATGTGCTGCTCTGCTCGAGGTGCACCAAGCTAACGTGGTTTGGTGTTTTTCTTTCCCAAATCCTCAGGGAACGTGCCCCTAGACCAACATTAGACTGTTTTGTTTTGGGTTTTTTTTTTCCCCTCGGTCAAAAGATCCAGTGTGTGCTAATTCTGTCGGACTCTCTCGCACTCAATCACTCATATTCAGTGCCCCCTAAAGAAACATTGCAGAAGCCAGAAGGCTAAGAAATTACCCAAATGAACTGCCTGTGCTTTGCCCTCACATATCACATGCTGAATTGTTGCCACCTTGACGGTAAAATTAGCCACGTGTTTCACAGCGTTACCTTTACTTCTCAAATAACAGAGCGGGTGCTGTGCTGTGCTGCGTCGGGGCAAAAAACCATCAGGACCTGGTACCGACCAGTGCGTGATGACTTAAGAGAGGAAAAGATATCTTGCAGAATTTATTAACTAATCTTTTAAATCAAATTTTCAGAGGTCTGTGCTGAGATGTGGAGCGTGTGCTTTCCCCATCCGGAAAGGCATCTGTGTACGAGCTTAATTTAAAGATAAAAAGTCATTTTAAATTAGAATGAAACCCACTAGTTTTAGTGCTTTGCAAACTCAGGTCTTTGCTCAATTGTTTTGGAGATTTAATGCTGAAATGGGTTCAAAAATAGTTTGTTTGATAAAAAATGCAGTTTTGCGGTGATTTTCCTTTAATAGAAGAATCTTGCTCTGACTTTTTTTAAAGAAAGGCTCTTGATTTTTCATTTTTAAATACTGTGTTTCAAAACTTGCCTGCATCTTACAACATCAAAAATAAAAACAAAGTTAACCCTGAGAAAAAGAGAGCATTTTTTTTCTGTGTCCTGTTTCAATTTTCTATCTGAATAAGAAAGCCAAAAACATTCACTTCGAGCTGACCCAAGCCAGAATGATAAAAAAAAAAAATTAGTTCAGCCATTCAGCTGAAAAATCAAATTTTCATACGATTTTATGTGTAGAAAATATTTCTCCTGCAACAGTTAAGGAAATCTGATGATCTTTGCACCTCTTACCTAGGGGTAAATTCTTCTCGGGCTAAAACCAGCAGAAAGCGAACGAGAAGACCGCGGCAGCCGGGCCGGCGGGGAGCTGCAGGCGAGGACATGTGCTGTCCATCAGCTCCTGAGCCGCTGGGGCAGGCACCAAACCTGATTTGGGTCATCATCCGGGGCGAAGCAACGGCTGCAGAAATTTGGCTTGGGAACCAGCTTGGGAACAGGCCTCTGGAAGCGCGATCCGAATTTCGCCTCCAAGGCCGTGAAATCTCCATTTTGCTCAGGCCACCTAAATTTCAAGGCAGCATCACCAGCAAGCGCAATTCCGGCACATAACCTGAGGTTTTCTGCAATAACAAAACGAGAACAGCGAAACAAAACTCCCACTGAAACCCCACGCTTCGGGACTCGCGCAGGTGACACGGGAGCCCTGTGTCCTGCCGCTGCCTCTAGTGCCCTGAAACCTGCCCTCTCCCCGCACAGCTTCACCTGCCGCTGCTGCCTCCGCCCCTGGAGGGGGAAACGCTCTACCTGGGGGTGTAAGAGCACTTGAGACTGAGCTTGGAGCCTCTGTATTTTGAAAGGTGCACGAGTTATCTGCAGCAGCAGAGCCCAAAACCACAGGGCTGAGCTCGCCCCAGTTCTCGCAAGCAGGGAGTCGTCGTCAGCTTCCCCGCCGGAGCACGCG
This sequence comes from Dromaius novaehollandiae, assembly GCF_036370855.1. Lineage (NCBI taxonomy): Eukaryota > Metazoa > Chordata > Aves > Casuariiformes > Dromaiidae > Dromaius > Dromaius novaehollandiae. Next base: position 14,637,171 of record NC_088115.1, on the reverse strand, counting down.
AGGCTGCAGCCAAGGCCCGTTACGTCACCGGGGGAAAAAAAAACCCTTTCAGTCCCCCAGCCTTCTGCAGTCCAATTTATGTCCAATTTGCAGACTTTCAACATAGCAGCCTCACAGTTCATAAAATCAAACTCAGCCAGGGCTGCGTCTCTGGGTAATGGACTTAGGATCACTCGAGGTGTTACCGGCAGTTCATGATGGGTAACTTTCTTGTTAACTAAAGTCCCTTTTGCTAAATGAGTTCCAGGTTTAACCCCCTCCCCAGCCTGCGCGCGCTCTTTTCTCCCCCTTTTTGGCAGCACCGTTCGCGATGGGGAGGGAGGGGGCGAGGAGGTGGCACAGGAGCTTTTATTAGCCTGCGCGTGGAGGGCTTTTCATTGCGAGGGCTACGGGGAGCAGGGACAGAGGGAGAGCGAGGGGGGAAAAAAAAGGTGGGATAAGTTAGCCTTTGTGCGGAGGGAAGGTGCTGAAAGGAGGGCTGTGTGCCGGGGCCAGGGGATCAGCCCTCTGGCTCCGCTCGTCTACGCAGCGCCGATGGAGACGGCCGCGTGCGTAGACCGGTGCTTTTCGGTTTCCGCAGGTAGCTGCGAGCTCTGCGGGGAACGCGTCCAAGGAGAGAAAACCGCAGATTGCGTATCGGCAGGAAAGCTTAACGGCGGTGTCCTTGGGGCCGGCGGTGCTGCTAACGACCCCGTCCTCAGTGCCAGGAGGAGCTGAGATCCAGGCAGCCATCACTCATAGGCTCAGGATCGATCATACGTGTATTTCTCTTCCTTTAAAGCTAGTTTTCCAGCTGGGAAGCCATGCCATGTGTCTGGCAGAGATTAATCGTCAGACATGTCGCAGGGAGGGGAAACATCATTTCCAGGGCTTCACCAAGCCGGGGGAGCAAACCTCCCGGCATCCCAAGCGAGCCCTTGGGGCTCCTGTTGCTCTATGTTGTCCTCTCCAGCTGGCAGGTCTGCAGACTTTGAGTAAACGTTATCAAAAAGCTGGTGGCAAACGCGCTTTCTTCCCCTGTCTCTCCCAGCTGCCTCCCCGCTCCATCTCTTCCAAGGGCCAAGGCAAAGCCACCCTGCGTGCGGTCGGGGGCCGCACAACCCCGCGGCCCCAACGGGAGGTCCCCCACCCGCCACCAGGTCCCAGGGGGACTCGGTCAAGGCGGATGAAGGGACTTCTGCCGAGCCTCCGCCAGCATCACATCAGGGCCTTGGAGGGGCTGCATCTGCCTCGGTGGGCTGGGACTCCTCCGGGGAAGGCAAAGCTCCCCGGGTGGCAGATGGAGAGCTATCGAACCGCCAGCACCTCCGCGAGGGAAGGCTGCTTTCGCCACCTCCGTGCTGCTTCGGCCGCAGCGAGGGCCTGAAGAGTGAAGTGGCCCTCGGCAGCCAGGACGCAGCTCTAGTTCATGGTCTGAGGTGGCCCTCTATAGACACGGAGCAGCATAAAATGCGGCGTTTGGTGGCAGAAACGGCAGCTCCGAATTCTCGGCTCCTGTCCCCCCGAGACCCCTTCCCCGGGCGCCTGGGTCCGCAGCAGCGGTGCTGGCGTCTCGCTGCCATCGGGCCACGCAGCGTGCGCAGCCATCAGGTCAACCAGCGCTCCTCCTGCCAGCGGCAGCTACGGCGTCTCCACGTGATTTTGGTCAAGCACGTCCGACAAAAAACCTTTCATACCACCAGGCAGGAAGGGAGCATGTTAAAGCAACTCTTCTTTTTCTCCTTTTTGTTGATTTTTATTTTCTTTTGCTTCCACAGAATTCAGTTCCTCCCCTTGAACACCATTTCTGACAAACTTAAAAAATGGGTTTTTTCTTTTTTTTTTAACCAAACCAACCACTTTGTCATTTCTCTTCGGATGACAATTTCTTTTAAACATTTACCTTCTGAGTGTTTTCTTTTGTTGAAAGAATAATGGCCCCGGGAGCCCCAGGCCCCCCCGTGCCGTCGCGTACGAGGTGACCCACCGGGCAGGGCTCGGCCGCGCGGCAGCTCGGCGCTGCTCCCGCCGATGGCTCCTCTTCCCAGGCAGAATTAGAGCTAATGGGACAGGCCTAACGAAGGGCTTCTTGATGGGAAGATGCCGTTTCACAGAGGTTGCATCTATTTGCAAGAGAGGATTCGTCTGAGATGAGGCTCCTCGTTCGAAATACTTTGGAGGGGAAGCAGCGTTTCAAAACTCTCAGATGTCCCATTTTATCATTTTAATAACAAAAATGGTCCTGTTTTCTGGTCTGAAGCCTGCATTCCATCCTCAATGCCTGGATGAGACTCGTAGCCGGCCCCAAGGGGACTCTGGGCACGACGCAGAAACTCGTCCTGTCTCCACAAGCATGGACTCGGTGGCATAAGGTGCTGTACAAAAACAGAACAAAAAAGCGAGTTGGCAGCCTAAGTTCAGCACCGCCTACAACGCGGCTAATAGGTGTCTTTTACATCCTGGCTGCAATAAAATGAGCCCAGTAGTGATTTATTATTGATATCAAATAAAAATCTACTTGATAATCGAGCTTCTTTACCTCCAGGAGAATATTTTCTTTCCTTTTTTTAGATGCCGGCCAACATTTTATAATCACGGTCTATGAGAAGCCTGAAACTATAACTGGAACATTATAGCGGTTCACGGGGAGAAGCCTCTTCCACTCCATTTCATCGCTATTTGTTTTGAGTAACTCATATTGTCACCCGAGCCCCTTTTCCTCCTGCACGGGCGCAGCTCCCCTCGCTGCGGTCCTGCCAGCTGCCCGGATTAGCTCGCCGAGCGCGCTCCCCGCAGCCCGGCCGCAGATTGTCTTTCAAACCAAACAAATAATTTTATTTAAAAAAGACAGAGCGAGAAAGAGAAAATGTCAGCCTGCCGCCCCATTTCCCTGCAGCTCTGTTTTCTCTGGCTTTCGCGACGCATGCGGCAGAGGTTATGGGCGCTGCACAAGCAACTGCCTCCGTTTGTTGGCTGGCAATAACGATGGATCATCTCTTATTAAAAAACTACTTTTTTTAAAAAAATGTGTAAAGTCATTTCTTTAAACCAGCTCATGAATATTAACTTTAATCTGGCTTGTTTCTGGGGAACTATGATAAACAGGCTTTTAATAAATGTCTCGTAAAGGAGACTTAATCGGACCTAATTTAGATGAAGAGGATAGAAATTCCCCGACTGGCTCAGGACCACGTCCACCGTCCCCGTGCCGTGTCTCAGCAGAGGTTGGTGCTTCGTGAGAAAGCGCAGGACGCCGGAGAGGCGGCGAGTAAGGAGACCCTGGCAACGGGCTCCGTCCAAACCCTTCGAAGTTGGAGATGATGCTGCAAAATACGAGAGTTTAATTCACTTTGAAAACTTTTCTGCTTGGTCATTATTTTCAATCAGGATATTCATGATATAGCTCCACCTTGAATGCTGAATATATGTGTATGTGCAGATGCATGTATGTGCATGTGAGAACACATGTGTGCGTTAAGAAATCACTGTTAATGAAAATAAAATTGAACTGACCATTGCTTATTGGTTTTGGTTTTCCACTTGAATTTCCACTTCATACTTGCCTGCAGTGAAATTCCAATAAGTTTAAATATTAACAAGTATATAAAGGTAATTTTGAAACTGAGAGGATTGCAAGTTTGACTCTTTCTGTCCTACCTTTCAAAACTGCAAAAAAACTAATTTGAGTCAGCAGAGAGAATTTTCAAATGCCAAAGAAATATCAAAATAAAAGCATAGCCTAACATTATGCAAGTATCAGTATCCATTGATTAAGGCCTGATTCTTTCAAAAAATAAGACGTAATAGTTATTCACTTTAAATGTTAACTACTGTTAACTCGTAGGCATGTTGGCTGCTTTTTAAATAACTTAATTGCTTTTCAAAACATTTGTGGTGAGAAGGAAACTCCAAACGCACGGGACAAAGCTCTATTCATATTAATAGCAGCCTGCAGTGTCACCGACCGCAGCACCAGATGCAGCATGGACTTGGGCACTGACTGAAGCACTAGAGCCATGGAGCTTTAATCCTGCTGCTTTCTCTGCTTCTCCATCTCAGTCTAGTCCTCTTTGTTTCCCGGTTTCTCCTGCCATGAGGCATGGATAATATAACTGACAAGCCAGCCTACATCTTAAAAACAGACTTGTGCTTTTTCAGATTGCCCAGAGATTTTCAGCTGTGCGGCTCGCTCAGTGCTCCTGTCCATGCAGAGCACCTCTCTTCCGACGGGACGACTTCTATCATGGATACCAGGAAGTACAAAATTTCTGGAGAAATAATTGTCCTTATTTCGAACAGAGCAGTTGAAAGTTGTGCAACAACCAGATCAGCCCTAGTAAATGAGCAGGAATAGCATTAATTTTCAATGTGTGTCTGAGCACAATATTTGTAGATGGAAATGCACAGAGGTTTTGATCTTCTACACACTGTAAAATTAACTTCAGAAAATATAAACCTTTCAAATAAAAATCTTTGAATTCAAGATGTGCCCGCTGTGAGTAATGTAAGCTGTAAGTCTATGTAGAAGTTACGTGGGCACTAGGCAAAAAATAGATTACTAAATTCTTAAAAGTAAAATCGAGCAGAGCTTCCCTTCCTCCTACATCAGACAGTCGACGGGTCGGCAAGGAAAGCAGCCCACCGCGGGGAGGGGGGGGCCGGCCGGGGGCGAGGATGCTCTGGGCACCCGCCGGAGGGTCCTGGCCCGGGGCTGAGCTCTCCGCTCTCAGCTCTCCTTAGAAATATTCCTCCTCTGGAGCTCAGACACAACAGTAGCATTTGCTTTGCTCTATTTTTTTGTTTTCCGCTATTTGCGTAGTCCCCTGGCCTGGCACCATCACACTTTCCGTTCGCTGCAAAGGGAGAAGGAAGGAGAAGTGATGCTCGCTGTAAACCTTGTTTCCAGCTTCCTCGCTTTATGTCACTTTATTTTAGCACAGCAGTAAAATTCAGCCACATAACCAAAATTTAATTTAGACTGGCTGACGAGTACAGCCTAATAATAGCTTGACAACAACCAACTTCGGAAAGCACAGTCTGTATTGATATTAAGCTATTTTAAATATCCCCTTTCCCTCTGCTTATAAAAAGAAAAGCGCCTGAAAACAAAGCGAAGGTGGGGCACAACTGCTACCGCCCGGCCGAAATTTCTGTACGCAGCCTCCCAGGAGCGCGGGTCCGGCGCGAGTACAAGCGAAATACAAACCGCCTGGCTGGCGTTTTGTAAGGCAAAAAAACCCAAAAAAAGAAATAAAAAAAACCTGCAAAGATTTGCAAAACCAAGGAGAGAGCAACCCATTTTATCTGGGCTCATGGAAATGCACCCTCAATATTTCTGGTGCTCAGCTCGGGTCCCTTGTCCTGACTCAAGCCGTGATTCACACGCGCGTCCCCGTCTCCTGGCTGCTGCTTCGCTCCAGCTTGACATGCTTCACTCTGGCCTGGCACTTCGGGCTGTGCCCTGCAGTGTAACTGCTCCCTGGACGGATCCGGCTTGCTCCTTTCCCTGCCAGACCTCGTCCCAGGGAAACATCAGAAAATGATACCCGGTGTGGACAGGAGTTGAGCTTCCAATTCACTTCCAAAGGCAACATGTAAAGAGGAGAGAGAATGGACCCAAAAAGCAAATAATTACTCAGCAACAAATAAACTTGAGTTAAACTAAACTTCTTCTTTGGGGTGGAACTTTTTATTGTTTAAAGATATCTGTGATAAAACCGCAGCAGATTTCCAGTGAAACTTCTCTAGTATAAATTGTGAAAGCTTCATCATAACGCCTACACGAAATGCTTTTGCTTTTGAGGGAAACAGATTTTCTTTCCAGCTTTGTTTTTTCCTGCTGGCCAAAATATTTTGACAAAAACAAAGCCCAGGTGCCAAGCGATCCAATATCCTGCTGCAAGGGCTTATCTCCACCTCGTAGGGACGCTGGCTTTCCCTCGACAACCCCAGAGTCCATCGCAGAGCTCCAACCTGTGCAACTTCAGGCCAAATGATGCGTCTATAGGAAAATACCATTTGAAATCTCTGAAAGCGCCCGGGGATATTTTGCCCCTCTTTTATTTTGGTGAAGGCTCGGCCTAAGCCTGCGGCAGGGCATCCACAGGCGCAATGCAGCGCGGGAGCGGCAGCACGGCTGGACCGGGCGCTCGGGCCGGCTCCCCTGCGACGCTGCCCTGCCCCGCGGGAAGGAGCCCTGGCGAAACAAATGGCTCCCCATAAACATGTCCGAGGAAATTAAGATGCTACAACTGATCTGCTTTAATAAAATTACGCAGCCAGCTCCGCTTCCAAAGTTAGTCACTGTATTTTCTGCATCACGCCATGCAATTAATCCTTCCTAAAATAAACGGACTGATTAAAATTCCATTATCCTGACAGTTCACAATAAACCTTGGGACCAATGATCCCTTTTCTTTTTAACCATTTAAGCCATTATAATTAATTCTGGATTTATGTCATTTGCTGGTAAATGTTACGATCACCTTACTAACTACTTAAACAATTTCAAACAGTTGCACTCCTTCTCAAACATGTAAGCAGTGGCAATAATTGAACTATTTAACCTGATTCGCATTTCATGAAGTTTCCTTTATACACAAAGTTCAGTATTGAGTTGCTGGGGTCTAGCTTGTTTGCCTTTTTTTTCAGTGACTAATTAAATGCTTACGAAAAAAAAACCTGACACTTTGCAAAAAGATGGGGAAGTGCCTGATTTTGCCTTCATGATTATTTTGGTCTCATATTTGATTTCTGAGTGAAAAGAGATCTTCTGAAGAACATTCTTTTATATTGTTATTTTAAAAATGCTAATATAACGGCAATGTTTTTCTTACCAGATTTTCTGTAATTTACTTTTGCCCAAAGTTAGCCTTCCGTAGCACATCCTGTGTTTTAGGAAGACAACCACTACAGTCATGAAAATAGATGGGATTATAATCATTTTTCTCAGTGGAATCACTTTTTGCTCAAACGACTCTAGTTTTTACAGTGAACGCACTGGAAATTAAGCCAGTCCTACAGTCAAGCATGTTCCAGCTCAAACTGTCTGAGATTTCCTTCAGCCGCTTTCTGACATCCCCCGGTGAAGTGAAGGCACCTTCTCATGGAGATGCCTCCTGGGCAGACCAGGCGGAGGTCCACCACAGAGCCCCGCGCCCGCAGCTGGACGTGGTCCTGGCCCAGGGAGGCGGGTGCACCTCAGAGCATCGGGAAGTTCTGGCTGAGCAAAACCCAGAGATCAGGGCAATCTTGGTATGAGCAGTCAATTTTATTTCTTTACATTAGTCTCAACTCCGTCATCCTTATTCTGGCTTTTGTGGTTCTAGGTTATTGGTCGTAAAGCTGCTCCCTTCCCTTCTGGCTCGTCCGGACATCACTTGGCCGTCCCGTCTCTCGTGCTCCTTTCCTACCGCCCTGATAACCCCCAGGTCTCGCAGCACCGGCGTCACGTCCAGGCATGGCAGCACTCCCCGCCCTGGCTGCTGGCGAGCAGGACCGCTTGGACCAACGAAGCACACGAGGGAGAGGCTGCAGGATCTCCCCCCTACAAAAAAAGATCTATGACCCAAAACATGAGAGATGCAGTCCTTCTCTATTATATAGCATTCAGGCAAAATTTGAAGACAGCAGCTGGCTTGGAGCAGGCAGATTTGCTAAAGCAACAGCTCCTTTCCCTCTTGTTTACACTAAAATGTACCCGAAAATCTGAATCACAACAAAATGATGTAATGCTAATAAATTTGCTACTTAAATTCTCATTTTGAAAAAGAAAATTCAAAATTTTAGCTTTTCAAAAGCTGTGACTACACACAAAGATACAATCTCCAAATTTTTTATAAGGTGGAAAATCCATTTTCTAACCAGCCCTACTTATGGCTGGGCAGATGGGTTTCTTATCCAAACTAACACTGACCTTCAAAAATGTTTGGGTTGATGTCAGTGTTTGGGCTGAGGTTTGGTTTGGCTAGTTCTTATTTTTCCATAGCAATTTACCCGTCCCTAGAAGAGATGCAGCTATGAAAAGGAATAAAAAGAAGAATGCTAAGCACACAGAGGCCAAACTGGGCTTCTATTTGATAGAAATAATTAAAAAAACCTTTACCTCATCTTTATCTGGCCGATTATACACAATGCTTATTAACGCAGCAGCTGATTGCATTATGAAAACCATCAGCCATAACAGTAATGCCTGATGAAAAGGAGGAGAGAAAACGGATTTATTAAACAGCTCAAGTTTGTTTACATTGATAAATGAGCCTTTCTGGAGATGCAGAAGCGAGCGAGCGAGCCAGCTGCAGCAGCCTGCCGGGATTTCCCCGGAGTCGCTCGCCGGAACCTCCCCGCTCGGCTTCCCTCGAGGTCCCGTGAGCTGTGCCCAGGTGCGGAGGCTCGGCGATGCGCTGCTCCACACTTCAGCTGCGCAGGAGGGACTCACGCCCGGACTGTCAGCACCCTGGGAACGAGAGAAGGCCGCCTTTGTGCGCGCGCTCCAGGCCCGGCGCTGCGGCTATCTCATTCTGTTTCGAATTAACGGTGGTGGCGATTTCCGCTGGGTTCGCTTTGTAGAAAGAGCTCTATGTTCTCCAGCCGGGCTCCGATTGCAGGGCGCCATGGGAGGCTGCCGGCAGATGCAAATAGTGTCGTCTCGGCTTGCTCCCATGGTTTCGCTTTCCTAGGAGGCTTGGAAACGAAGAGATAGGGCTTTGGTCGTTAGCAGCCGGTGAAGACAAAAAGAACACAAATTTGGGGTTTACTAGAAAGTCCAAGCGTTGCACAACATGCTCAGGGCTGGGCCGTGCTGAGTGTAACCCTGCAAAAGTTCTCCTCTCCTCCCACTGGCCTCCGGGACAGGAGGACACGACTGTGCCTGCTTGTCATGATAACCAGAGCAATCAGAAAGGACGAGGCTCAAACACACTAGTTTGTGATACAAAATACGAAAGCCTATTAGTATTCAGCGAAAGGGCCGCAGTGAGTATTAGATCACAGCCTAGATGTGATATAAATTTTAATCCAGTGGAGAGTGTTTAGAAAAATAGCTCTCCGGTGGCTGCTCTGATCTCGGAGGTCCCATGTACTGCAGCTGCTGGGAAAGGCGCGGGCTGAGTGGCAGTGACTGGCAATGAATGCCGACTTGCTGCCGTTACTTTTTCCTACACCCGTTAGAAGATCACAGACAATATATATATGTGAATTTGCAAACATACAAGGATGATTAATACTTGCTTGTGATTAATTGCATGTTTACTCCAAGGAATGACTCGATAATTACTTGAACGTTTTTCCAAGCCTTTGATATGTTTCGTTACTTTACAGCATGCTGCACCACAGATACATCATGAGATATGGAAGAAAGCCAGGGCTGAAGCTGTGCTCAAAGGCCCTGATCCTGGCCACAGCAAAGCCTCGCTCCAGTCTGGGTTGGGCTCATGGGCTGTGCATCGCCCCACAGCTGCCGAGTTGACAGTGCAGAAAGTACAAAAAGTCTCGTACATATATATAGCTAGAACGAAGCCGTTTCGGAAAGGGAAGAGTATTGTACTCTAATTGCACCCACAGGCCCAGAATAGACGCGTGTTTTTGCGAAAGCGGGCAGGAGACTTAACTTGTTGACTCTATACTCTAAACGGTAGGATTCAAAGTCAACAGAAGGCTGGTGAAAATACCTCTTCAGATCTATTTATTTATTTGCATTAAACAAAAGTTGGCCTTTCTTCCCAATAAGCCAACAAACCGACCAAAAATGGGGTAGTGTTTTCAACATGTTCCAGTTTGGCCTTGCAGATTCAGTCATGTTCTCACAACATGATTGTGTGCGCAGTAAAATATATGAAGTAAATTTTGCATGTCACGTATTTTTCAGGCTTGCATCTGACAGCTCGGTGGAACCATAAGCATTAAGTTCAAGCAGTCTTCCTCATTGCTCCCAGGAGCATTGCGGAGTAAGTAATGCTTGAGACTTTAAATGGAAAACAGCCCAAGCAATTCTGCAATATCGTTATACGTGCGTATGTACACGCGCGCACACACACACATTCTTCCTCCTTCCTTTTCCTTCTTCCGCTCCTATTTAGTGCTGCATTTTGCAAGGCAGTGGTGGTTGGCAAATATTGCTTATGAACAAACAATCTTTGTAAACGCAATTAATACAGGTCATAATGATTACCCCCTGCATTTTCGGGTAGATTGCAAGCTGTGGAGTCACAGAGAAGGAAATACTTTTTAATTTATGCTTTGTGTACACCCATTTATTAATAAAATGTTAAAACGAAAGGCAAATTTAATTTTGCTCTTTAGCTTTAATGTGACTTGCTAAACTTTTTTCTGCCTTCCAGAGTGGCCACTAAAATTCAGATTCACTTTTCCCTCCGAGACAGAAGTGCTCTGTCCAGTTTGTGCGCTAACACATCCCCTGTTTCCCACCGGCCCTGTGACATCGAGAGAGGCGGATAATGGGATAATACCCATGCCACAGAAAAAGGGTTATGAAAGCACACTGTTTTCAAAGTAATTTTCATTCCCTAGTTTTCAAAAATGTGTCACTTTCTATTATTGAAAAACTTAAACAGAAAATGTTTCTATTTAAATTTAGTTCTTTTACTGCCTCCATTGTGCTCCTGTCCGAACATCGTCTAGAAGTGCATTAAATGTGACTAATAGGAGGTTTGTCCTTTCCCTCCCCATTTTTGGCAGGGAGAACTGCAAGTACAGCGCTGCGCTTTTTGTACTTGGGGACGCGTCTGCGTGCAGGTCATGCGCACACTGTCCGGTGTTTATACTAGAAAAGGTAAAGCTGGAAAAGCATGCGTTGCAGCGGAAGAGCAAGCACTTTTTGGCTCCCGGGGGTTCATCCTGCCCAGCACGCAGAGATGGAGCGATACGCCGCGCAGCGAGAAGCTCGTTCAATCTGTGCTCGCCAGCCGCACGAAGGGGTGCACAGGTCTCTCCTCTACAAGCAAAACTACACAAAATATACCTTCCCCCTGCCAGCCTGAAAGAGTTAAAGCAAAAAATGTACGGAAAATGAACACGGCATTTTGCTCACCTGACAGCCATACAGCACTGCCAGTAAATGCACTGGACTGATACACAGGCGTTCAGCAGGGAAATTCTCAGCCTGGGAGTGCAATGTGGGTGCAAATTTTAAAACAAAATGTTCCTTCACAGCATTTTTTTTTTTCCAATGGGTAAAAAACTAGTATATACAGACTTCTGGGCAACCGGTACATTTGCTTTATGCAAAGGAAATGCAGGCTTCAAAATGTATTTGCTGTATGCAATTGTTTTACTGATACAGGTTTTGCTTGAATGGGCTATTTTCTTAATGACTGTCTAGAGAAAAAGCATCACTGAAACGATGGGTTAGATTAGACATCGCTCACAGTTACCCACTGAGGAAACCATGCGCCTCTCCCGGACTCAGCAGCGAGGTGGAACCAGGCAGGCCAGTCTTCCAAACCATTATGAAAATCAAGGACTTCGGCAGGGAAAGCTCGGGTGGGAAGAGATACGGAGAGTGAAAAAATAGCAGTGTAAAAAATAGCACTTTATTACTATTTTTTTTCACAAAAGGAAATCTGTTTTAGTGTTATGGGAAGGGCCATCCAAGACCTCGGTGCTCTCGGGCCCGGGTACCAGTAGAGTCAATGGAGGTTTATCATGACTATAACTGTGCTATCATGACTATAATTTCTGTCCAAAAGTTAATCCATGAAAATTTATCATCTGCTTTGCACAATACAGAGAAAAATCCTGGGATAAATGTGTTTTCCTTGCATGGGGGGAAATTTCCAGTATGAAGTTCCTAGCTTTTCCTTGAAATCTGTCTTGCTGCATCCCTCTGTCCTTCAAAATACAGTGAACTGTTTCCTTTAACCTGTGAAGACTGGTCACTGCTGTGCCTCTAACTGTTTATTTTCCCCTTTCAGTTGCTCTTCTTCCCTCTCCTTCCTGCCTTTAAACAGGGCCCACATGTGTTATTTGATGTTTATATTTGAAGAGGTTGGTATTTTATTCCTCGTTTCATCATGCTGCATTTCTTTTTATTTGGTTCTACATCACCCAAAATACACTGGCAGGAGGTAGGAGATTACATATAGAAGTAAAAAAAACCTGGCTTAAAAGTCTTCCTTCTATTTCATTGCAAACTGGGAGGTATACTCCACTACGGCATGCAGTGCTTAGCAGCAAACAGCAAGACCATGGCATGGGCCAGCAAGGGAGTGCTTGTGAGATTTTCCTCTAAAAAGCCCTAAATGGTGATGCCCACTTTAGAGACACCCATGGCGATAACTGGGTCTCCTCTCACAGCACTGATCCACAAACAGTTTTATTGTCTCGCAACAGATGCACTTCTCCCCAAAATCGTGCTAAGTTTGCGCTGGAGCAACCTTCAGGCACCTTCCCGAATTAATATTTGGAAATCTTCTGAATTCAGGCTTCTTTTTTTAGCTTGTCCGGTGCAAAGGCGAACGGATATATATTTAGTCTGAGTTTCTGTGCCTATTTTATAAACACAGGAGTTCTGAGACAAAATAATAATAGTGTGAAAATGGACCAACCGCAGGGATGGCAAATACGCCGAGAGACATATTAGTTTATAGTTACACAGAAAATGTTTGGAGCGAGGAGAAAATATGGCCTTTTGCGGAAGGGGTGGTCCCCAATGTAGGATTCACTTTTAATTACCCACTACACTCATATTTTCGTCAAAAAAATAAATAGATGACAGGGATAGAGAGAAGGGTATGAATTTCAGTGGTCACTAGAAAATTGACCGGACCACCTAAACGTTGTATTTTGTTAATTTAACTAAAGCTGTGTAGCCACAGCTTTTCTTTACCAGTGAGGTAATTTCAGATTTTAAGCTTTTATCTTTTCAGTGAATATTTCATGCCCTTAAAACTGTGTAGATTATTTGTCTAACTGCTAAATTTCTAACTTCAGTAGCAAATCCTGTTTACCTTTTCTGAAAAGTGTCAGAAATTAAGATACTAGGTGAGGATAATGAATATTGGAAATAAATCATCTTTTCTTTCCCATTTGCAGTAAGTAATAAATATTTTAGATTTCTTCCTTTAACTGTTCATTCAATTTTCCTGCTGGGAACATTACCTCTGTATTAGTAAAGAATCACTATAAGAAAAGACTAGATGTTAAATTACATTTTCAGCTATCTTGACATGCCGTATTTGGCATGGCTTTCTCAGTGAACAAGCTAGTCTATATATTTCTGAGAAATTAAAACCATATGGTAACACCTTAAAAAAAAAGTCCTTCTCTGGAAGCATCCTTGGAGCTTTCAAAATGTGTATGAATTAAATATAGCTGCATTTATTTAGAAAGGATCTGTTCGGATTAGCCATAGACCCTCACTCCCGTTCCAAGGACTAAAACTGCCAATGTGCTGATGCTGTAAGTCACGACGGGAGATAACTGAATGGCTGTGTTGCTATTAATAACCTCTTCGTCTCTAAATTGAAAAATGCATTTTATTTTGGCTGCTTTCAGCTTTTGCGATGACTTAGGGCATTGATTAGAAGATGGGAGCTTTATAAGCCCAATAGCTGGTATAACATTACCATTTGAAGGAGAACACAGTCTTCACCAAGTCATTTGCAAGACATCAGTAGACTTTATATCAAGACTTTCTGTGGTATCTGATACACCTGAAAAGTTCTGATAGGCATTAGCTAGCCTTGCAGATGTCTCCTGGCCGGATACAAACTTATTCTTTAAGTTCATGGAGTTCAAGGACTGTGTAACACTGGTATTTAGAAGGTCCCTAATTTCTCCAAGGCCATGAGGAGGAGCAGGGTCACAGAGCCTTCTCCTCCATAGGTGCTTGAGCTTGAAAAAGGTGCCTCTCTCCTGGAGTTAGCTGGTGACATTATAAGCCTTGACAAGAAGAAAAATCTTCTCCAACTCCTACTCAACCCAATAAGCGGTCAAATAGATGACTTAAGTGGAAAGCATTTGATCAGATGAATGTAGGTATATAAAACCATTCAATTTGATACAGATATTTTGATATAGGAAACATATTTTCAATTTTGTATTTTATGTCAGTGAGGAAGCATGTAAAAACTTTTCAGCAACATAATACCCAAAAAAGTAAAACCTTCAATTTTCCCCCGTCTCTTTTCCTATATACTTCTTGTATATTTGCACATTTGGCTATGATGACAATTAGTTCTGTGCTACGGGACTGGATTGATTTCGCTTTCTGGGTCTCGTCCAGCTAAAATGTTACAGGTTCAAATACAGAAGCCTCTGGTTAATGAACTCCAGAAAGTGTAAAATACTGAGGCCCTGCAGTTACACGATCACCCTTCCGAACAGAAGCACTAATATCTAACAAGGCGAGCTACTGTTCTACCCTTTAGAAGAAGCTCATAAAAAGTAGGTTTAATTTGTCTGGGAAAAATAGACTTAAAAAAAGTGGTATAAGTTCCCTGGTGGAAAAACATGCTTCTATTATGAAGCCTTCCCACCAAATGTCTTGGAAATTAGGCAAAGTTAACATGTCCAGTTGGAGCTGAGCCAGGAAATGAACACTGGATGTTCTCTTGTAAAAATCCTGAAAGCTGCAAGTAACCCATAAACAGTTTGCAGAGTGAGTCAAAATGGACCATTTTATGTTCCCTAATGGAAATACAGCTTATTTGTACATGGATTCAAAGTAACAATGTGATGTCATCAAATGATTTAAGGTCAGAAGCATAGCGAGAGTCAATATACAGTGGTGGATGGAAACATCCTATTCTTACTGAAGGATTTTGGAGGAACCACCAACACTAGGGTTTGTCTTGGCCCTTTGGAGCTGGTACAGGAAAACCTCAGCAGCTATATTCCTGGAACTGTAAGGTGGGAAGTTTACTGTAACCATTAGCTTAAGGAGGGGTTTTTCAGGAATATTAGCAGCGTTTGTATTTGGTTCAGAAGAATAGAGAAATTTCCCAAAGAAAAGCACACCTTTGGTCAATGTAGCCAAGCAACTATCAATGTTCAGTATCATCTCCAGAGTTAGTGCTGAGGTGTGCAGATCAGACTGAAGGCACAAATGGTTTTGAACCAGGTATTCTAACTGACATACTTGCTGCAGAAAAAGTGCACACCTGAATAAGTCTCCCTGGAGGGTTAAGCTTCCTCCAAAGTAAGGGGAGCTAGGATGTTCCTCAACCTTTGACTTTCAGCCAGAGGCCCTTTTCCTGCATTCTGAAATGTGAGATTTGATCCTTTCTTTCACAATATGATTTTAATTTGTAAAGTGCTTTTGAGCCTGTGGCAGAAAAAACAGAAGCTTGAAGTGTTATCCAGCACTGATATACAGGTTTTCCAAACCTTTAGAACCAGATGAGCTAGGAAGAGTTCTTCCATATTTCTTTCAAAGGTAACATACAGCAGTGGAAGCTTCAAATGAGGTGTTTGCAAACAGGTACACAGAAGCAAATGCAGAGTTTTGCCCAGATAATATAATTCCCACAGATCCTGGAGAACAGCAAAAGCAGGTTCATCACCAGTTATCTGCAAACTGGCTCACCAATCCTGCATACAGTTGTTATAAATAATACTTTTTTTTCCAGAAATTATCTTAAGAAAGGGATGCCTCTTTCTCAATTTCTTACGGTGAAGTTTGACAGTGGCTCTTGAATTATTTATCTCATTTATCTATTATTTTTCTTATGTAAATTTATTACTGTCCTACTAATTATTGTCAGAAGAAAATATACTTTTTGATGAGGGATGTCCTGCTTTGCCCTGAGTTGTAAGAGTTACCATTCATTTAGAAACTTTATATATACTGGTCTAACTCCATTGCTCTAATTTGAAATAGCCAATCTGGAGTTAATCCCCCATTAAAGATGAGCTTTGGAACCTCAACTTGTATCCAAACTCTGCATCCTGGTCCCAGCGGGAATATTAGAAGCTGATATCTGTGGATAAATGGAGAATATAATTAATTAATAAAAAAGACTCTAATTAAATACAAAAACTAAAGGTAGATGTATGTAGCACAGAGCTAGCCCAAGTATCTCTCCAGGACATTGCATTGTTCTGTGCAGACACAGCTGGATTTCCTTTACAGATGTTTTCCTACATGGTTTGTGGAAGCGAGTAGGATGATCACGATTTTTACAGACAAACACAGGCACAGCAAAATGACATGAGATTACCAAGGTCATCTGGAGGTAAAGGGCAGAATATAATAGATTTCTGTTCCCTGACTTCCATCTCATAGGTTCTTCCTTGTCCCATGGATTGCATGGTCCATTTTCTCTAAGAAAATTTCTGAAACAAGTTGAGATCTTGTCCATTTAAAAATGTAGGAATTCTTAAGTCATTTACTGAGAAATTGTTGAGAAACATTAAGATCTCATTATATAGTACAGAAAGACTTTTATAATTTTCAGGGTTTTATTCATTTTGATGGAAACTTTTAAATCAGTTCTAGTTACTGATATTTGCAAGCAGTTCACTCATTTGTCTTTAATTTTGGCAGTAAGATTAGCTGTAGATTCAGTGGAACAAGTCACTATTTGCTCACCTTTTTGTATTTCATGGTAGCTGCCAATTAGGAGGTGGGAGAGAGGTATGGATAGGCTAGAAACATATGGTGTAGTCTAAAAGTAGATAATTTAAGAACGACATTTATTTGTATAAAAAGTAGTGCCTTCTCTTACCTACCTGTTAGGTATGGCCCTTTCATGAATCTCACCCACAGTTGCAAGAAAAGCAAATTGGAATAAAATGAGATGCCAAGAACAGCACTTGCTGGTTGGGAACATTACTGTTTTATTATAGGAAAATACCTGTATCACACTCATAAAGAAACTATTAAAAATGTAGGTAGGCTACCCTTTCTACCTCCTTCCACATACCCACACCTATGCACAAAACCTTCCTTTCTTCTGAGCCCCAGTTTCAGCCAATTTCTTTATGATGGTTGTGTCTAACCAAGCATCAGAAAAATCACAGACAAAGAAGAATAGGAGAGGGAGGAATCTTTCTGTTTCCATTATGATTCTATAAAATTTCAGTCCAGAAAAGTATAGTTTGGGACACAGCAAGGAGTTCACACACACACACACACACACACACACACACACACACACACACACACACACACAGTTTGCATAAGAGATGGAGTTCCTACACACCTAAATACACATTTCACCTGGGATGGAGTTGCATCTTTTGTACTTGTCCGGCAACTGGTAGACATGATTCTCAAAGATTTAGTTCGACATATGCTAATATGTTGCTGAGAAAGAGAGATTCAGGAGGAGAATAAACAAATTGCTTTCTTCTTCAACCTTTCTGCTGAGCTACGTGTGGCTGGAGTTGAGCAGAAGCCACTACATAAAGCAAGGAATTTAAATGTTGTTTTCTTGCAAGTTGACTGAACCCAAATATACTTGATAACAGGGCTAAGTCCTTGTGGGAGCTGAGCTGGGTCTTTCACACATTTCCTCAGGTAGGAAATCACTGTGCAACATTTCAAAGGATCATCCCTCCCATTTTTCTTGGAAGAGCTCTTTAGCGACTCCCGAGGTTGTGGTTTCTGAGTCCCATACGTATACCTTGAGGACAGAAAAACACAGGGCCTGAGGCCCCTCTGTGTACAGTACAGATTGACATTAACTTCGTTGTATCAAGAAAGATCCTCCAGATTTCCACTCGATGGGACAGCAGAATTTAGCGCCCAGAATTCAGCCAAACGCTGAAAGATCTTATAACTATAATGTCTGCACTAGATTATTCCATTGCAATATAACGTTTTCATCTCCAATTAGAACATACATGCACTCAAATTGCTATGCATATAGCTTTCTTCAGCAGCCTCTCACGGAGGGTTAGCGCAGCGGTTCCTGAGAGCTATTATGTCTGCAGCAGACCATGGGTTCTTCATATCCAGATTCCCAATTTTTGTTATGCTATTGTAAATCTAGAGAAACTCAATGATTTCACTGAACTCGGGCTCATGGAAAGCCAAAGTAAATAAAATGGGTTGTCAAAGGAGTTATATCACATTTGCACCAGTGTAACTGAAAGCATAATTTGCACTATTTTTTTAATAATATGGTGTCTTAGCTCATTAAGAATGAAGGCCTGCAAACACTTACATACGTGTAGCACTTTCTTCATGTGAGCAGTCCCTGTGCTGTCCATTTATGTGAAGAATGCTAATATGCCAGATGTTGTGACTTCAACAGAAACCATCTTGACTTGCACCAGTTAAAGCGCTGGTTTACTCTGCCCATACAGAAAAACGTCTGCAGGTTTGGGCCCTCATGATAATGCCCACAGGAACTGATAAAAACAATAGCTAAGCAGCCTTGAAATAGCTTTCTGGCGAATACTGTAAATCTGTAAAGGAGCAAATTTGAGACTTAGGGGTTTTTTTCTTTTTGGTAGAAGATTTAAAAACAGAAGGACTGGCTTTTAACATTCATAGTAAGAATAGTATCAGGACTGCAAGACCATATCTGATAAAATAAAGATAAAGTTTAGAAAAACTAGAGAAAGGAAATCACATTTTTATTCTTTCCTCTGAAGCGTTCTGCCAGCCTTAAGTACTGTGACTGCTCGGAGCCAGCGGACTATCAAAATCATGTTGACAAATTTGCGCTGGGTTTGCATGGCATTCAAAGACAAATGAGTGACAGTCTCAGAGTCAGGTGAGAGATGAAACTTTTGACTCTTTCTTCCAAATACCTGACATAAAAATCATACAAAAAATTTGGAAGGAAGATAGAATTCAGAAAAAAAATCCTTCAAGTTCAGATAATTTTTCCCTACCAGAATCTGATTCCCTAGTCCTCCTTCTGAACCAGCAATAAAGATAATGCCTGTCACAGCCATTGCTATCACTACAAGAGAGCAGAAAAGTCCTCCCAACTAGCCGTGTCACACCACAGCAACAAGCATTCATCACCACATTTATACTCCAAAAGAACAAAAGATGTTACATGCAGCCTAACCAGCGTGCTTCCGTCTGCTAGCTCCAGACACTGGGAATGCAGGAGCAGAAAGAGAACTACTGACAGAATAAACTGGAACAGGAGATCCTGGTCCCAGCGATTTCAACAGCAAAACTCTCATTGACTTCATAATTGTTAGGATTTTGTCCCACATTAAGTTCGAGTGACAAAACTGGTATGATTGATGTAAAGCACGGCATCCAGCTGCCTCAATTTAAGCTATTTCTGGGGTATAGAATGAGAAATGGGCTTTTGGGGGGGTATTTTCAATGAAATGTATTCCAATATACCTTTAAAAAAATATGTTCCAGAGAAAACATAAGGAAATGAAGTTTGAGTATGCCTACACAGTCATTTCCCCCTCCCCCAGCCCAGATTCACTTAGACATAAAACAACATCTTGATATTTCATTTTGAGGGTTCCTTTCTTCAGCCTTTTAGAAACAAATTTTACCTTGCATAGAGCTGTAAATAAAAAAGTAACAAAATCAATTCATCACGGACTTTTATGAAGTGAAGAGAAAGTTAACACACCCCATTGGTTATAAATTGATTTCTGAAGGCATAAGGACCAATAAAGGGCATTTCTGATTTGCCCCGTCTGCTCACACGGAGCTTCCTGCAGGTCAGAAGGCACACGAGCTAAGGGCAACCCCTACGGTGTATAATTTGCAACACAGTGCCTTCATTTCAGAGCTTCCCTGCCACAAGGCGCAAATATGTTTTCCTTGGCCAGACGAACTGTATGAAATAAATTATTCTGCAGCCAGTCTGACAGAGCTGGGCATGGGGTACAGAGAACTGGACAACTTCCCAGTGGCCTCTTGCCTAGAATTTGTTCCGAATGCATGGAGCTGAGCAGGAGCTGCAGAAGACAGATGTGGATAGTGCCTATTAATTCCCAATTCAACTTTATCTTTCCATGTCACAAAAGGACAACGTGTTGCTTCAGCAAACCTCACTTAGCACAACTCACCGTGACTTCTACCAGAGCTGGAAAACTTAAATGTAGCCATGTCTTAGCATGTTTAAGGTGGTTGCTCTCAATCCTTATGTCTTATCATATATTTCATGGCTGTACAGTACGGCTCTTAGGCTAATTCATTACTGGTGTAACTCTATCAAAGCCATGTGTGCTGTTCTCTTGAAAATTGCATGACAGTGTGAACCTTACAGCAATAGCAGTTATCTGATAAAGGAAAAAAAGACATACAACGATGCTTTTGCTATCAAATACATGCTTCTATTTTAACCAGCGAAAAAAACAACCCCCAAACTCTTAGCTTTTGCTTTTACACATTAAAGGTCAGATTTTAAAAGCTATCCTGGCATCTAATTCCCACTGAATTCAAGGGCAGCCAATGCAAAAAAAAAAGCAAGATGCATTTACAGTGTTTTGCTTTCAAAAATACGATTGTATATGATCAGGTAAGTAAATAATCTATTTTGCTTCGTTCTGTTCATTGTATTCATGTACCCGTGTTGCTCTGCATCTGAGAGCTCTGCATAGCATCTGAGTTTGCCTCCTCATAGCTGTGTCTTCAAAACTTTTTAACATACTAACATTTATATGCACACATTTAATAACAGTGAGGAAGACAGGGTGCAAGCTCTCCTTGTACTTATTTCTGTCATGCAAACCCATTGATGGGATTTCACCGAATCCATGGTTGTGGCTTTTGAATCTGCAAAACGAAATTCAACCTTCTTGAAAAATTCAGGGACCTTTCAATTACTTCGTACAAGACACAACATGTTACTGAGGTCAGTGCTGCCAGGGCTTCTCGAAAATACTTGTTATCTATCCAGAAGCAGGCCAGGGCTCCCAGCTAATACTGCAGGTGATATCAAGCCAGGACAGTCTTTGCTATGTACTTTGCATGTTCCCTAAGCGATATGGATGGCAAAATATTAACATCTACTCTATATGTCCAGATAGCTGCAGAAAAACTCACTCCAAAAAAAGAAAAAAAAACCATCCCACCCCTGATGTGCCTGACTGGCTGCCACACAGGAAGATTAAAAATCCAGACAAATCAAAACCTGTTTAGCTGGCAAATGCTAGTAGAGGCCTAGCTGGCATTGGCATGGGGACTGATGCTTGAAAAGAGTAACATATTGAAGCCATATCTCAGCAGCCTTATGCTACAGATTACTTGTACGACCGAGAAAACTCTGATTTTTACTTTGAGAAAGCTGTCTTGGATGTCCTTCTTTTTCTGACTTATTCTGCAGATTTACTGAAAAGGAAAACGTTATCATATGGGAAAAATGACTTCCAGAAGTTGTTTCTTCACTAGGTCATACAGTAGCTGCCTGGAAGGATGAATCCAAATCAGAGACAATGCAAGGTGGCAGTTTCATACACTGAAATTTTTACTGCGCTGGTTGCTAAAGCTTTTTTTTTTTTCTTTTCTGCCTGGAAAGCAAACAGCATATATAAATGTACTTCTTTCAATCTTCCTTAATTTGGAAAGCAAATAACCAGTGCAGCAAAAATCTATCAAATGTCATAAATAAATCCTATATTATTAAAAGTGAGGGGAAGAGAATTCTTTTAAAGCACTGGTGAATATTTGAGTGTTTTTTTCAGAATGTCTGACTGTTGTTTCATTTTGAACATCCATTCAAAATAACTGGGAAGTCAAAGCAGAGCAGATATCTCCTGCTGCTTGTTGGACATACCTGGTACATTATTGAATAGTTAAGTGGATAATGGTATGAAATAAGCCTACAAAACCCAACACACTTCATAGTTAATATTTTTTCACAGTATAGTTAAGTTACTATGACACGTCTGTCATAACTCTTATGGGGAGCTTCATAACATGTCTGGTCTTACATACTCAGAGCTGTAATGTATCTCTTGAACTGCAGCAGACCTATGGAAACTGAATATCCACAGGTCAATGGCAATATATTTTATAGTGTCAATAGAGTATACTGTTACCATGGTAGAGTGTAATAATGGCAAGGTCTCATCATTTTCTACTAAAAGATCCTCTTTTCTACCTGTGCACTGGCTTAGAAAGGTCTCCAATCCACTTCCTTGGAGGAAAGAAAGTGGGAGACCAGCACCAAGGTGGGATTCCGGAATCCCGCTGTGTGCTACCCTGGAGCAGCATGCTCAGACAGACTGATAGAAGTCCCCATTTCTGCATGCATCAAACCTGCAAGAAACTCTGAAAACTCCTAGAGAGGGAAAGGACAGTGCTGCAGAGTCCTGTGAAGCTGATGAATGCTTTCATGCACTGGACTGGACAATGAGGTAAGAATTTCCAGTCTGAAAGACATCCCTACCATTACATTTTAACTAAAAATGCTCAGAGTGAAGGTGAAAAAATAGCACCAGCATCTCATTTTCCACAACTAAAAAAGAAAAAAGAAAAATGTAACCTGTTGTGATGCTGCTGAAAGTCTTAGCTGAGGTGCAGCATCCCAGCAGGCTGCCCTAGGAGAGGCTGTGAGCGAGGAAGAGGAGATGCGAGGCAGGCTGTGCTGCACCACAGCTGGGACAACCTCCTCTCCTTGCATGTGGACTCAGAGATGAAAAGTATTGACCAGAACCTCCCTAGAGCCCTGCCTGTTCCCCCCAGAGTGACAGACACTGATTTCGTATAATACTGGCCTCCTACAGCCAGTAATCACTCAGCTGCTTTCCTTACATTAACACGGCATCTCTACCACACCGAGAAACTGTGCCCGCGGAGAGGGAATTACGGTGAAATCTGCAACCTCTCTCCAAAGTGAAACACAATGAGACTAAATTTTTCTTACTAAATTATTATTATAAACGAGTGGAGGGTCTAGAAAAAAGTTGAAGAAATAGCTTAGTAGCACCACCACAATTCATGTATTCTTTTGGTAGTATCTCTTAGAGAATAGTTTTAAAAGACTGTATGGCATCGCCAGGAGCTGATGGAACTGAGGTGAGCACTTTTTAACAGATGGAATAACCAACACAGATTTAGTGCAGATACAACCTGTCTGTATGAGCACTCTTTGTCAGCAAGATTCTTATATATATATATATATATATATATATATATATATATATTTTTTTAGGAAAAGCAATGCCAGAGATTGAATTTTAGCTAATGAACAGAAGGTCCTTCTGGTATTGTTGTGCCTGTGAACAAGCCATGCATCAGTCACAGACTTTAGTTATTCTAGGTTGTTTAAGAACGTTGTTGTTTTATGTACTGAGTTTCTGGGCTGATTTATCCAAGCGCTGGTATGCTGAGAACTTCTGCAGTTATAAATGATCACATTCCTCTGCATCACCAATTCGTCATTTTTTCTAGAGTTCAGCAAAGCAATAATCGCAGTCCAGTTTTGGGAGTGATGCTTTTGTTCCTGAAGCTGCTATCCATGCTCTCAAACTAAGATGAGAAGAGAGGCAAATAGAGAGAGATTTGGGTGACTGAGTCCTGGTAGAGCTGGGCCTCAGACACCTGAAGTTATGGGATTCCCATTCAACACACTGCAAAGTGTGAAATTTGGAAGTCTTGATTCTCACTAGCGAGCTGTGGGTCTGGGTTGGCTTTGCTTTTTCATCCACATAAAAGGAGAAAAATCTAATGTAACAGCCAACTACTGAAATTATTCCTCTATTACAAGCAGTGTAGGCTGATTCTTGAAATGTGCTGGATTCCAGTCCACGTCAAGAATGAGGGGTACTTTATGGGTACCTGTGATTAATTCTTATAGTTTTAAGACAAATGGTCTCACAAACCCTAAGCTCCGCTTTGTGTTAAGTTTTGACACTCAGGATTTTGGCTGAGCTCAGTGAGGAGACAGGAGCCATTTCCAAAGAACAGACCAAGGTCTAGATTCTGATTTCAGAGATTTGAAGGTGTCCAGATTCAGAATTATTTCTTCAAACCTAAACCATTTCCCATGGCTTGGACAAAGAAACAAAAACCATCTCCACTTTGCTCAAAGAGTTTGCAACACTTAGAGAAAGAAGCTGAGGTGAATTCTGAATGCTCAGTGATCTTTTCCACAGTTTAAAACATCTCGTGGTGCTCCCATTTGATAGAGATGTTTAACATTATCCAATGATTTGAACGGGTACCTAAAATGTGAAGCAGACATCTGATCACACAGCTGTGAGGGCAATTTCTCAGCTCTGACATTCAGCAACTCTCTCTTTGCATGAAAGCAGGTAACTCAAAAGCCTCTCACTCAGATTGAGCTCTAAGCTTTATATTCTCGACAAAGTGAAAGCTAGAAGGGTTAATGATAGGGTAGGTTTTCACCTACAGGCTTTTCTTAAAGATGAAGTGAAATGAAATGATGAAATGAAATAAAATCAAATAAAATACACTCCTCCACCCTTCTGATAGAATGGTGCTAAAAGGTTAACTTGCAAAATGGTATTGCTCTCGGGCCGATCCTGTGGTGGCTCTGTGGTTTCCGCCTATATAAATTTGATAATATTTTACAAATGCAGTATATGAAATATATTCTTAACATGTGTTTAATACATTTACAATCTATTAAAATGAAAAACAGAATATGCTTCAAATACTGCTTGGGTATTTGCTTAATGCAGTATGTCTGGAACATGTTAAACATTATTTTAGAGGTAATTGAAACATTTCACACACATTCACCCTGCGTACTGTATGTGTGTACTGCATGCACTTCAGGGGCAAACCTTGCCCCAAGCACACTGCCTGAATATCCACGCTGAGAACTGAGAGTTTCTGTCAGCCTGGCATTTCCCTCCCTTCCATATGTCTGCAGAGGTGCTCTGGGTCTCCAAGGCATCC
The DNA here is from genome assembly GCF_036370855.1 of Dromaius novaehollandiae. Taxonomy (NCBI): domain Eukaryota; kingdom Metazoa; phylum Chordata; class Aves; order Casuariiformes; family Dromaiidae; genus Dromaius; species Dromaius novaehollandiae. Next base: position 14,612,429 of record NC_088115.1, on the reverse strand, counting down.
CCAAGGAAAGATAATTCCTCTTTTCCTTCACCTCACTGGCACACAACCAGAGGATCCCCATATCTTAGGGTTCTCTGCATCTCTCAGCTTCATTTTTTCTAAATAAATTCAATCCAAATTTACTCTGCGCAAGTGGTCACCAAGCTACAGGGTATTATTTCAGCTCACTTCGGCACATAGCCCGTCAAAGCAGCCATTAAATGCTTCTCAAATGAATATTTATGTAAATACACACGGCACAGGAATATTCCTGCGTAAGTATTTGCTTAGTTTCACAACATGTTCCTCTCACTCATGCCAATGTTCCCAAAAAGTGAACAAGGTGTATAGAATAATGATAGAGAGAATTCCTGGTTCTTACCCAAATAAATGGCCACAAAGACTTTATTATAGTATTTTCCCCGTTATCTGTATATAACCATTTTATGTTACAGAATAGGACATGGGTATATTATGTATAAATATTTTAGATGATTCAGTGGCTATCATTGTTCCAGAGAAGTAGTACAGTTTAAAGGTTAACAGTGAAAAATGTATTTATTTCCAACCTGGAAACAAAACCATAATGTGTTCCCAAGCATCTGACTTTTCTGTCATTTCCTTCTCATTATTTGACTGTGCACAGCGTACACTTTTTAGACTAGGAACTTAAGCTTAACCTGTCATAGAGCTCCATGTTTTTCCATTCTTTAAACCTAAATCAACAAACTATACAATAAATAATTAGGGAGATAGTAGTTACACTTCTAGCTGGCTTTCAGAAAAGCTGTACTTGGTGCTGGGAGATTTGGTATTTGGAAGAAGGCCATTTGTGTACAATGTCAGCTCCTAAAGCTAAAAACTCAGGGTTTTCTTTGTGTGCATGTGGATGTTTTGCTTAGCATTTGGGGTCCAACTTCTCTAGAACTAGGAAAGCAAATTCATTTGCTTCTCACCCCTTTCGGAAAAACACAAGAGCGATGAGAAGGAAGAAGGTCTCTATGCGCATGAAAACAAGGCAACAGCAATACTCAGTGGTTTGCTGTTTTGCTCTTAGTTGGCAGTTTCATACAATATGGACCCTGATCTCTCAACTTCTATTTCTCAGTGGAGCCTTTACTCCATCTACTGCCGCCTCCTAAGTTTTTTCATCGTTCCTAAAATCCTTCCCCCTTGCCAAGTAACGTGGGCAGCTATAAATTTGTCCTGGTGGTGGTAGACTACAAGCTATTTATCATTTCAGCTTTGGTTGAGACACAAATTTTAGGTGGGAGCCATTAGAAGAAA